>NW_025423357.1:237500-534979 GCF_020497125.1 Mauremys mutica | reverse complement strand
AGAAGAGCAAATGGGGTCAGGTGAGGTCACTGAAGAAGTAATAGGGGGGTCATCTTATGTAACAGGTCCAGACCCAAGACACACAATGGGGTCATCTGAGGTTACTGGACAAGTAATGGGGTCATCTGAGGACACAGAGTCAAATCCAGAATAGCAAATGGGGTCATTTGAGGTCACTGAAAAAGTAATGGGGTCATCTGAGGTAACAGGGCTAGACCCAGGCCAGGGAAGGGAGTCATCTGAGGACACTGGACAAGTAATGGGGTTATCTGAGGACACAGACTCAGCTCCAGAAGAACAAATGGGGTCATTTGAGGTCACTGGAGAAGTAATGGGGTCAGCTGAGGTAACTAGGGTCATCTGAGGACACTGGACTGGTAATGGGGTTATGTGAGGATACAGATTCAGATCCAGAAGAGCAAATGAGGTCATGTGAGGTCACTGAAGAAGTAATGGGGTCATCTGAGGAAACAGGTCCAGACTCAGGGCAGGGAATGGGGTCATGTGAGGTCACTGAAGAAGTAATGGGCTCATCTGAGGTAACAGGGCTAGACCCAGGCCAGGGAATGGGGTCATCTGACAACACTGGACAAGTAATGGGGTTATCTGAGGACACAGACTCACCTCCAGAAGAACAAATGGGGTCATTTGAGGTCACTTTAGAAGTAATGGGATCAGCTGAGGTAACTGGGGTCATCGCAGGGCACTGGACTAGTAATGTGGTTATCTGAGGACACAGATTCAGATCCAGCAGAGCAAATGAGGTCATGTGAGGTCTCTGCAGAAGTAATGGGATCATCTGAGGTAACAGGTCCAGACCCAGGGCAGGGAATGGGGTCATCTGAGGACACTGGACAAATAATGGGGTTATCTGAGGACACAGACTCAGCGCCAGAAGAGCAAATGGGGTCATTTGAGGTCACTGGAGAAGTAATGGGGTCAGCTGAGGTAATTGGGGTCATCTGAAGACACTGGACTAGTAATGGGGTTATGTGAGGACACAGATTCAGCTCCAGAAGAGCAAATGAGGTCATGTGAGGTCACTGAAGAAGTAATGGTGTCAGCTGAGGTTAGAGGTGCAGACCGAAGACACAGAATGGGGTCATCTGAGGTTACTGGACAAGTAATGGCGTCATCTGAGGACACAGAGTCAAATCCAGAAGAGCAAATGGGGTCATGTGAGGTCACTGAAGAAGTAATGAGGTAGTCTGAGGTAACAGGTCCAGACCCATTGCAGGAAATGGGGTCATCTGAGGACACTGGACAAGTAATGGGGTTATCTGAGGACACAGACTCACCTCCAGAAGAGCAAATGGGGTCATGTGAGGTCACTGAAGAAGTAATGGGGTCGTCTGAGGTAACAGGTCCAGACCCAGGGGAGGGAATGGGGTAATCTGAGGACACTGGACAAATAATGGGGTTATCTGAGGACACAGACTCACCTCCAGAAGAGCAAATGGGGTCATTTGAGATCACTGGAGAAGTAATGGGGTCAGCTGAGGTAACTGGGGTCATCTGAGGACACTGGACTAGTAACAGGGTTATCTGAGGACACAGATTCAGATCCAGAAGAGCAAATTGGGTCATGTGAGGTCACTGAAGAAGTAATGAGGTCGTCTGAGGTAACAGGTCCAGACCCAGGGCAGGGAATGGGGTCATCTGAGGACACTGGAGAAGTTATGGGGTTATCTGAGGACACAGACTCACCTCCAGAAGAGCAAATGGGGTCATTTGAGGTCACTGGAGAAGTAATGGGGTCAGCTGAGGTAACTGGGGTCAGCTGAGGACAGTGGACTAGTAATGGGGTTATCTGAGGATACAGATTCAGATCCAGAAGAGCAAATGGGGTCATTTGAGGTCACGGAAGAAGTAATGGGGGTCATCTGAGGTAACAGGGCTAGACCCAGGCCAGGGAATTGGGTCATCTGAGGACACTGGACAAGTAATGGGGTTATCTGAGGACACCGACTCACCTCCAGACGAACAAATGGGGTCATTTGAGGTCACTGGAAAAGTAATGGGGTCAGCTGAGGCAACTTTGGTCAGCTGAGGACACTGGACTAGTAATGGGGTTATCTGAGGACACAGATTCAGCTCCAGAAGAGTAAATGAGGTCATGTGACGTCGCTGAAGAATTAATGGGGTCGTCTGACGTAACTGGTCCAGACCCAGGGCAGGAAATGGGGTCATCTGAGGACACTGGACAAGTAATGGGGTTATCTGAGGACACAGACTCACCTCCAGAAGAGCAAATGGGGTCATGTGAGGTCACTGAAGAAGTAATGGGGCATCTGAGGTAACAGGTCCATACCCAAGACACAGAATGGGATCATCTGGGGTTCACTGGGCAAGTAATGGGGTTATCTGAGGTTACAGCCTAGATCCAGGGGAGCAAATTTGGTCATCTGGGGTCACTGGACAGCTAACGGGGCCACGTGAGGTCACAGGACCAGCTCCCCCAGGTGTTCCTGGCCGTTGCCCCCACCAGTGCCCCCCCATTCGCAGCCCTGACACGTGGTTTCCACTGTGCGCCCCCCCCCGGGCCCCTCCCCCGCCGGACTCGGGTTACGCGGCTCCCCCCGTGGTGAGAGCGCGGCGCCTCCCTCTGCAGGATCTTCGCTGTCACGGCGCCCCCTCGCGGCTCAGGCGGACCAGGGCCCGGGACACACTTCAGCTCCCATCTGTCCCCGCGGTGGAACTACAACTCCCGTGAGTCCCCGCGGTGACACGGTTCTCTCCCAGCAGCCCCCGCGGCAGGTGTCTCCCGGAAGCTCCTTTCGCTGCAATGGTCGGTTGCTGTGATTGGCTGATGCTGGAGGTCACATGACCTGAGTCCCTGGGAAGATGGCGGAGCAGGTGGGCGCCTCGCCCGAAGACCCCTGGGGGAAGGTGAGTCCCGGAAGCGGGACGGTGCCCGGCACGGGACACACCGCGGGGCCCTTTTCCCTGGGAGAGGGCGACACCCCCTCTGGTACCCGCCCCACTCACCGGGCTCTGCCCCCCAGGCCCGAAGCCGGGTCACAGCAGGCACAGGGTCCGGGTGGGGCGGGGCTGGGGGAGTCCAAGGGCGGGGGCTGGTGGGGTCACATCTGGATTGGGGGTCGGGGGTTACGTCAGGACTGGGGTCAGGTCAGGATTGGGGTCAGGCATCATGGATGGGGTCACATCAGGACTGGGGGTCAGGGATTATGTCGGGACTGGGGTCAGGTCAGGACTGGGGTCACATCAGGGATGGGGCCGGGTCAGGTGTCCAACATCCCTGTGACTATGCAGGTTCCCAGCTCTGTGCCAGAGAAGGCAGATTTCTGAGGGGATGTGACTGGTTGCAAAGCCACTGGCTGGTGGCTCTCCTGGGGCATCTTGCCTTTTACCGCATAAAGAGAATCAGATACCACTGCTGACTTATTCTCTGCCCATCGCCCCTAGACATTGGGAAGGGACAGAAACCCTCCTGCATTGGACACGAGCCAACTTTGGGCAGCCGGGATTGGAGAGGAACCATCCAATACGGGTGGATTATTCCATAATTCTACATTTCTGTCACTGCAAAATCTTGACTGTTTTGGGAAAACATCTCTCAAGTAGGTCCAAGGAGCTAAATACACTTAGGGCCAGTTTTGTAAAGGTGTTTAGATGCCTAGTGGGATTTTGCAAAGGAACTAAGGCCCACAGCCTCAAATCAATGGAATTTTTGTGTGACCCAGGATTTAGGTTCTTAGGCACTTTTTGGTATGCCACTAAGTGCCTATCTGCTTCTTTAGGCAGCTAAATACCTTTACAAATCTGAGCTTTGCTTCCTTGGGGGAGGCCTTACATAACTGCTGCCAAGCGGAGGACTTGGCTGTTGAATGCACTTAGGTTTCCTGCTTGGCATATCCAGGGAACAGTGTATCTTGAGAGTCATACCCAGAGGCTGAGCTTTAACTTTCTATGAATGTTTTGTTCTCCTGAATGCCTGGAGCAGAGCTACCTGGTCCTTTGTCTTTTCTTGTATTCAGTCTTACCATTCACATAAATATAACAACGTAACAGGGGGAGGAAGTGTTGACTATGTGTCCATAAGTGCCCAAAGTCCATGTAGGAACCAGCGTCAGATTTTCACAATTGCTCAACACCCAGCTTCTCCTGTTGTCGTCAGTGTGCATATGCTTTTAAAAATCTGACCCTGTATTCCTAGAATAAAATGTAGTAAAACTGTAACCAGATCAATCCTGCTGTCACAGCCTTGTTAAATTGAAGAACAAACCGTGTTTCAGCCTGCAAGGGAATTGGGCAGCACTGTTCTTCTGAAAAGCGGATGTGTTGTGTGGGGGCTCATGGGACCACCCACATTGTTCCCACTTGCTGTCACGTGTTGGCACTATAGTTTATTGTGCAAAAAAGCAAATGTGCTAAAGAGGAAACTGCCTCACTCACTGGCTGGTTTCTTTTTCTCTCTTCTCTTCCCTGGGAACCCTACAGCTTGGAGAGAGTGCTGGGGAGCCTCCTGGAACCCCCTAAGCCCCCCTGGGACCCCTACAGCCTGCAGAGAGGCCTGGGGGTTCCCCAGAACACCCTAAGCCCCCCTGGGAACCCTACAGATTGGAGAGAGTGCTGGGGAACCTCCTGGAACCCCTTAAGCCCCCCACGACCTCTACAGCCTGCAGAGAGTGCTGGGGCTGCCCGGAACCCCTTAAGCCCCCCAGCACCCCTACAGCCTGGAGAGAGGGGTGGGAGGCTTAGGGGGTTCATGTGGACCCCCCAGCCCTCTCTCCAGGTTGTAGGGGTGCTGGAGGGGCTTATGGGGGGTCCCCTGCTCTCTCTCCAGGCTATAGGTGTCCACGGGGGGGTTAAGGTGTTCTTGGGGGCCCCCAGCCCTCTCTCCTGGCTACAGGGGTGCCAGAGGGCTTAGGGACTTCCGAGGGGGGGCATAGCTCTGTCTCTGCTATGTCAGAGAACAGCTCAGTTCTCGCTTTTTCTTTGGGTGCAGCACAATCAAATACTTTATTATTTCTCTATTAATTACAGTAGAGGGTGGGAGTGCCCTTGGACACAGGGTTGCCCCAGTCCTGAACAGGTCTCTCAACTGCTAAGCCATTACAGCAAGCATTTATACGTTTGTTGCAAACCACAACAAGCAATAACACAGACGACAATAAGCAACAACTGCATTTTGTTTATAGGTAAGCCATCCTGTTATCTTTTTTTTTTTCTCTCTCATTTCTAGGAAACACCAGTCTACGTATTTGGTTAGCAGTTGCAAGGTTGTAATAACTTCTTACATAGTTCTTTCCCCTCTCGCCTCACACCATCCTCGCTTCTACAAGTCCCATGTCATTAGGATTACAGTGTGGCCTGACTCTTGCTATCTGCTAGCCTTACTCTTGCTAACTGACTGACATGCCTTAAGATCCCCTTCAAATCCTTGTTAATTTTCCCCTACTTCCGCACTGCCCCCTTTTGTACTTCTAGTACAACAGATATTTTCAAATCTCTATTTGTATTTAACCATAGATTTCAGATTCTACAGCAGATGTTTCAACCTTAGGGGTTTTCATTGGATGTAATGACAATGCATGATTAGAATGGACATGAAAGGTATTACTTTTAGGACATCTTTTAAAACATAATTCTAAGCTAACTAATAGCAATACAAGCAGTAATATTTCCATAGCAATAATATAATGGGGTTGTTATACAGTTGTGGTCACAAAGCACAATACATCACACTTAGTACGTAAGTGGTGGTTTTAACATACACACAGCTATTATTAACTTGAGAAAGGTAGGGGTTTTGTCAGCATAGTTCCTTGTCCTCTACCCTTCCAGCAAACGTTATCATCAACAGTGACAACTTCCCCTGGCTTCAATTTATAGATAGACTGAGGCTGTAGGGGTTCTAACAACCAAAATGTCAGGTGTTTTTCTAGGGGCACTGACTATAAATCAGTTAGGTATACCAGGTGGTCTAATTTCCCAGATGTCTCGGTAAATAATTCAGTCCCACATTCATCCTCCCCATGGACCCAGCAGGATTTGGTATGTGGGAGCCCACACGCCCCTAACCGGTCCAAATGCTTGGAAGGAGCACTATAAGTGTTCACACTTCCACCCAGAAAGTGTCCAAGTAGGTCTCCATGACCACACATCAGATGGTACTCCTGATGCGTCTGTAAGGGCAGTGGGCCAAGTCTGGTGCTCAAAACCATTCCGAATGGCCATCAGCTGGTCATTCAGGAAATCCTGAATTTCTAAACATACTAGATCCCACTGCAATGCCTTCCCCGCCTCAGTGATATCCAATACCATCTCTGTCCGTAACTTCTGGGTCATAGAACTAAGGGCGGAAATGACATGTAACTCACCAACTCCAGCCTGTACTTGGGTTAGTTGAGCTCCAGAAATAAGGCTAGTGGCCTTTTCTAGTTGGCCCAATTTCTCATCATGTTCTTGGCTTTTAAGAATATTCCAAATGGCTGCTGCACTATTGGCCCCAGCCCACAGGGATCTGGTCAATTCCCTCTTCTTCCAGAGGAAATAACCCAGGCTCTCTGTTGTGCTAATCTAATGGCAGCCCCTTGTGAGCAATTTGGGTATGTAGAAGTGATCTGGAAACTGGATAAGGGCAATGTCATTTAAAATCCAATTAGGGAGGGCAATACATGCTGAAGGATTTATCCACAACACAGGGCACAGCCTGTAGAATAAACCCCCAAATCCAATTAAGATCACATTCCCAAGCAGGGGCCCCACAAATTTCTTCCTAGCAGTGTATAATTCTTTGTTTCTTCACCAGGGTCAGTTCTTAATGTCCTTTCTGGTCAGGAATTCCTAAACTTTGGCAATGTCAGTGGAGTGTGTTTTTTGTCTTCTTTCCCGAAACAGTCGTGCTTCAGAATCCTACAGGGGAGAGGTTACCAGCACATAACCCTGTAATGGTTTGCTTCTTCTAGAAGAATTCAAAGGCACAGTAGATCTGTCAGTGGACAAGGGAGAGGTTACTAGCACTTCACCTTGTCCTTTTTCCCTGCTGTCCAGAAGGCACAGTGGAGCCAGAAGGTCCCTCCCCAAGTCTTAGCTGCGAGCGGTGTCCTTGACTGGGGCCAGTGTTTTATCTTTAGTCTGAGCTTGCTAGCTATTTTTTTCCCAGTTAATTCATTCTGTTCTCTTTTCCCCCCCCCCCTCTCCCCCTTCTTGGCTTCTTTAAACCTACAAAGGAAACTTCCACTCTTTACTCATACACCTTTTTCCATACCATGAACACACAAACATTGCCGTTATACAGTACATTAGTCTTATTCAATGTATGCCACATATACCCTTCCACTAAAATAACTTTAGTACGGAGCAAAAAGCCAGGACAAGCACACCCACTTTGAGGAGTTCACTCAATATAACCTCTAGTCCAATAGCTTCCCACCATCCCCAGCCCTCTGGCTAGAAGTCTGAGGTAGCCAGAAGGATCCCATGTACAATATGGGGAGTGGGTTAACTTTCCATGTCCTTGCTTCCAAAGACTGCTGGTATGCAAATTTTAACAACCATTTTCAATTAATCTGGCCACTGAAGTTTCTTTTTCTTCCTTAAGGAAATGTATTAGACTTTGGATAAATCAGGAAAATGTGATATACTAAACACTTTGTATTCCAAAGTTGAATAAAACAAAGTATCTGCATGTTAATCCTTCTGTTTGATTTTTAAACTAGACCATCCTATGAAAATATTCAACACAACAATTCTGGCCACGAGACAACCACCACAAGACAGGACATAGAACACAAAACATAATTCCTATTGTGCCAGTAAATGCATGGTACGTTGAATGCTGTTCAGCTGGCATCAGTTTTCTTTGATTATCTGAAAGAAAAAACAGAGGTCTACCCCTTCTGGGCAGTCAATCATCGCTTAAAATATTCAAATACCCTTCTTGATTTCAGGCAAAACAGAGGAATTACCCCATATTTTCTTGTATTTGTTTCATAGGCAGCCCAGGTTTCAGTGGCTTCTACCTTATCAGTTAGACAATTTGCATTAATACAGTTGCTTTCTGGCTAGCTTCTGGATCCAAAGCTATCCACAGCTGTCTTGATCTAGGGGAATACTCTGTCTGAGTCGCTCGGGTAGGATCGGGCCTGCAGGCAGGATCGAGTCCTCTGAAGCCTGGGTCAGAACAGCACACAGCTGGGGGAGTTGGTTTTGAGGCAGCCGAAGGATGATTTTACCATCTGAAAAGAAAATCTGAGCACGCAGTTTACACAACAGATCTCTGCCCAACAGATTAACTGGGGAATCCGGAGCTAGCAAAAAGGCATGGGAGGTGGAGACACCAGATATTTTCCACAGTAGCCTCCTGCAACACAGAATAGTCAAGTGGCTTCCTGCCTATACATTCCTTTCTGAACACCAGGTAAAGGCCATTTACTTAACATATTATCCAAAGGGCTATCCTTAGAGGGTTTATCCAGAGACCCACCCATCTGTCTGCTGACACTCAACCTGACAAGAGAATTACTTGAGATCAGTGGGAATTACGGTCTAATCCAGGTTTTCCTTCTTACAGGGGATGGGACAAAAAGGATCTCAATACAACCTCAGAGCTTCATCACACACATGGCTTTCACTCTGAGGAATTACGAACGGGAAGTTCAGTTCCGCCCACACACCTAACGCCCAAATGAACAGAGCAGAAAAACAGTAACCGGTTAAACAGAACCGAACCAGATAGTGTTTCCTTATCCTATTAGGGCTCACCTTATCAGAACACGAACCCCAGGGGCCGCGGTGAAGCAGAGAAAGAGGGGCCAAACACCCCTGTCGTGGAAAAATTGACCACACCGTTGATTTTGGGTCAGACATACTGAGGCACCTTTATTAAAATACCGATATGCATAAAGGGAAGGTCAACATGGCCCCACACAAAGAAGGTGGCGGTAGCTGCCTTGTCTTTAACAGATTTTCACCAAGCTTATAAAGGCTAAAACCACAAAGCATAATTACACATCACACACATTATACGTTAACTCCTTATTTGGCATACTTTCTTACTTTTAGCGAACCTGTCACTACCCCTCACCATCTAGAGTTTTTCCTGTTATTGTCCCAAATGTGGTTTTCGTTGGTAGTCTGCCTGCCTGTAAGACCCCTCCTTTGCGGTTGCATTGGATAAGGCTCTTGTCGCATTCTAGCTGAGCTTCCCTCCGTTCCCCTTTCTCTGGTTTCTTCATCACCACCGCCCCCCACCGTGCCCCTTATACAGACAAACAACTTTTGCAGAAATTAACCTTTGTTCTATATAGCAATTGGGTTTTGCTAACAGGCCTGGGCCTGAAAGGCAGGGGTTAGGACGCAGTCTGCTTCTGACCCTATGGGTGGGGGACTGGCAGCTAACTCAGCTTGGGGCAAGCGGGACACAGTCTGGGGCAAGCGGGACCCCTTAAAATCCCTATCACCCCGTTGGTGCCATTCCCAGTTCGCTGCAGCCGTCCGGAGTCCAATGTCCGAGCTAGGAGAATCCCGTCTGGAGTTGCCAGAAACTGTTACCGAAATATCGGGTCCGTCTAGCTGAGAGCCAACAACAGCCTGACAGGGATAAGGAAAGATTGCTTTATTCTGCAGAAAAAAAAAGAATTCTGTACTCAGGTACAAAGATCTCTGCTGCACACAAGTTTCGCAAGCTTTTTATACACTTTCAGACAAAGACCATGCCGTGTTAACGCTTCATTGGTGGGTATCAAACCCCGTGCTTCTGTTAGCTGCTTAGTAAAAACTGGCTTGGAGCAAGATTTCTCTGCTTTGAGGCAGAAGAGAAAAGATAGTGAAAAAGTTTAGGTCACTGTGTTACGTGAGGCTTCGGCTTCCAACTACTGGCCGCCTGCTAGTTGTTAAGGGGAGTCACTAGTAACTGTCACATTCTGATTGGGTGAAACCCTCCGCGCTCAGCACCCAGTCGCCAAGTGCGCATGATGACCCTTGGAGGAACAAGGTGCTGATTGGCTGACGCCCCCAGGCGCGTGCTCGCCGTGGTAACGGTCGTTTCCTTTTCCTCCCCTAGCCCCTTAGCTTGTAACTACCCCCTCCCCTTATTCACAAAATGGCCACTCAGATTGACCTCACGCCGACACAGGGCGGAAGGTACCATGAGAGGAACATGCTAGGACAGTAACTGACTCCCCCCCCCCCCGGGTGAGATGGTTCTGCCCGTGCAGCCCACACCGCACCATCCCCAGGGCGCTCCCCCCTCCCGTCCCCCTTAAAGGGGCAGAGCCACTTAAAGGGAAGGGCCCTCCCCCCACCATGTTTGGCTGACACTTAATGGTCATGCTGGGGTGGGGGCAGCCAGACGCCTGGGTTCCCTGCGCGCAGGCGAAGGAGGAGGTGTCGTCGGGGTGAATGACACACAGACTTTTATTGAGCGGGGGGCGGGAGCGAGAACGGGTCGCAGCCCAGGGCGATCAGCAGGTTTGCCTGGGGGGAGAGCAGTGAGTTAGAGGGGTGGGACCCCGGTGCCCCCCTTCACCCCCACCTCCAGCTTCCACCCCACCCCCTCCCATTTCTCCATCTCCCCCCCCACCAGCCCCCCAGCTTCCAGCCCCACTGTTCCCCTACCACACTCCCCACCACTTCCATCCTACTCCCCTGGCCCCCCACAGCTTCCCCACCTCTCCTGCACCACCCCCAGCCCAACATGACACTGACCCAGCCCCCCCAGCAGTAGACCCCCCCCCACTCACTTTCAGGAAAGAGGCCACATGTCCCGCTGTCATCCCCTCCACCTGCTGCAGGTCCTCCACCTGCGAGAGGGGCAGAATGAGGGCCTCGCAGGCCAGCCCCCCAGCACCCCACAGGCCAGCCCCCCAGCGCCCCACAGGAGGGAGGCAGTACCTGGCTGAAGGGTCCGTACTTCTGTCTCCAGGCCAGGATGCGCTGGGCTCTCTTCTCCCCAGTGCCGCGCAGGGCCTGCAGCTCCTTGGCATCGCCCTCGTTGAGCCACTGCAGCAGGTTCTCCCGGCTCCGCGCCACCAGGTCAGGGGGCGTCACCAGCTCCCAGCCCGGGGCCTGGTTCTCAGCCCCTGTGGCCGCCTGGCCCTATGAGAGGGAGATGGGCCAGGGGGTGACGCCCCCCACCTCTGCCCCCACACCCAGCAAGCCGCCCCCAACTCTGCCCCCCACCCAGCAAGCAAGCCATCCCCTGCTCCCCCCCCGCCCAGCAATCCACCCCCCAACTCTGCCGCAAGACGCATTTCCACCCCTACTGCCCCCCAGCACCCTGTGCCCAGCCCCTCTCACCTGCTTCCTCTGTATGGCCAGGATCTCTTCGGCTCCACTGGGCATGGCCTGCTGCCCAACGGGGGTCTGCCCTGCAGAGCAGGGGGCAGGGTTAGCTGGGTAGGAGCTAGGACTCCTGGGTTCCGTCCTGGCTCTGGGAGGGGAGTGGGGTCTAGTAGTTACAGTGGGGAGGGGGACGCCTGGTTGTCACGGAGTCACTGGGCGATGCTCTGGAACTGCTCCCCACCAAGCCAGTCAGAACTTTGGGGAGCCTCCTCCCCCTTGGGGCAGACTGTCTGCAGGGCAGGAAACTCACACGGCTTCACCTCCTGGGTCTGACCTTGGAGCGTTCAGCATCCTCCGCCCCTCCGTGCGCTTCCCACAGCGAGCCCGCCCCGGCGGGATCCTGGGGAAGCCACAGGGTCCTGCCCCCCCACTTTGCAGTCAGACTCTCAGCCAGCCAGTAAAACAGGCTTATGTGGTGACAGGAACGGGGTCTAAAACAGAGCTTGTAGATACAGTGAACCGGACCCCTCAGCCGGGTCCATTCTGGGGCCTGGCGAGCCAGACCCCCACGTCTGCCCTCACTCCTAGTCCCCAGCCAGCTCCAGCCTAACAACCCCCTCCAGTCCCTCCCTCATCTGCTCTGCTCCTTAGCCTGGGCCAAGAGGTCACCTGACCTCTGTCTCCCACACCTTCAGTTGGCACCTTTGCAGAGGAGGGGCCCAGGCCATCAGTTGCTAGGAGACAGAGTGCCGTGGCATGGGTGGGCTTCCAGCTTCTACAGGGAACAAGCAGCACTGCCTGTAATGGACAGGAGAGCTAGGACTCTCCCAGCAATTAAACTCTATGACAATTTATTCCAGGAGCACCACAGCCCACCTGAGGCTGGTGGCCAAGTTGCTGCTGCTGGAGACGGCACTTGTTATAATGGCTGCTGCAGCCAGATACACGTTGAGTCTCCTTACCCGTTTCTTCTCGTTTTCTTCCATCTCCTTTTGGAGCCGCTCCTTCTCTCTAGCTGCCATCAGCTCCCTCTGTAGGCGAGCCACCTTCTCCTTCTCCTGCCGCTCACGTTCTCTGGGAACCAATGAAACACACCAGGTCACGCTCAGAAAGAAGTGTGCAGACTGCATCTCCCCCATGATGCCTATTGAACTTCCTCCTTCACCCCCCGTGTCCAGGGCCTTCACCAGCTGCCCAGTGCATATCTCCCACTATGGGGCCCAGAACTTCTTCCTGGCTGTTCATCGCTCATCCTCCACTCCAGGGCTGTGCTGACAGAATATAGGGCTTTGCCAGGCCCTTTCACTGGGCCATTCAGCCTCTGCTCTTCTCTACAGAGTCACGGCAGAAGCTTCAGGACATGGAGGGTCATTTTTCACCTCTCTGCCTGAATCCTCTCCTGTTCCTCCTTCTTCTTCTTCTCCTCAAGTTCTCTCTCTGCTGCCAGCTGCTTCTCCCTCTCTTGTTCCGCCTGTCTCTGCTCTGCAATTTTCCTTGCTCGCTCTTCCTCTTCTCCTGCATTCGCTCCTTGTGTCAGTACTCCTCCTCCTCCTGTCAAGCAAAAGGAAGCAGTTACCTCCACCTTGCAAGGGAAGAGGGGGATATGCAGAAAAGCAGGAGGGTCAGCCTGCCTGATGCCTTTCTGAAGCTCATTACTACAGCATTGATGGACTGAAGCTTTCAGTGTAGTTTCTGCTTCCCTTTGAGATGCACAATCACTTGCTTAGCTCTGCCCATCCCACTGGCACCGGAGAGTGATACCCCTACTAGGTCTCAGCTCTATCACCCTGAACGTCAATGGCCCTCAGCCCCAGGATCACAGTGGTTCCTGAGTTCTGATCCTCTGTTCATTGCAGTTGAGATTCTTTATAGATTATCTGACATCTGAGATCTCCCCATTGACATCCTGCCTATCCCAGGAACTGGGGAAGATGGATTAACAAGCACTGACCTCCCCAAACCACTGACTTTTGAGGAGGCGGAGAAGAATGAAGCAGCTCATGGACCATGTGGAAGAAACGGTTAGAAACTCATGAAAAGCACAGAAACCGGTCTGTAGTGAAGGGAAGGATGGGGTGGCAACAAGGAGTCCCAAAGGGACCCGAGGGACCTTGGGGGATGGAAGACTTTTCCCTCCTGTAGGCAAATTCTCCCTCAGCTACTCACTGTATAGTCCTGGCCTCCTCCCCACATACAGGGACTGTGACAGATCAGTGTTACTCTGGCTGCTCCCCTGCCATGTATAGAGCAGAGTGCAGCACTGTCCCACCACACCCATTCCCCCAGCCCAATCCTTTCCTTCCTGCGTACAGGACCCCAGCACAGCTCACCAGCTGCAGTGCTTTCTGCTTTCTGGCCTCCTCCTCTTGTCTACGCCGGGCCTCAACATCTCCCAACTTCTTGGCAGCTACCTTCTTCTTTACCTTTTCCTCTGCCAGCCTCTCCTCCCGCACCTGAGACAGTCACACATACACATCCGGTCTGGACCTTGCTGTTGCACATGGGACAACTCCCCTATATGTATTACATCCTCTCTGGCACATCAAGCTCATCGGGGAGTCAGGGACATCTCTCCCCAAAGGGTAAAAGATGCCCATCCCTGTACGAGAGAGTCTAGAGGCCCAGTGGGGTCCGTGCATATTTCTTGGAGCATAAGCTCTTTGGGGCAGTGACCTCGTCTTCCCCTGGGTTTGCTCAATGGGATTCCGATCCCAATTGGAGCCTCTGGGTGCTATCTTATCTTAAAGGCAGGCAGCACCCAGTGCAGTGAGTCCAGCAACACCTGGGACAGTTCACATGAGGAGAAGCTCTGCAGAACTCACAGAGCATATCTGAAATAGAATGAGTGTCACTTAGCAGAGACTCTGGCAGCTGCATTGCAAACCAAAGGCCAAGGGTAAGCCAGTTTCCATCTGGTTCAAATTAAGGGTTTCCTAAGAGGGAACATGGCCCAGGGTGGCAAAGGGGACGGAAGAGAGCAGGCTCCACAGACAAGGCTGCTCTGGCTCTTCATACCTATCTGAACTGCCCTGCCCTATTTGTAATAGCCTCAGACCCTCAGGCACAGCAGGCTGACGGGGGAGATGGTTTCTTTGCGCACATTTTTTGGGCTATTAACCAGACGGGGTACTAATTGACAAAGGAGTCTCTGCTGACCTAAATGCACCTTCCCCTGCATTCTCCCTCATCATTCCAGCCAACAGAAACTCCTGTCAGGATTAGCTATAACCCCAAAACAAAGCAGGAACTCAAACCCCCTTAGCCCCAAGGTTCAAGTCAGACCTTTAATGAAAGATTTCCCCATTGGTTCCCTGGGTCTGAGCAATGTCAGTCCCCTTTGCCCCTATACAAGAGAGGACATGTCCCAGAGTGAGATGACCCCTTCTCCACCCTACCCACTCCCATAAGAAACCATTGTCTCAAGAGGCTCCATGGTCAGATTGAGCCCACTTACCTTCTCACTCTTCTCATCAAATTGAGCAAGTTTCTGCTCAATCCGCCTTTTCTTCTCCTCCTCCATCTGCTCCACCGCTCCCGAGCCTGCAGCACCTTGCGCAGACACGCTTCCCGTTTCCTGTAGGATACGCAGAGAGCCAGTTAGAAGCAATTCTGAGATGAGCCAGAGATGGAGCGGCTGGAGGGACAGCTACTCACAGTTTCATCTCCTCCGGGCGCTGTCTCTTTTCCTCCTCCAGCTTTTGTTTTCGCTGTTGCTCGGCTTCCTGTTTCCTCCTCAGGCTCTCCAGCCGCTGCCGGTCCTTCTCCTGCAATGGAAGGGAAGCTCAGATTATACCCATCTGCTTGGGCTCCTTTCTGGTGCAGTCTGGGTGGCCGTAGGCAGCCAGAAACAACACACCAGGGCACTTGCAGTTGCAACCAGAGCCAATACCAACCTCCCTGGAAGAGGACACAAAGGGCCCCAGTAAAACAGTGGCTCAGCAAGGTGGTCAGCCCCGCTGCAATGGGAGAGACAAAGCAGCAGTGCTGATTCAGCCACCCCATTTTCTAGGAGCAGGAGAGGAACTGTGGGGCACTTCTTGTGTGTCAGAAGCATTACCCCAAGATGAGTATGTTATTGCATAGGGTGCAGTTGGGCAAGCAACACTGTCTGCCATTTCTATGCTGCATTCACCACAGAAGTTCGACTGTCACTAGCCAGCAGCAGTGCTAGACTTCAGCATGAGATAAGGGAACAGGTGATGTCCTAGGTTATCCTCTGCCCACATCACACCCCAAGATCCCCCATTGGCCCTACTTTCCACCCAAAGGGTCTCTCAAAGGTTTGAATTGGGGCCTCCCTGCTTCTCGTTGAGGCAGACTAGAACGGGCTCCCAATTACAGCAGTGAGCCCCCGACAGCACATGGATAAATCAACGCAGAGCGCTCAGTTCCCCTCGCACACGTCCCAGGCGCAATGTGCTGCCAGGATGAGGGAACTAGAGGCCACTGGCAAGGCTGTCCCTAGGGGGGTGTAGGGCCCAGGACAAAATCAGCCTGCTCCCGGCTTGTCTCCTCACCCCCCCCATATTCCTCCCCGTTGCTCCCCTCCCTGCTCCGTCTCCTCACCCCCCGCCCGGCACCCCTCCCCCCGCTCATCCTCGCCCTTCGCTTGCCCGCCTGCCCCCTCCTCCCTCTCCCACCCCCCTGACACTGCTCTCCTGGCTGCCCACCCGCTCATCTCCTGCTGTCTGCCCCCCTGTTCACCTGTCTCCTCACCCCCCGCCCTCCGGCCCGGCACACTCCGACCTGCCCCCGGTTCTAGCTCAACCCACCTGGCAGGGCGCATGGCGATTGGTGCGATCTCGGACGACCTCGATGGGCGGCTCGCTTGACACGTCCGGAGGCTTGGGTGTTGCTTGCCGCTCTCTCTGTGGTCTGGAGGTCTTTGCGGGGAATGCTGCCCGGGCTGGGGGACGGTTAGTACTTGCGGGGGAGGGGCGCCATTCCCCAGCCTGGGTGCGCGCTGTGCTGCTGGGGTTCTGTGCCCCGCCCCACCAGTGACTGAGGCGGTGGGTGGGGCAGGATGCCTGGGTCCTTTTTCCTCCTGAGCAGGGAGCTGGAGCTGCTGGATCCTGCCCCCCAGGCCAGGGCTGGGGAGCCCTGAGAGCCTGGGCGTAGCCCAGCCCCAGGGCCTGGCAGGGGGGGGTGCCCTGTGCCTCCAGTGTGGGCTGAGACAATGTCTCGTTGTCCCTGTGGGGAGTAGCTGGGGGTAAGTGCGGGTGGCTGTGACCTCCCAGGTGAATGGTGCTGCAGGCAGGTGCTTATGAACACCAGCTTCCCCCTGGTTGTTCTCGTCCTTCTCTCTTACGGAGCGCTTCTTCCTGCGGGATTTTCTCCTTGGTGTTGTTTTGGGTATCAGCTCAGGTTCAGCACTTATGTTGCTGTTCAAAAAACAGAACAAGAGAAGGACTTTATTTCCTTGACTGAACATGATGCTGTTCAACCCTTAGCAGCAGCCTGTTATGGCATCACTTGGCCTTGTCCCCACTGTAATGAATAAGGCTAAGATACCTAGGGAGGTGGTGGAATCTCCATCCTTAGAGGTCTTTAAGGTCAGGCTTGACAAAGCCCTGGCTGGGATGATTTAGTTGGGTTTGGTCCTGTTTTGAGCAGGGGGGTGGACTAGATGACCTCCTGAGGTCCCTTCCAACCCTGAGATTCTATGATTCTATGAAGTCTTTCTGATCAGCAGCTTGGGGACATTCTAGCAAGACCACAGACACTGAACACTACAGGCTAAAACAAACTGCCCAGCATACAGATAAGGTAAATCACTAATATTTCTTTTTGCCTCCACTTACTATAGTGTCATCTGGAAAAGCCAGGCTCCCCAGTAGCCAATCGTTTTAAATCTCACTGAGACTGGCCTTATAAACCAATCCCCAAGAACTCTCCATTGCTATGGTTAAAAGTTCCCACTGGCTAGTCCTATAAAACAGTAGGAGGAAAACATCAAGCAAAGGCTGCTTTTCACAGGTGCGCATTTGCACAGATAGGCTCCAGACTCAGGAGATGCCTGTGGCACACGTCAGAAGGACCCATAGTACTGACCGCTGAGAGAGACAGAACAGCCTGTGAACGAGCCCTTCTGCCACCCAGATGGTCCTACCTATCGAACATCTTCCTGGCCTCCTCCTCAATTTCCCGCAGCCAGGCCAAGTGCTCGTGCTCGACTTCCTTCAGGAAGTTGGAGAGTTTGATGGCAAACCTCCAGCAGGTGAGTGGCACCTTCTGCCATGGCTCTGGCTGAAACACGGAGGGGGGGAGCAGATGTTCATTAGTGCCTGCCTGCTGCCCCCGGTCTAACCCACCAGCCCCCACTCCCCTTCCAGAGCCGGGAGAGAACCCAAGAGTCCTGCACCAGTCCCCCCACGCTGGCAGAGCTGGGCAGGGGACTGTGCATCTGGCGCTGCCCCTTCCCCGTATCTGGTTTTTGTCCCCTTGGCTCTCTCTGCTCCAGGCCCCACACCTGAGAGTTTGATGCTGAGCCTCTGATGCCCAAGAGCTCCCGGCTCCATTGCAGGAGAACAGCAGGTGGGAGCAGAGCTGGGACAGCGTCCTGGTGTCTGCACCACCCCCCCCCCCCCAGGATTGGACCCCAGCATCCGTTCCTCCCCTGCCCTCAGGAGGACCCCGGCACACCTGCAGCAGGCGGTGAGCTTGCTCTCACGGTACGGCACGTAGGGCAGCCCCTGGTTGAGGGCCTCCACGACCTTGCTGAGCACGTGCAGGGAAGCATTGATGGCGCCGCTCTCCTTGAGCCACAGGCCGCGGTTGCAGGTGCACCGGTTGTCCTCGGAGCCAGCCAGGTCAACGAGGCAGAGCTTGGCCACGTGGTGGCAGTGGGGGGTGCCCACTGGCTCCGTGGCACCCACACCAGCAGCACGGCGTGGCTGTGGCTCGAGCGGTCCTTGAGCAGAGTGGGGGCTCTCGTGCGGTTGTGGCTGGCCGGCAGGAAGTGCCGCTCAAAGTCCCTGAAGCTTCTCAGCTCCTGCTCAGTCAGCCCCGGGATCAGGATGTTCTGGTCCCGGTCCTCCCGGATCGGCAGGTCCTGCTGGGACGGATCCAGCACCTGAGTCGGGGGAACATCGGGGAAGACTCCCACTGCCCCCCACCCTGGCTCCCTCTGCCCCACCCCCTATCCCAGGCCGCCAGGGCTCCCAGTCCCCCCACACCCCAAAGGCCAGAGAGGAGGGGCTGGAGAGTCTCAGTTTGGAGCTGGCTGGGAAAATGGAGAGGAGCCGAGATACGGCTCTTGGCCTCCTTGCCCCCCCCCCCCCCCAAGATGGGCCTAACTGAGGCAGCTCCTGTTGTCTGTACCTACAAGCTCTGTTTTGAACTGTGATCCTCTCATCTCATAAACGTTCTCTGTTACTGGCTGGCTGAGAGTCATGGTCAATCGCAGGAAATGGGGGGTGCAGGGCCTTGTCTCCCCCAAACGGGGACACCTACCAGTGCCTCTCCCTCCTGGTTCACCCCCCACATACACCTGCCAGCCCCACCCAGACTGGTGGGTGGGAATTGGGTCATATTTTGATGAAGCCTGTGTGCCTCGGTTTCCCCTCTATGCTGCACCATCACACAGTGGGGAGAAGGTCTGTCGGCCCACGGGTGTGAATGGCTCCAAGCTGTCAGGAGCTTAGGCCCCATCAGTGGTGTTTCTGAGAAGACAATGGCAACCCCAGTCACCTGGGCAGACCATGGCCGGCCCACCTCTCGGCAGCGTTTGCCCAGCTGGAGAAGCAGGACCAGGGAGGTGCCTCTGGTTAAAGGTCAGCTGCTGAGGGCTTTGGGGACACACCTGAACCGGGCCAAGGGGAGGTCAGAGCAGGGGGCTCGGGCTGACCAGGATGGGCTGGGTTGTAACTTCCCTCTCGGGCTAACCAAGGATTTGCCCCACTGTCCAGCCGGCTAATGAACCCATTGTTACCAGCGCTGGCTGCGTGGCTCTGCAAATGCTTCCGGAGACGGTACAAGTCTCCTCTGGGGTCTCAGCGGGACTCAGGCTGGAGGAGACTGCCGCCCCCTAAGGAGGTGGCGGGGCCTGTGGCTTCCCCTAGAAGAAGATTTAGACCCCTTGGGAGTCTGGCTCAATGAAGGGGGCCCTCCCAGAAACTGCTCCAAAGCTGGGATCTTAATACCCGTCCTGGGGATCTGCAACAGTGGGTCCAGCAGCTGGCTGGACAATTCTTCCCCCACCCCTAGTCCTGTCCTCCCCACTCCCATACTTGCCTTCTCCTGGTAGATCTCCAGGTAGGACATGGAGACGGAGAAGTCCCACTCCTCAGCCCCGGCTGAGCGGCTCGCCTCCCGTGTCATTTGCAGGACATCCCGCAGCGCCCGTGGGATCACACCTGGCTGTTCAGTGCTGCCCAGCATGGTGTGCATCTTACCTGGGGTGGGGGGCAAGAAATGACTTCCTCAACTTCCACAGCCCCCTGCCCCGCCTCTGGGCTCAGCCTCCCCCTCACTCACCAGCACTGGTGCGTCCATAGGCCAGCACACTGGCGTTGTGCCCCTCCAGCAGGTGGCACAGCATAGGCCGCACGGAGCTGGTGTAGATGTCATTCTGGGTGGCTTGATCACCATAGAAGGTGTCGAACCTGGAGAACAGGGTAGGGCATGCTGTGATGGCAAGGGAGGAGGCGCAGGCGGACGCACACTCGCACGTGGGCTGGGGGGCTGGCACGGCGGGGCTCGGCCAGGCTGGCTTTCTGCTGGGACAGCATAGTGCCCACCACAGGGGCTGGGGGAGGAGAGTTAGGAGACTGCAAATGGGCTTCCCCCCACTCCACTCCCCAAGCTGAGCTAGGGGGTGAACCTGCTGCTCTCTGCCCCCCATGGCCCCCCACAGCTTTCGGGCTCCTCCCCTCCCCCTCCAGATGCCCTGCCCCTTCCCCTCCCCCTCCTCCCTCCCGGTGCCCCGCTCCAGTGCCCTTGCCCGCCCCTTCCCTGTGTCCCCTCCTGGTGCCTCATCTTCGCTCCCCACCTCACACCCCCCAGCTACTTCCTCGCCTCGCACTCACCCAGCCTCCAGCTCTTTCCGTCTGACACAAGCTGCAGCTCATGCAGGCTGCGGCTGTTTGTATTTGGCACTAGCCCCGCCCCTGCTCAGACACCAGCCAATCAGGGTGCCCCCTCTTAGCCCTGCACTCTTAGCTCCTCCCCTCCTGCTGCCCTGCCCCCTCTTGGCTCCTCCCCTCCTAATACCCCACCCCCGCAACCCACATTGCCCCCTCTTATACCCCTACAGCATGAAAGGAGTGCTGGAGGGTCCCCCGGAACCCCTTAATCGTCCCTGGTACCCCTACAGCCTGGAGAGAGGGCTGGGGCACCCCAGAAACCAACTAAGCGCCCTCGGGACCACTACAGCTGGGAGAGTGTGCTGGGGGGCCCCTGATCTGCCTAAGCCCCCCCTGGACCCCTACAGCCTGGAGAGAGGGCCGGGGTCCCCCCAGAACCCCTTAAGACCCAAGAGGAATGCTACAGCCTGGAGAGCAGGCTGGGGGGATCCCCCAAATGCGCCTAAGCCACTCCAGGACCCCTACAGCCTGGAGAGAGGTCTGCAGCCCCCCAAACCCCCTAATCCCCCCCAGGATCCCTACAGCCTGGAGACCATGCTGGGGGGCCCACCTGAAACCCCTAAGCTGCCCCAGGGACCCTAAAGCCTAGACAGAGGACGGGGGTTTCCCCCAAATCCCCGTAAGGCCCCCATTGACCACTACAGCCAGGAGAGAGCTGGGGGGCCCCTGATCCCCCTAACCCACCCAGAACCCCAACAGCATGGAGAGAGGGTGGGGGCCCCTGGAACCCCGTAAGCCTCCACAGTAACCCTACAGCGTGGAGAGAGCTGGGGTCCCCCTGGACTCCCTCAGCCCCCCCAGGACCCCAACAACCTGGAGAGAGGGCTGGGGGGGGCCCTGGAACCCCCTAAAAACCTCCAGGACTGGTGGGGTCTGGTGGTTATAGGTAGGGCTGGGAGCCAGGACGCCTGGGTTCTCTACAGGGGAGTGCTATCTAGTGGTTAGAGCAGGCCAGGATTGGGGCCCTGAGCCTCCTTACCTTGCTGCAGCGGGAGGACCACACCCTGTTTCTGGGCCCCGGCGGGGGCCTCGCTGTGGTGCAGAGGCGTGGGCTGACAGGCCTTGTCCAGCAGAGCCACGGCTTCCCGCTCCTTCTGCCTCTCCTTCAGCTTCTGCAGGGGAGGCCATGTCAGTGGGGAGGCACAAGGGGGCTGGAGGGAACCAGGGAAGCGTTGTGGGGCTGTGTAACAGTCCGGTGCGGGGGCTCGGCCCTCTCAGGTGCGGCTGGGAGCCAGGCCGCCTCACTACATGGCCTAAGTTCGTTATCAGTCTCCGAAGGTCCAGGGGTTCCGCCCCTCAGGCGGGCTGAACAAAAGGCAAGCAGTCAATAAGGCCCACACCCTCCGTCAGGGCGGGGCAACAAACAATAGTTCAAGGGGCTCAGGTCCTTGCAGCAGGAGTTGAGCAATAACAAAGTCAATAAGGTAAGCTCGGGCCCTCAGTCAGGGCAGGGCAACAACCAGCAGTTTTAGCTCAGACCCTCAGGCAGGGGCTGAGCAGACAGCATTAGTCCAGGGCTCAGGTCCTTGTAGCAGGAGCTGAGCTACAGCATTAGTTCAGGGCTCAGGTTCTTGCAGCAGGAGCTGAGCTACAGCAATAGTTCAGGGCTCAGGTCCTTGCAGCAGGAGCTGAGCAAGCCACAGGTAAGTGTAGGCTTCTATGCCGGAGAGGCTGCCACCCGTGAGTGGGGGGGCAGGGGGGACACAGGCCCACCCACTCCACTGTGTCCCAGCCCGGGGCCCTAGCAGCGGCTATCACTGCCGCTGGTCAGCGGGGTCCTGACCGCAACACACTGACATGGGCACCTCGGTGCCTACAGCCTGACAGGGGTCGGCTACCCCCAGGCTACACTCCATCTCCCCCTCCTCGGGTACCTGCTCGTCTCTGGGGTCGGGCGCTGGGTCCCACACCATGGGCTCCTCGCCGAGCTAGCCGGCTCTCAGCATGGGCTGCTCCTCCGGACTCGGGGGGATGCTCCAACAGCTCCTCGGGGTACCGGGCTCGGGTCGGGGGGATGCTCCAACAGCTCCTCCGGATACCGGGCTCGGGGAAGGCTCGGCCAGTCCTCCTCCGGATACCGGGCTCAGGGCAGGCTCGGCCAGTCCTCCTCCGGATACCGGGCTCGGGGCAGGCTTGGTCTAGCAGGAGCTCGGGCAGGAGCGTCTGTCCTCTCCAGCCACCGGGATCCAACTGAGCCTTGGGGCCGGGCCTTTATACTTCCTGTCCCGCCCCTTGACTTATGGGGGCGGGGACAGGTGGTGGTGGCTCCGCCCACTGAGGTGGCTGTTCTGGTTCCTCTCTCTCAGGTGCGGCCGGGAGCCAGGCCGACTCACTACAGGCCGTCTATGGGAACAGGCTATGGGGTGGGGCTCTAGAGTCCTCAGGGATGTGGGGCTCACCCACCTCCACCTCGCGGCGCGTCTCCTCCAGCTGGGGCTGCAGGGCCACCCGTTCCTGCCTGGGGATGCTGAGCAGCGGCAGCCTCCACCCACCCCCCACTGCTTCTCTAGCTGCTCCAGCACCAGCAGCCGCTGCACCAGGCTTGGATCCAGCTGCTCCAGGGGCAGCAGGGAGCTGAGGAGACAAAAGAGACCATTAGCCCAGCGACTCCCCCCCACGCTCCCCCCCCCCACAGCCCCTTCCCAGGGCTCCCACCCCTCACCTGAGGGTCTCGGCCTCGGGGGGCTCCTCCTTGGGAGGGTTCTTGGCTCCAGGGCCGGCACCCTCACTGCCAGCTCCAGGGTCCTTGGGAGGTGCAGCTGTGGGAAGAGAAGGGTGAGGCCAGGCTGGGGTCTCCCCCCATTGATCCCTCAGCCCCATGGAGCCCAGCCTGGCCCTGCCTTACCTGGGGCCTGCAGCGTCTCCTGGGTGAAGGGCCGGTTCACCACCTGCTTAGACTTGACAGCAACGTTCCACGTGCTCAGCGTGTCAAAGTAAAAGTGTAGCTCCAGGACGACATTTGCTATGATCACACTGTGAGCCAAGTCCCCCAGAGAGTCCTGTAGAGAGAGAGAACCCAGGAGTCCTAGCTCCCAGCCCACCCTGCTCTGTCCACCAGCCCCCACTCCCCTCCCAGAGTGGAGAGAGAACCCAGGAGTCCTGCACCAGTCGCCCCACGCTGGCAGAGCTGGGCAGGGTACTGTGCATTTGGCGCTGCCCCTTCCCCGTATCTGTTTTTTGTCCCCTTGGCTCTCTCTGCTCCAGGCCCCACATCTGAGAGTTTGGGTTTGATGCTGAGCCTCTGATGCCCAAGAGCTCCCGGCTCCATTGCAGGAGAACAGCAGGTGGGAGCAGAGCCGGGGCAGCGTCCTGGTGTCTGCACACCACCCCCTCCCCCAAGGATTGGACCCCAGCATCCACTCCTCCCCCACACTTGGGAGGACCCCGGCACACCTGCAGCAGGCGGGTGAGCTTGCTGTCGCTGTACAGCACTGTACAGATGGGTTGGACTCCCCCCTGCGGTGCCTCCTGCTGGTGACTCCAGGAATTAGCTCTGGCCAGTGCTGGAGCACCCTCTGCAGGCCAGTGATCCGCCTGTCTTCTGGCCCCCCGTGTCCCTCCCTGGACCTGGTGCCCTTTCACATGGGGTGCTGCCCCCTGGCAGTAACCCCTTTCTCTCTGAGTCTCCCCTCCTTGAGGAACCCCCACCCTCTAGCCCCACCTTGCCTCAGTAGTGGCTGCTGCCAGTCATTGTCTAGCCCCACACTCTGGGGCAGACTGCAGTATCAGCCACTCATCACAGACAAAGGGGTTTGGACCTGCTAACTTGGCTAACCCCTGGGCTGCCCTCTGCAATCCTTAGTACCAGTTGGCCCTTCGCTAGGCCACAGCCTGGGGCTTTCTAGGCTGGAGCTCCCCAGCTCCTCCCCAGCCCTGCTTCACCCTAGGTACCTTATCTCACTTCCCTGCAACCAGGCCCTTCTTTCTCTGAATGCAGAAAGAGAGACTGTCTTGGCTTCTAGCTTCCCTGGCCTTTTATAGGGACCAGCTGTTGCTCAGTTTGGGGCGTGGCCTCACCTGCAACCACTCCCTCAATCAGCCCAGCCTAGAGCAGCAGCTCTCAAGCCCTGCCAGGCTGCTTTTAAACCCCTCAGGGCAGGAGCAGGGTCCACCCTGATACAGGCACGTAGGGCAGCCCCTGGTTGAGGGTCTCCACGACCTTGCTGAGCACGTGCAGGGAGGCATTGATGGCTCCGCTCTCTTTGAGCCGCAGGCCGCGGTTGCCAGTGCACCGGTTGTCCTCGGAGCCAGCCAGGTCAACGAGGCAGAGCTTGGCCATGTGGCGGCAGTGGGGGGGGCGCCCGCTGGCTCCGTGCCACCCACACCAGCAGCACGGCGTGGCTGCGGCTCCAGCGGTCCTTGAGCTGAGTGGGGGCTCCCGTGCGGTTGCGGCTGGCCGGCAGGAAGTGCCGCTCAAAGTCCCTGAAGCTTCTCAGCTCCCGCTCAGTCAGTCCTGGGATCAGGATGTTCTGGTCCCGGTCCTCCCGGATCGGCAGGTCCAGCACCTGAGTTGGGGGAACATCAGGGGAAGGCTCCCCCCGCCCCACCCCCCTACCCCAGGCTGCCAGGGATCCCAGCTCCCCCACCCCTATCTTGGACCGTCAGGGCTCCCAGCACCCCCACACCCCAAAGGCCAGAGAGGAGGGGCTGGAGAGTCTCAGTTTGGAGCTGGCTGGGAAAAGGGAGGGGAGCCCAGATAGGGCTCTTGGCCTCCTTGCCCCCCCCCCAAGAGGGACCTAACAGAGGCAGCTCCTGTTGTCTGTACCTACAAGCTCTGTTTTGATCTGTGTTCCTCTCATCTCATAAACGTTCTCTGTTACTGGCTGGCTAAGAGTCATGGTCAGTCACAGGAAATGGGGGGTGCAGGGCCTTGCCTCCCCCAAACGGGGACACCTACCAGTGCATCTCCCTCCTGGTTCACCCCCCACATACACCTGCCAGCCCCACCCGGACTGGTGGGTGGGAATTGGGTCATATTTTGATGAAGCCTGTGTGCCTCGGTTTCCCCTCTATGCTGCACCATCACGCAGTGGGGAGAAGGTCTGTCAGCCCACAGGTGTGAATAGCTCCAAGCTGTCTGGAGCTTAGGCCCCATCAGTGATGTTTCTGAGAAGACAATGGCAACCCCAGTCACCTGGGCAGACCATGGCCAGCCCACCTCTCGGCAGCGTTTGCCCAGCTGGAGAAGCAGGGCCACGGAGGTGCCACTGGTTAAAGGTCAGCTGCTGAGGGCTTTGGGGACACACCTGAACCGGGCCAAGGGGAGGTGTAGTGAGTGGGTGTGGCTCCCCTCCTGCCCAGCAGAGGGAGTGCCCTTCCAGACACCCAAGTAGGCGGAGCCACCACCACCTGTCCCCGCCCCCTGGAAGTCAAGGGGCGGGACAGGAAGTAGAAAAGCCGGCCGCCAGAGCTCAGTTGGAGCTCGGCCACCGCCGGGAGCAGATGTGCCTGTGGGAGCTCCTGACTGGGAGTCTTCCAGGGCCGGAGGCAGCTGTCCTGACTGGCTGGAGTTTCCTCGTTCCTGCTATGACGAGAAGCCACCGGAGCCTCCCTGTGACTGGTACCCGGAGGAGCTGCTGTAACTCCCCCGCGCCCACTATGAAGAGGGACCGCTGGAGCGTCCCTGGCCCTGCTGCTACCCGGAGGAGCCGCCTGAGCATGCCTGGCCGGACTTCCCGGAGGAACTACCAGACCTGCCACCAAGCCCTGGTCCCGAGGAGCCTATGCAGCTTGACTGGGTTGGATCCGGTGCAACCGACGAGGTAGGCCCTGAGGGCGAAATGGAAAGTAGCCCGGGGGTAGCCGACCCCGTCAGGCTACAGAGGCAGAGGTCCCGATGTCAGTGTGTTGCGGTCAGGACCCCACTGACCAGCGGCAGTGATAGCCGCTGCTAGGGCCCCGGGCTGGGACACAGTGGAGTGGGTGGGCCTGTGTCCCCCCTGCCACCCTACTCGTGGGTGGCAGTTTTCCCCCTCACCCAGGTGTAGGGACCTGGCCCTATACGTCTACTGTTAGTTCACTGCTCAGCCCCTGCAGCAGAAGGGCCTGAGCTTAGTGACTCTTGGCTGCTCACCCCTGCTCCAACGGGCCTGAGCCTATTGTACTGTTTACTGCGCAGTCCCTGCAACCAAGTGCCTGAGCCTATTGTACTGTTTACTGCCCAGCCCTGCCACCGAGGGCCTGAGCCCATTGAACTGACTGCTGCTCAGCCCCTGCACCAAAGGGCCTGAGCTTTCTAACCCTGTTGACTGTCGTTCAGCCGGTTCAACAGGAGACAAGGAGTGAGTCGGTGTGGCTCCCCTCCGGCTGAGAGGAGGGTCGAGCCCTGGCTCAACCGATTACAGGAGATCAGAGCAGAGGGCTTGGGCTGACCAGGATGGGCTGGGCTGTAACTTCCCTCTCTGGCTAACCAAGGATTTGCCCCACTGTCCAGCCGGCTAATGAACCCATTGTTACCAGCGCTGGCTGCGAGGCTCTGCAAATGCTGCAGGAGATGGTACAAGTCTCCTCTGGGGTCTCAGCGGGACTCAAGGGGCGGCAGGCTCCTCCAGCCTAAGGAGGTGGTGGGGCCTGTGGCTTCCCCTAGAAGATTTGGACCCCTTGGGAGTCTGGCTCAATGAAGGGGGCCCTCCCAGAGACTGCTCCAAAGCTGGGGTCTTAGTACCCGTCCTGTGGATCTGCAACAGTGGGTCCAGCAGCTGGCTGGACAATTCTTCCCCCACCCCTAGTCCTGTCCTCCCCACTCCCATACTTGCCTTCTCCTGGTAGATCTCCAGGTAGGACATGGAGACGGAGAAGTCCCACTCCTCAGCCCCGGGTCAGCGGCTCGCCTCCCGTGTCATTAGCAGGACATCCCGCAGCGCCCGTGGGATCACACCTGGCTGTTCTGTGCTGCCCAGCATGGTGTGCGTCTTACCTGGGGTGGGGGGCAAGAAATGACTTCCTCAACTTCCACAGCCCCCTGCCCCACCTCTGGGCTCAGCCTCCCCCACACTCACCAGCACCGGTGCGTCCATAGGCCAGCACACTGGCATTCTGCCTCTCCAGCAGATGGCACAGGACAGGCCGCACGGAGCTGGTGTAGATGTCATTCTGGGTGGCTCAATCACCATAGAAGGTGTCGAACCTGGAGAACAGGGTAGGGCATCCTGTGATGGCAAGGGAGGAGCTCAGCCCAGGGGCATCCCCAGCTGGAGACACC
This sequence comes from Mauremys mutica, assembly GCF_020497125.1. Lineage (NCBI taxonomy): Eukaryota > Metazoa > Chordata > Testudines > Geoemydidae > Mauremys > Mauremys mutica. The sequence goes on along the minus strand of NW_025423357.1, from coordinate 507,445 downwards.
CCACTCGGGGACACCCCACCCCACTTACTCGTACTGTAGAGTCTCCATCTTGTTCCTCCAATTCATGATCTGCACAGAACGGGAATCCAGGCCGCGGATGCAGGGGTCCCCCTGGCTGCAGGGGCGCAGGCGGACGCACACTCGCACGTGGGCTGGGGCGCTGGCACGGCGGGGCTCGGCCAGGCTGGCTTTCTGCTGGGACAGCATGATGTCCACCACATGGGGTTGGGGGAGCTGGCGGGGGGGGGGGAGCTCACTGCTGGGGGGAGGGAAGTTAGAAGACTGCTAGATGGGCTTCCCCCCACTCCACTCCCCAAGTTGAGCTATGGGGTGAACCTGCTGCTCTCTGCCCCCCATGGCCCCCCCACAGCTTTCAGGCTCCTCCCCTCCCTCTACCGCTCCCTCCCCCTCCCCTTCCCGATGCCCTGCCCCTCCCAGTGCCCCTCCAGCTGCTCCCTCCGATGAGCTCGATGGGTGGGGGGCGCGTCACGTGCCGGAGAGTGAGCGGCTCGCTTGACGCGTCCGGAGGCTCGGGTGGTGCTTGCCGCTCTAGCCGCCCTCTCTGTGCTCTGGAGGTCTCTGCGGGGAATGCTGCCCGGGCTGGGGGACGGTTAGTACTTGCGGGGGAGGGGCGCCATTCCCCGGCCTGGGTGCGCGCTGTGCTGCTGGGGCTCTGCGCCCCCCCCCCCCAAGTGACTGAGGTGGTGGGTGGGGCAGGATGCCTGGGTCCTTTTTTTTTTTCTGAGCAGGGAGCTGGAGCTGCTGGATCCTGCCCCCCAGGCCAGGGCTGGGGAGCCCTGAGAGCCTGGGCCTAGCCCAGTCCCAGGGCCTGGCGGGGGGGGGGCTGCCCTGTGCCTCCAGTGTGGGCTGAGACCATGTCTCGTTGCCCCCCTGTGGGGAGTAGCTGGGGGTAAGTGCGGGTGGCTGTGACATCCCAGGTGACCGGTGCTGCAGGCAGGTGCTTCCCCCTCATTGTTCTTGTCCTTAAGGAGCGCTTCTTCCTATAGTAATTTTTCCTTGGTTTTGTTTTGGTTATCAGCTCAGGTTGCTTACAAAGTCCAGAATGTTAGTTCCTGGAGAAGGCGTAAACTCCTCCCATTGTTGCTTCACCAACTGTAATGGCCCCTTAACCTCATGGCCATACACAAGCTCAAATGGTGAGAATCCTAAACTGGGATATGGTACAGCCCTGTAGGCAAAAAGCAACTGCTGCAACACTAGATCCCAATTATTGGAGTGTTGATTCACGAATTTACGGATCATGGCCCCCAAAGTTCCGTTAAACCTCTCCACCAGGCCATTAGTTTGGTGGTGTTACAGGGTGGCAACCAAGTGATGCACCCCATGAGCTTCCCACAGGTCTTTCATGGTCCCTGACTGGAAATTTGTTCCCGAATCTGTAAGAATGTCGGAGGGCCAACCTACCCTGGTAAAAATGTCAGTTAAGGCCTGGCACACAGTTTTAGCCCTGATGTTGCCTAGAGCTACTGCTTCCAGCCATCTGGTAGCAAAGTCCACAAAAGTCAGTATGTACTGCTTTCCTCTGGGGGTCGTCTTTGGGAAAGGACCCATAATATCCACAGCTACTCGCTGAAATGGGACCTCAATTATGGGAAGTGGCTGGAGAGGGGCCTTGACCTGGTCTTGGGGTTTTCCTACCTTTTGGCATACCTCACAAGACCGGACATACTTGGCAACGGCCTTGGCCATCCCCTCCCAGTTGAAGGACCTTCCCAACCTGTCCTTGCTTCTGTTCACCCCAGAATGGCCACTGGGATGATCATGGGCTAAGCATAAGAGCTTTTCCCGGTACTTAGTTGGAACCACCAACCATTTTTGAGGATGCCAGTCTTCCTGGTGTCCACCAGAAAGAAGCTCTTTGTCAAACAAGGACTTTTATATAATGAACCGGGATCGGTTAGTAGAGCTGAGAGGCGGTGGGTCGCTCCGTGCCGCCGCCCATGCTTTTTTAAGGCCGTCATCGGCTTCCTGCTCAGTCTGGAACTGTTCCCTTGAGGCTGGAGACACCAGTTCCTCCGTAGACTGTGGACTTGGGCTTGATCCCTCTGGAAGCGATGTACGTGATGAGGTTGTTTCCCTTGACTGTGGACCGCTCTCCGCTGGTGCACTAGGTGTTATTTCAGGCTCCGGCTGAGCCTCTTGGGTAGGGTTGTCTGCTGCTTCTGCCAGTTCAGGCCCGTTGGCGTCCCCTGGCACTGGTTCTGCCGCTGGTTGCTCTTCCAGTTCCGGTCCTGGGACTGGATGTACTATGGCTGCTGTAGTTGGCATGGGATCCGGTTCCACCACCTCTGTCTGGGTCTCTGGTAACACCGCCGGGGTCCTGGTGGATGGCTCTGGAACAGGGATGGGAGTGCCTGCTCGTTTGGCTTGGCTGCGGGTGACCACTCCCCCCCTCTTGGCCAGCCCTTGTACTGGACAGGCAATTCAGCTGTAGGTAATATTACAGATTTTGACATGAATGGAGAAATTGTGATTTTGACCTCTGGGTTGATAAATTTCGGGTCCACTAAGGACTGGTGGATAACTGACACGCTCGCTGTGGTGTCTCTCCATGCCGTAAACTTCTTCCCGCCCACTCTCAAGGTTTCCCTGCGCTTCGGGGGTATTTGAGACATCCGGGCCTGGGGATCCTTGGTGTAGTGATGGTGTAATGGACTGTACTCGATGGGGGTTCTTGGGGCATTTGGCCTTTATGTGTTGCAGTTCGTTACATTTAAAACATCGCCCATCTGACAGGTCACTGGGCCGAGGTGGGTTGCTGGAGACTGGTGAGGTGGGACTGTAGGTGGTTTGAGGTTTTACTTGGGTTGCAGCTGGGGTCTTGATTGGCCCCCTGTGGTAGGATTTATTGTCCGTTTGTCCCTTGTTAGATTCGCTCCCCTGGGTGGTAGCTTTTTTCTTTTCTGCCACAGCCATCCATTTGGCTCCAATCTCCCCTGCCTCAGTGAGATTTTTTTGGTTTTCCATCTTGTATGTAGCGTGTAATGTCCTCAGGAACACCATCCAAGAACTGTTCCATCAGTATCAGGAGGTTTAGTTCGTCCACGGATTTAACATTGGCTCCCGATAACCAGGAAAAATACTGCTTTTCAAGGTGGTGGGCATGTTTTGGAAATGACACCTCTGGTTTCCATTTCTGGGCTCTGAAACACTGACGGGCATGATCAGGGGTTATGCCCATTCTGTATCTGGCCTTGGTTAGGAAGAGTTTATAGTCGTTCATTTTGTCCTTAGGCATTTCAGCTGCCACCTCGGATAAGTCTCCGCAGAGCTGTGACCTCAGCTCTACCATGTACTGGTTTTCAGGGATGCTGTACCCAATGCAGGCCCTTTCAAAGTTTTCTAAGAAGGCCTCAACGTCCTCACCTGTCCTGTAGGCGGGAACTCTTTTCCGAGAAGGATGATCAGTAGGTGGAAGAGGGTTTGGATTGGTTGGATCATTCTGCTTAGCCTTTTCTAATTCCAGAGCCTGCTTCTGGATTTCCAGTTCTTTCTCTTTTAACTCCATTTGTCTTCTCTGCTCAGCCTCTTTGTGCCTGAGCCTATTGTACTGTTTACTGCCCAGCCCTGCCACCGAGGGCCTGACCTCATTGTACTGATCGTTGCTCAGCCCCTGCACCAGAGGGCCTGAGCTTTCTAACCCTGTTGACTGTCATTCAGCCGGTTCAACAGGAGACGAGGAGTGAGTCGGTGTGGCTCCCCTCCGGCTGTGAGGAGGGTCGAGCCCCAGCTCAACCAATTACAGGAGATCAGAGCAGAGGGCTTGGGCTGACCAGGATGGGCTGGGCTGTAACTTCCCTCTCTGGCTAACCAAGGATTTGCCCCACTGTCTGGCCGGCTAATGAACCCATTGTTACCAGCGCTGGCTGCGTGGCTCTGCAAATGCTGCCGGAGATGGTGCAAGTCTCCTCTGGGGTCTCTGCGGGACTCAGGGGGCGGCAGGCTCCTCCAGCCTAAGGAGGTGGCAGGGCCTGTGGCTTCCCATAGAAGAAGAAGATTTGGAGCCCTTGGTAGTCTGGCTCAATGAAGGGGGCCCTCCCAGAGACTGCTCCAAAGCTGGGGTCTTAGTACCCATCCTGTGGATCTGCAACAGTGGGTCCAGCAGCTGGCTGGACAATTCTTCCCCCACCCCTAGTCCTGTCCTCCCCACTCCCATACTTGCCTTCTCCTGGTAGATCTCCATCTCCATGTCCTACCTGGAGAAGTCCCACTCCTCAGCCCCGGGTCAGCGGCTCGCCTCCCGTGTCATTTGTAGGACATCCCGCAGCGCCCGTGGGATCACACCTGGCTGTTCTGTGCTGCCCAGCATGGTGTGCGTCTTACCTGGGGTGGGGGTCAAGAAATGACTTCCACAGCCCGCTACCCCGCCTCTGGGCTCAGCCTTCCCCTCACTCACCAGCACCGGTGCGCCCATAGGCCAGCACACTGGCATTCTGCCCCTCCAGCAGGTGGCGCAGGACAGGCTGCACGGAGCTGGTGTAGATGTCGTTTTGCAGCTTCTGTGGTGGTGGTTCTTCTGGTGGGGAATGCCTCTACCCAACCAGAGAAGGCATCTATGATTACCAGTAGGTACTGGAATCCCTCTTTGCTCCGTGGCAATTTGTCTATGTAGTCAATTTGTATTCTATGCCAGGGACCTACTCGTCTCTGGTGCATACGGGGCTGGTAATGTGGTGGCCGGGCTTTATCCTGAGCACACCTGATGCAATTTTGAACCCAAGATTTAACATCATCTTCCATCCCTTTCCACTGGGCTACCTCTTAGCCTGCTTAGCGTCCCTTCCACTCCCTCATGCATGAACCGATGTGCAACATTAACCAGTTCCTGTTTTTCTGTCTTTCCTGGGGTTCTCTGTGGGGAATGTAAACAGTTATTGTCATTAATAAATTCATCAATTGACTGCGGATCCCCCATTACCTTTCCTGCCTGACTTCTAGTTGCTACTGCAGCTATATCATACTGCCGTGCTATACCATCTACTTTATTATTCCAAAGAGCCTCTGGAGTGTTCTGTCTGCTATGGGCCTTTACATGCCTGACCTTTAAACAGCCAGGATGTTGTGTTACCCATTGGTAAATCCATTTCCACTCCTCTACATACGAAATGCTTTTCCCATCTGCTGCCTTCCACCCATTTCTTTCCCAGTCATGCATCCAGTATTGTATTCCCTTGACACAGAAATCACTATCTGCATAGATAAACACAGGTCTGGGGTTGTTCTTCTATGGCTGTAGTACCCGATCTATGGCATGGAGTTCAGCATGCTGGGCTGACCCATGATCCAAATAGCCCTGTAGTATTTCCTCTTCTAAGTTAATTGCTGCATATTTAATTTTCCTTATGCCTTTAAGCACCATTGAGCTCCCATCTGTGACCCACACGTGTCCCTCTATCCCGATGGTATCTAGCTCCTCCAAGGGGGGTGCCTGTATCAGGGCTATTCTTTGCTCTAATGTAACCTCGGGGCAGTCATGTTTATTGCCTTTTTCAATCAGAGCGTGAGTCAATAGGTCGGGTCTAGACACGGTCTCAGTGGTGACTCCTCTGTTTATCAATGTGAGGGTCCACTGAGCCATGCGGGTGTTTGAGACCTTGCCCCCAACCAGTTACCCAGACAATGTACTTTAAAGGGGTGTGGGTACTTTGGATTGTTAGGGGAGCCCTTCCAGTTAGGGGTTCAAAAGACTGGACTGCCCACACCGCTGCCAAACATTCCCTCCCACAGGGATCAAAATTCATTTCTGGCCCCTGTAACTTCCTAGATTTGTAAGCTACCGGGACCAGTTTATCTTCTTCATTCTTTTGGAGGAGAGTAGCTGCTAATGCCAGGTCCTTAGCCGCAAGTCGGATTACGAATGGCTGGGACTCATCTGGGAATCGCAGAGCAGGGGCTGTTAGGGCTTTTTGTTTAAGCACCCTTAGAGCCTCCTCTTGCTCTGATCCCCACTCCCACTTTACCTTTTTCTTAAGCAGTTTCCACAAGGGCAGTGTAATCTCAGCATATTTGTAAATATGAGGTCTTAGAAAATTAAACCCTCCCAACAAGACCCATTTGCTCATAGAAAAAAAAATAGTATTTGGTTTCAGTTTTCCAGTTCAGCAAATCTATTACACCTCAATACATACCCCTCATTGATCATCATTTTTATGTTTTCTTTTAAGAGCAAGAATGTAAATTGTGTGAATTTTTAAACTATTTAGCTTATAAGGGGGGAGAAGGGGTCATCATGGCTAGACATCCATTACAAGGTTATTAGTATGTTAAATCCATTCCCTAATTAGTATTCAATGCAACATTTAAACAAGACATATTTACAATACAAAACAAACCAACACTACATATTAGCTACAAAGCTTAAGAAAAAACCTCATGAAATAAAAGTGACAGTTAAAATATTTTAAGTTCTTCCTCAAATAAAACAGAGAAGTTTGCACTATACTTGATTCTGCAACTGCTGTACTCCAAAATAAGCCATATGGAATTTGCTCGTACCATCTTAAAACCTTGAAGTTACTAAGCCAGCTGTGTATCTAAAACCGAATACACCAATTGCAAAACCAGGAATGAATCAAACTTATCTAAGAGGATTTGTAAAGCCTTCCCCACTAAAGTTACTACTTTTCTTGCTCTTCCAGGTGAGAAATAGGTTTTTGTAGTGCACTGTTCTGTCTGTAGATAAAGGCACTGTTTACAGCTCTGAGTTCTCCCAGCTGTTCAAGTGAAGAAACACAGGGATCATGATCCTTTAACATATCTGGTAACTTGCACAACTTCTCCTGAAAGCGACGAGAACGCCTCACAGGGGTCAAGAATTTTATATCTTTAACAGCAGAGTCATTTGCCTCACACTGCATCATCTTCTTCATGCTTTCTAAGTATGGAGTGGTTGACAAACTGTATCTAATTAAATAAGACTCCTCCTTTTCTTTTTCAGGAGTCTTAAATTCTAAGTTTGCATCTTTTATTGTATCTTCAGTTTTGTAGTTTTCAGACTTCTTAGTTTGTTCCTTATACTTTGTTCTGTGCTTTTTACTTTCTTTAGGTAAGGTCTCTTGTCTTGACTTCAAGGATGAATCTGTTTCCTCTTTCTTGATCACTTCATTGCTAATCTCTGTCTTCTCTTCATCATTAAAGTTGAGCTCTTTGAACACTACCTCTACATTCTCTACTGAAGAGTTAGCGTCTTTGCCGATAACCTCTTCCTTCACACATTCCTCAACAACTGACTTTAGATTTTCAGTATTCTTCATAATATCTGCTACTGTGTGTCGTAACTCATCCTTAGGCTGTGCTCCTGCCAGAATAGCCTCCTCATAAACAGCCATGATCTTTTCAATTGGGCCCAGCTGTTCAAGACGCATGCGACACACCCAGTATTTTGCAAGTTTTTTCGCATCTGGAGCGCTCTGAATTAGCTCTTCCAGCATTGCACGTACTTGATCCCCAGGAAAACCCTGTTCTGTTAAATGTAGATATTCCGCAAGACTTTTGTTGACATTTTCGCCGAATAATCTTTGCTCATCCTCTTCTAGTATGGTAACCCAGAAAGACTCAACTGGTTCTTCTGGAGTTTCTTGTGATGGCTATCTCTCAGGCTGGGCTACTTGTAGCACAGTAGATGATGGCCTCTTTGTCACTTTTCCTTTGGTTACCTTCCATTCAGCCAGACGAATTCTTCTCTCTTCTGTTGACTCTTTTGGCAGAACATATTTTCTGTTGCCAGCTTTTGAATCCTGGGTGGCCTTGGTACCACAGGTTACAGAAATAGACTTTGCTGAAGTTCCTAATCTGACATCTCTGAGTGGAACCTCAGTTCTCTTTGTCCCAGGCACAGAAGGGGGCTTAGCATTGTGAAGAGCTGTCTTTAATGATGGTGACCCACTTCTATCAGGCTTTTTCTGGACAGTCATATTATTTGCAGACACACTTGTGACTATTTGTTTCTCCTTGTTCTGGATGGACTTTGAGTGGGTGCTATGAGAAGCCCTCACAGGTGGTCTCTTCTGAAAGGGGGTGGCATGTATAGGTTTAGCAGCACTAGCCAAATTTGTGGCTCTAATATTATTTATGACTGCATTATTGCTGCTGGTGGATGATGGTCTCACTGCTGGTTTGGTGGCAGGAGCTACAGGTTTCTTGTTTGCCAAAGAACTCTTTGCATCCTCATTTTCTAGTGTTTTTCGGAAGGAGTTTATCTTTGATGGGATAACCTTGCCACAATATGAGCCAGGCACGTGTTTCTTTGGCAGGCTGACAGAGTTCTGCTTGTCTGCAATCAGTTGCTTTTCTTTGTTTCTTTTGTGCAGGAAGGACTGGCTAAATGACACACGATACGTTTTTATTTCAACAGCTTCATCTTTGGAAGTGTTAATAGCTGAACTAAAATCTTCAGGTCTGCAATTTGTTCCTACAGTTGAGTTTGTCAATACGGTAGTGGTTTTCAAGGTTTCATCCTTTGAAGCAGTGCTTTTTTTCAGAGTGTTTGATTGAGTCCATGGAGGTCTATTAGCATTTTCTTTATCTTCCATTTTCTGCTTAGCAGATTTTAAGACCTTTATTTTGTCTTCTGGTTTATCACTAGCTGCTTTCCCAGTTCTGTTATTGCTGATATTTGTCCGCTTCTCCTGTATGAGCAATCCAGAAATGGCCTTTTTTCTTAACAAGTACTCTTCAACCTTTTGTCTTTGTTCTCTGTAGGCCGGCTCGGCTCTCCGGGTGGCCGGGAGCTGCGAGGGGAGGCGGCCGCTCATAGCCGCGGACGATATAAAGGGCGGGAGCCACAGAACAGCTGCGCCGCCGCCGCTGACCTGGGAACCAAGAGTAGGAGTGGGCTGATAAAGTTTGCGGATGACACCAAGTTGGGGGGTATTGCCAATTCGGAAGAGGATCGGGATATTCTCCAGGGAGATTTAGATGACCTTGTAAACTGGAGTATTAGTAACAGGATGAAATTCAATAGTGAGAAGTGTAAGGTTATGCATTTAGGGATGACTAACAAGAACTTTAGTTATAAGCTGGGGACGCACCAGTTGGAAGTAACGGAGGAGGAGAAGGACCTAGGAGTCCTGGTTGATCGTAGGATGACTATGAGTAGGCAATGTGATGTGGCCGTTAAAAAAGCTAATGCGGTCTTGGGTTGCATTAGGCGAGGTATTTCTAGTAGGGATAAGGAGGTGCTAGTCCCGTTATATAAGGCGTTGGTGAGACCTCATTTGGAGTATTGTGTGCAGTTTTGGTCTCCCATGTTTAAGAAGGATGAATTCAAACTAGAACAGGTACAAAGAAGGGCCACTAGAATGATCCGAGGAATGGAAGGCCTTTCGTATGAAAGGAGACTTGAGGAGCTCGGTTTGTTTTCCTTAACCAAAAGAAGGATAAGAGGAGATATGATTACACTCTTTAAATATATCAGAGGGATAAATACCAGGGAAGGAGAGGAATTATTTCAGCTCAGTGCTAATGTGGACACGAGGACAAACGGATATAAATTGTCAGTCAGGAAATTCAGGCTTGAAATTAGACGAAGGTTTCTAACCATCAGGGGAGTGCAATACTGGAACAGCCTACCGAGGGAAACAGTGGGGGCAAAGGACCTCCATGACTTTAAGATTAAGCTAGATAAGTTTATGGAGGAGATGGTATGATAGGATAACGGGCTTAGTCAATAGGTCAATTAAGTGCCACACTGGTAAATAGTACAATGGGTCAATGGTATGATATAACCTTTTCCAGAGGGTTTGGCTGGAGAGTCTTGCCCGCATGCTCGGGGTTCAGCTGACCGCCATATTTGGGGTCGGGAAGGAATTTTCCTCCAGGGAAGATTGGCAATGGCCCTGGAGGTTTTTCGCCTTCCTCCGAAGCATGGGGCAGGGGTCGCTTGCGAAGGAGTGGGTGGATCGGCTTATGTGGCCTGCATCTTGCAGGAGGTCAGACTAGATGATCATAATGGTCCCTTCTGATCTTGAATTCTATGATTCTAAGACCCGTAGGGAATGTTGGTCGGTAGGAGCCGGCATTTCTATCAGGGCTCTTACTTTTCGTTGGTCTACCTGCCTCCCTTCCTTTCCTATAACGATGCCTAGATAAGTCACTTGAGACTGGACCAACTGGGCTTTTTCTAAGCTAACTTTAAAACCAGTCTCTTGGATTAGAGTCAAAACATTTTCAGTTAATCATTGTACCTGTGCCTCAGTTTCCCCCAAAAATTAAAATATCATCTACATAGGAAAACACAAAGGCCCGATCTTGTGGGCTAAGGCGATCCAGCATGTCTCTGACATGTTTGAGCTATAGCTGGGCTATTGTGAAATCCTTGGGGTAGACGCTGGTATGCCCATTGCTGGCCATTGGCCGTGAAGGCAAATCTATCCTGTGAGTCTGGGTGCAATGGGATAGCAAAGAAGCAATTAGCCAAATCAATGACTGAGAAATACTTTGAAGTAGCCTGAACCTTTTGAATTACCTGGGTCATATCGGCTACTATAAGGGCCATAGGGATTGTGCCTTTGTTAACACGCCTATAGTCGATAATTAAACGCCATCTGCCTTGAGGACTGGCCAGACGGGAGAGTTTAAAGGGGAGTTTCATTTTTCGAATGACCCCCTGCTGTTCTAAGTCCCGGACTGTTTGCTGTAACTGTGTTTCAGCCTCCTTGGGATAGGGGTATTGTTTTTGAGGGGGTACCAAATCCCCAATGATTTTTACACAGGCCTGTATTTTCCCACAGTCCGTTTTCTTTTGAGACCAGACAGTGGGGAATTTTGAGCGCCACACCTCAGCTTGCTGAGTTGTGGTGGTGGCTACTGGTCCCCCTTTGGTTAGAGGGATCCCCTGTTCCACTTTTCCCTTATGGGGAGGGGGCATATCCACTTTCCATAAAGTGCTCCGTGGTAAATCAATCACTAGGCAATTTTTAAATAGCCAGTTTGTGCCAAGAATCATCATTTGTCATGTCCGGGGTCTGGATCAGATCTCCGTGGGTTCTAAACCCTTGCATGGAGAAAGGCACTTCTGCCCAATCCCATCCTGTACTGGGCTTCCCTTGGAAGGACTGCGGTGTGACTTGTTTGATTCTAGTGCCGGCTGGTGGCTGAGTTCTAATTAGCGAGACTGCAGCTCCTGTGTCAATTAAAGCCAATGTAGGAGCACATGTGCCCTTCTAGATATAAATACATGGTCGACCTTCGGGGTCCCATGCAATTTTACTGATGAACCTCCAACGTGGTGCTCCTACATATGGAGGAGGCTCAATATCCAGAGGGTCTCCCTATACCGTATCTCCTGGGAATGGGAGGGGGTCGTCTGTAAATACAGAAGGAGTACGGGGAGGGAGAGGAGCTGTCGGCGTTAGTATGCTCGCTACTCTCCCCTCCTTAGAAAGCATCTGAAGTTTAAAAGCTTCTGCCAATAAGTTCTGTGTGGGTGCCCCGTCCCACTTGTCTCTATCTGCCCCGTGTTGCATTAACACCTTCCAGGCCATGCGGCGAGCGTCTCTGTCAGTTAACTCTTCCTTGCCTGGAGCTGGGGTGTTTGTTTTAAATTTCTGGAGGTCCGGGTACAAATTATCCCTTTGTCTTCCTCCATAATACCCTCTACCCCGAGATCTACCTCTAGTGTGTGCTCCCCGTGCCCCAGTTATGCCTTTATTGCCGCTTTCATTAGAATAAGTAACCGAGGGCTCTAATGCTGTAACATACGCCACTCGTTCCTTTTTTATGGTAGGGGCAGGACCGGAATATGTAAGCATTTGCCGGACCATGTCTCTTAGTTCCCGTAATGTGGCAGGCTGGCCGGGTTGCCACACTCCCAATCTCATTGCATAAAACAGTTGTAGGGAGGCAGCACATTCTCTTAAAGAATCTACACTGAAAGGCACCAGGTCCAGTTTAGTGGCCGTATCACGTGTAACTAAGCCAGCCATCGTCTGCATGAGACCCCATCGGGTTAAAAACGTTTCAGGGTCCTCATCAGTTTCCTGTGAAATCGCAATGGCTTGGGCCACAAAATTACGCCTGCCCATTAGTTCTGCAATTTTTGTCAGAACATCCATTAGCTGGTAATCCCCACCAATCCTGAACCTGTCTATAAGCCCCCGCATATCTGGGGCTGCACAAATGCTCATTAAGCGGTGCAGCTCTTGTGAGTTTAGATCCTCCCTCTCTCCCAGTACAAGAGCATTCACGCTCCATCTAGAGAAATTTTCCCGTTTTAAAATCCCCAGCCACTTTGCCATGGCCTGGAGATCGGAGGCAGACACAGGCACTGTGGTTACTGTTTCTCTCCCACCACCCTCCCTCGTGGTGGTGACTGTTCTCTTTGTTGTTGTTGAAATGGCATTTTGGCTCTCGGAGGGGGAATTTACCCAAATATCACCTTCCCAATCTCCAGAGGGGTCTAACAAGTCTGCCCCATCTGGGGTCTCAAATATCCCTTCTCCTGAAGTTACTGCTGCAACTTGTCTGTTTGCAAATCCCACTTTTTGTTTTAGTTGGTTGATAAGTCATTTACAGTGGCTATGGTCAATAGGGGCTTTCCCCTGTTCTAAAGTTAACTTTTTGACCATTCCCTGTAATACCTGATTTTCTTTTTCAATTCTCTCCTTCTCTTTGGTATGCTCCTGTAAGATTTGAGAGTGTTGTTTTAACTCTCTGTACCCATCCTTAAGGGAGTCTAGCTGGGTTTGGCTGCTAATGGACAAACATTTCCACTTCTCTGCTTCTGCAGCAGAGGCTTGTAAATCTTGCTGCAGTTTCTCCTTTTCATTTTCACATTCAGCCAATCGAAGGAATACCTCATTACAGGTTTTTCCATAGAAGCCAAACTGCAGCTGCTGCTTTTTTTATTGGACTTGAGGGTTTATATATTAACATATATTGAGCCAATTTATCTTCTAGGTCCAAAATCGTATGGACATCCGCTAACACTTGATCAGACCAAGGGCTGTGTCCAAATTTCTGCAAAATTCATTCAAAAGGGGTAACATTTTTTACAAACGCCGAGACTGCTCCAAAGCTGGGGTCTTAGTACCCATCCTGTGGATCTGCAACAGTGGGTCCAGCAGCTGGCTGGACAATTCTTCCCCCACCCCTAGTCCTGTCCTCCCCACTCCCATACTTGCCTTCTCCTGGTAGATGTCCAGGTAGGACATGGAGACGGAGAAGTCCCCCCCCACAGCCCCGGGTGAACGGCTCGCCTCCCGTGTCATTTGCAGGACATCCCGCAGCGTCCGTGGGATCACACCTGGCTTTTCTGTGCTGCCCAGCATGGTGTGGGTCTTACCTGGGGTGGGGGGCAAGAAATAACTTCCACAGCCCCCCACCCCGCCTCTGGGCTCAGCCTCCCCCTCACTCACCCGCAGCCTGGGGCTTTCTAGGCTGGAGCTCCCCATCTCCTCCCCAGCCCTGCTTCACCCTAGGTACCTTATCTCAGTTCCCTGCAACCAGGCCCTTCTCCCTCTGAATGCAGAGAGAGACTGTCTTGGCTTCTAGCTTCCCTGGCCTTTTATAGGGGCCAGCTGTGGCTCAGTTTGGGGCATGGCCTCACCTGCAGCCACTCCCTCAATCAGCCCAGCCTAGAGCAGCAGCTCTCAAGCCCTGCCAGGCTGCTTTTAAACCCCTCAGGGCAGGAGCAGGGTCCACCCTGCTAGAGGCACCTAGGGCAGCCCCTGGTTGAGGGTCTCCACGACCTTGCTGAGCATGTGCAGGGAGGCATTGATGGCTCCGCTCTCCTTGAGCCACAGGCCGCGGTTGCCACTGCGCCGGTTGTCTTCGGAGCCAGCCAGGTCAATGAGGCAGAGCTGGGCCATGCGACGGCGGTTTGGGGGGCGCCAGCTGGCTCTGTGCCACCCACACCAGCAGCACGGCGTGGCTGCGGCTCGAACGGTCCTTGAGCTGAGTGGAGGCTCCCGTGTGGTTGCGGCTGGCCGGCAGGAAGTGCCACTCAAAGTTCCTGCAGCTTCTCAGCTCCTGCTCAGTCAGCCCTGGGATCAGGATGTTCTGGTCCCGGTCCTCCCGGATCGGCAGGTCCAGCACCTGAGTTGGGGGAACATCAGGGGAAGTCCCACTCCTCAGCCCCAGGTGAGCGACTTGCCTCCCGTGTCATCTGCAGGACATCCCGCAGCGCCCATGGGATCACACCTGGCTGTTCTGTGCTGCCCAGCATGGTGTGCGTCTTACCTGGGGTGGGAGGCAAGAAATGACTTGCTCAACTTCCACAGCCCCCTGCCCCGCCTCTGGGCTCAGCCTCCCCCTCACTCACCAGCACCGGTGCGTCCATAGGCCAGCACACTGGCATTCTGCCCCTCCAGCAGGTGGCACAGGACAGGCTGCACGGAGCCAATGTAGATGTCATTCTGGGTGGCTTTATCACCATAGAAGGTGTCGAACCTGGAGAACAGGGTAGGGCATGCTGTGATGGCAAGGGAGGAGCTCAGCCCAGGGGCAATCCCAGCTGGAGACACCCCACTCGGGGACACCCCACCCCACTTTATACAGTATGAGTGTCTCCATCTTGTTCCTCCAATTGATGATCTCCACAGAGCGGGAATCCAGGCCGCAGATGCAGGGGTCCCCCTGGCTGCAGGGGCGCAGGCGGACGCACACTCGCACGTGGGCTGGGGGGCTGGCACGGCGGGGCTCGGCCGGGCTGGCTTTCTGCTGGGACAGCATGGTGCCCACCATCGTTGGCCAAGTCTTCCCCCAGTAGCATAGGGATGGAATAATTGTCATAGACAGCAAAAGTCCTGACCAGCCCTTGTACTGGACAAGCAATTCAGCTGTGGGTAAGCTTACCGATTTTGACATAAATGGAGAAATTGTGATTTTGACCTCTGGGTTGATGAATTTCGGGTCCACTAAGGACTGGTGGATAACTGACACGCTCGCTGCGGTGTCTCTCCACGCAGTAATCTTCTTCCCGCCCACTCTCAAGGTTTCCCTGCGCTTCGGGGGTATTTGAGAGACATCCGGGCCTGGGGATCCTTGGTGTAGTGATGGTGTAATGGACTGTACTCGATGGGGGTTCTTGGGGCATTTGGCCTTTGTGTCCCAGTTCATTACATTTAAAACATCGCCCAGCTGACGGGTCACTGGGCCAAGGTGGGTTGCTGGAGACTGGTGAGGTGGGACTGTAGGTGGTTTGAGGTTTTACTTGGGTTGCAGCTGGGGTCTTGATTGGCCCCCTGTGGTAGGATTTATTGTCCGTTTGTCCCTTGTTAGATTCGCTCCCCTGGGTGGTAGCTTTTTTCTTTTCTGCCACAGCCATCCATTTGGCTCCAATCTCCCCTGCCTCAGTGAGATTTTTTGGTTTTCCATCTTGTATGTAGCGTGTAATGTCCTCAGGAACCCCATCCAAGAACTGCTCCATCAGTATCAGGAGGTTTAGTTCATCCATGGATTTAACATTGGCTCCTGATAACCAGGAAAAATACTTATTTTCAAGGTAGTGGGTGTGTTTTGGAAATGACACCTCTGGTTTCCATTTCTGGGCTCTGAAACGCTGACGGGCGTGATCAGGGGTTATGCCCATTCTGTATCTGGCCTTGGTTAGGAACAGTTTATAGTCGTTCATTTTGTCCTTAGGCATTTCAGCTGCCACCTCGGATAAGTCTCCGCAGAGCTGTGACCTCAGCTCTACCATGTACTGGATTTCAGGGATGCTGTACCCAATGCAGGCCCTTTCAAAGTTTTCTAAGAAGGCCTCAACGTCATCACCTGTCCTGTAGGCGGGAAATCTTTTCCGAGAAGGATGATCAGTAGGTGGAAGAGGGTTTGGATTGGTTGGATCATTCTGCTTAGCCTTTTCTAATTCCAGAGCCTGCTTCTGGATTTCCAGTTCTTTCTCTTTTAACTCAATTTGTCTCCTGTGCTCAGCCTCTTTGGCTCTGTGATCCTCCTCTTTGGCTTCCATCTCTCTCTTGTGGTTAGCCTCTTTGGCTAGTTGTTTCTCCATCTCCTGTGCTCCACCTCTTGTGCTAACAACTGTGCTTTAGACTGAGAAAGAGAGGAGGAAAAAAAGTCCCCCTCCTCTTCACAGCACTAAACAAACTGGTCTAGCAAGTGCCTCTTGCAAATTCTAAGTATCTCTCAGTAGGGGTCTCTTCTAACATAAGCCTTGTTAGAAAAACCTCCTTCCCTCCAGCCAGCCTAGCTGAAAAACTCCTAACAATACCTTGTTAGAAGCTGAATACTTCTACCCACCCCCTCTTCTCAGGCTGCCTCCCTGCTCTAGAGGGAAAGATTAGCTCTCAATGGCTTCTGGTTCTTAATACCATCCCACCACTGCCTACCATGTCATAGGTCTTCTCCCCCACTTGGAGCTGTTGGGTTCCAAGATGGGGACCTGCATGGACTCCCCTAAACTAAAATCCTAGTTTAGATCTGGTTTTCGCTGCCACCAGTCAGTTTTCTAAGTGTCTGACACACTGCCTGTTCCCTCAAAAACTTCCCCTGGGAATACAGATTGAATCTCCCTGAATCTCAACACAAAGGGAAGCAGCCCACTTCCCCCTCCCTCTCACTCCTAGCCTACTCCGGAGAGATAGACACCGATTCAACTCCGTGAATCAAACCCAGGAGGACTCACTCTCCCCCGCCCCTCCCCTTCCCCTGAATTTCCAGAAGAGAAGGAATTAACCAAGTCCAAAGAAAAGAAAATAAATTATTAAAAGAACAAAAAGAAAGTACACTATCTCTGTAATACGTGCAGGGAGGCATTGATGGCTCGGCTCTCCTTGAGCCGCAGGCCGCGGTTGCCAGTGTACCGGTTGTCCTCCCCTGCCCTCGGGAGGACCCCAGCACACCTGCAGCAGGCGGGTGAGCTTGCTCTCACGGTACGGCACGTAGGGCAGCCCCTGGTTGAGGGCCTCCACGACCTTCCTGAGCAAGTGCAGGGAGGCATTGATGGCTCTGCTCTCCTTGAGCCGCAGGCCGCGGTTGCCACTGCGCCGGTTGTCTTCGGAGCCAGCCAGGTCAACGAGGCAGAGCTTGGCCACGCGACGGCGATTGGTGCGATCTCGGATGACCTCGGGGGGCGCGGCGCGTGCCGGAGAGTGAGCGGCTCGCTTGACACGTCCGGAGGCTCAGGTGGTGCTTGCCGCTCTAGCCGCCCTCTCTGTGCTCTGGAGGTCTTTGCGGGGAATGCTGCCCGGGCTGGGGGACGGTTAGTACTTGCGGGGGAGGGGCGCCATTCCCTGGCCTGCGCATGCGCCGTGCTGCTGGGGCTCTGCACCCCCCCCCCAGTGACTGAGGCAGTGGGGGGTGCAGGATGCCTGGGTCCTTTTTTTGTTTTCTGAGCAGGGAGCTGGAGCTGCTGGATCCTGGCCCCCAGGCCAGGGCTGGGGAGCCCTGAGAGCCTGGGCCCTAACCCAGCCCCAGGGCCTGGCGGGGGGGGGGGTGCCCTGTGCCTCCAGTGTGGGCTGAGACAATGTCTCGTTGTCCCCCTGTGGGGAGTAGCTGGGGGTAAGTGCGGGTGGCTGTGACATCCCAGGGGAACGGTGCTGCAGGCAGGTGCTAATGAACAGCAGCTTCCCCCTCATTGTTCTCGTCCTTAAGGAGCGCTTCTTCCTACGGCATTTTTTCCTTGATGGTGTTTTGGGTACCAGCTCTACCCCCCAGCACCCTGTGCCCAGCCCCTCTCACCTGCTTCCTCTGTATGGCCAGGATCTCTTCGGCTCCACTGGGCATGGCCTGCTGCCCAACGGGGGTCTGCCCTGCGGAGCAGGGGGCAGGGTTAGCTGGGTAGGAGCTAGGACTCCTGGGTTCCGTCCTGGCTCTGGGAGGGGAGTGGGGTCTAGTAGTTAGAGTGGGGAGGCCGGGGGGCTGGGAACCAGGACGCCTGGTTGTCACGGAGTCACCGGGCGATGCTCTGGAACTGCTCCCCACCAAGCCAGTCAGAACTTTGGGGAGCCTCCTCCCCCTTGGAGCAGACTGTCTGCAGGGCCGGAAACTCACACGGCTTCACCTCCTGGGTCTGACCTTGGAGCGTTCAGCATCCTCCGCCCCTCCGTGCGCTTCCCCCAGCGAGCCTGCCCCGGCGGGTTCCGGGGGGGCCACAGGGTCCTGCCCCCCCACTGCACAATCAGACTCTCAGCCAACCAGTAAAACAGAGGCTTATGCGGTGACAGGAACGGGGTCTAAAACAGAGCTTGTAGATACAGCGAACCGGACCCCTCGGCCGGGTCCACTGATTTCCCTACACCCCCCCTGAATTTTCCCAACACCCCCCCCAGTTTTGTGAGCTAGTTACATACCAATTTAGTATGTAAATGCCCACAGACAATCTGCCAACCTGAAGCATATTCTCACCAGTAACTGCACACCACACCATAGTAACTCTAGCTCAGGAACCAATCCATGCAACAAACCTCGATGCCAACTCTGCCCACATATCTACACCAGCGACACCATCACAGGACCTAACGAGATCAGCCACACCATCACCGGTTCATTCACCTGCACGTCCACCAATGTAATATATGCCATCATATGCCAGCAATGCCCCTCTGCTATGTACATCGGCCAAACTGGACAGTCTCTAAGGAAAAGGATAAATGGACACAAATTAGATATTAGGAATGGCAATATACAAAAACCTGTAGGAGAACACTTCAACCTCCCTGGCCACACAATAGCAGATCTTAAGGTGGCCATCCTGCAGCAAAAAAACTTCAGGACCAGACTTCAAAGAGAAACTGCTGAGCTCCAGTTCATCTGCAAATTTGACACCATCAGCTCAGGATTAAACAAAGACTGTGAATGGCTTGCCAACTACAGAACCAGTTTCTCCTCCCTTGGTTTTCACTCAACTGCTAGAACAGGGCCTCATCCTCCCTGATTGAACTAACCTCGTTATCTCTAGCTTGCTTCTTGCTTGCCTATATAAACCTGCTCCTGGAAATTTCCACTACTTGCATCCGAAGAAGTGGGTATTCACCCACGAAAGCTCATGCTAAACGTCTGTTAGTCTATAAGGTGCCACAGGATTCTTTGCTGCTACTAACTTCCTGAACCCTGTGAACTAATGTCCCTTTCCACCCTCATCACCGGATTGGAGAGGTGTGCAGTTTGTGGTCTCCAAGGCTTGCAGGGTAGAGCAGGTTCACCTGTCTGTGCCCCAGGGCTGTGGCATATTCTACCTATTGACCTGAGCAATGCTAAGACCTTCTACAAGGGGCCTAAACCCCCATCTGGCCTGTTCAAACAGGGGTCTGTCTGTGGGGCTCGTGCTGAAGTAAATGCACTCTCTGCCTGAAGATTGTAGAGTTAGACTTCAGTGCATGAGTCTTGACTCCAGCATGTGCGAACAGTTCCTCCATTGATCAGAGTGAATATCTTGTCCCCACTACACTTGGATATAATGAATATACTGAAGTAGACTGTCAGACTGTGGTCTTGGTCACCTGTAACATGCTCTTCCAAGGTGCATAGAAGCCTCTGACAGAAGCACCACAAGAATAAAACCCATAATTTCCTTACTTCCTCTGTGGGAGCAGATCACTTGTCAAAACACCTCTCTCTCTCGCTCTGTCTCTCTCTTCAGGCCTGAACTGGAACCAAATGCTGAATGTGACAAGGTAAGGCCCAAGTTGGGCTTTCCTAAGACAAATGTAGTAAGTTAACTGTACTGCTTCTTAGCTGCTAGTCCCTGAGTCTAGATCTCTCTGCTGAACTGATAGAATCACTGTCACTGGAGAATGGGTCTGGGGGATTGGTCTGTCTCAGCTGTCTGAGAAGTCAAAATTTCTAAGGAAGCAAAGACCTCTCAACTTTGGTTCTTGGTATATTCTGGCACTAGACTGAGACTTCAGAGACCTGGCTTCAAATACAAGACTTCCTGTATCATCTTGGGTGAGTCACTTAGGGACAGATTTTTAATGATATTTGTCTTTAAAAATCTGGCCCTTACCCTCAATGTCTTGGTTTCCAATCTTCTGCTTTTATGTTGTATCCCTTTTTATTCACCCTTCTGTGTCTGTTTACAATGTCAGCTTCTTAAGGCACAGATTCTTACTGCTCTACTGTTTTTTGTACAGTGCCTAACACAACTGGGCCCCAGTCTCCATTGGAATCTCTAGGCACTATCATAAAACATGAGTAAAATTAAAGATTTGTATCAGAACATTTTATAATTTCAGTTCCCAAGTCAGCCTCATTTTACAACTTGCTTCCATTGAGCTTTGACGAACCTGTCTGAAGACCTGTGCACCCAGATTGTGTAGGCTTCTGCTTGAATCACTCGCTTTCCTCACTTCTCACACATGTCTATGCAAGAGAGCTATGTGGATTGGGAGTTACAGTGTAGTGCTTGGTTTGTAAGGAGAGGAGAGGTGCTAATGCCTATGGAGTTTGTGGTTTTTCTAATCCTTCTGGTGCAGGGAGGTTGTTGCCTCCCTAATAGCTGGGAATCGCTTGCAGCCTCAATCTAGGGCTGTTGAAAAGTGACACTTAAAGGTGCTTGACCAAGATTTTCAAAAGTGACTAGTGATCTTGGATGCCTCAGTTTGTGGGTGTGGGTGTGCAACTAGAAACTCTTGAAGGGATCTCCCCACCACCACCACCCCTTGAAATTGCTGAGACTCTGAAAATCAGACCTCTCTAGGAAGTTTGGGTGCCCAGCCTGAGACAACGTAGTCAGTCTAAAAAAATCTTGACCTTTAAAGTCCAGGTGGAGGAAGGACAAATCTGACTCTTTGAGGGGTGGTGTCTGTAACACCCCGTCCCTGCTGTGTCTTTGCTCCATGAGCAGGCATCCTGTGTCCGTAGTAGGCAGAACATCACTCGGTGGGTCTGCCCTCCTGCCACTACAAACCAAAAAGAGCAGTTCCTGGCTTGTTAGCAGCAGGGCTGCAATCAGTGCAGAGTGCATCCAGAGTCACTGGCTTTGCAACCTTCCTTTCCCCCCTTCCCAGGACACAGAATGCTTGCTGCTGAACCCCTGTTTCTGTGGGGGGCAGGTCTTGCTAAAGTCTGCTTCCTTCTCCTACAGGCTCCAAAACACCTGCAGAAAACCTTCATTATTTCAAATGAAGGCAGCCCTGTTGCAGGACAGTCAGCTCAGACTGAACCACCGAATGGGACAGAGCAGCAGGCAGGAAACTGTAAAGGTAAATATTGCTAAAACTCTGTTGATGGAGCAGCAAGGAAGCCTGGGACTGTGGAGGTCCCTTCGGGGTTTATGAAAGATCTGATAGGTCAGTAGGTGGCAAAGATGCAAGACAGACTAACTTACCCTGCAAGGGCTCTTTGCTGTCTCCAAAGCAGAGTAAGATTTGTCCTGTGCTAGATCATTCAGCAGAGTTTTTCATCAATGTGCAAGATCTAAATGAGAGAAATTGGACAGTCTATACAAACCACTTCAGTCTGAGCAACTAATGGGTGGGGAACTGTAGAGGAAAATACCTTAAAAGCTTCAGTTTGGTTCAGTGTCTCGTGTTTAAGAGCAAAAGTAATTAGTGTTTGGACTAGTAACGCTCTTGAGATACATGAAACAAACTGAGGAGGAATAAGAGGAGATTGCAGCCCCTCCCATCTCACTCTGCCTCAAAGTGAGGAGCTATGAGATGGGATCAGCTTTCACTATAGGAAGTGTGAAATCCCATAAGAGGCATTGGTTGGAGGATTCTGTTAGAGCAGCCTATTGGGTGGGGGTGGAGTGTCCAGAGTCCTCCTATGGACTAACATGCTATCTGTCTCATCAAAGGGTCTCTGCATAGAGCGGTGTGTGATCATACCAGGTGCATACTCTAATACTATTCTTTGTGATGTTGATTAATGCACAGATACAAAACTTGTGTTTAAAAAAGCTAGTGTGCTCCTGTTTCAGCTTAGTGTAAGGTTTCTGATTGGCACAGCTCTTAGCAGTAATGTTCTGCAGTATTTTTATGAGGCTTGTCTTGGGAGCCATGAAGACAAGAACCGCTGGCATTGGACCTCTTCTGTAGGAAGCCTTTCACGTGGAACTAACTGTAGCATTCTTCACAGAGAGCCATTTGAAAAAGAGTGGCACTTCTCAGAGCAAGGAGCAGCCCCAGAATGCCAAGCCACTAGAACCGCCCTCGAGTATCCGGTATGTTCCTCCTTGGCCTCAGGCTGCGGGAGAGAAAAGAAATAGACTAGTGAGCTGGAATGACTAAGTTGTTATCTATCAAGTACCTTGGTCGAAAGCTTTGGTATGATTGATCAAAGGGGGTTTCAAATCCACATAATGTACCAACATTTTTGGGTTATAGATTTTCATCAGTTGAATACAAAATAGGTCTCTTGAGAGGTGGCATGGCCTAGTGAATTAGGCACAGATGGGACTAGAACCTAGGTATGACTGTGCAAGTCACTTGTGTCTGCTTTCCATTTTCTGGATGGGAATAGCACCCTCTTCCCCCCCAGGGATGAAGTAAGGAATTGTGTTTGTAAATCTCTAAGTGCTGCTTGGAGGGGAGGAGTAGGGTGGCTAAGGATGGCTGCGCAGCAACTTCATAGAATAGTTTGGACAGACTCTTACCTTAAGTGTCTAGAATATCTAATGGCTTGGCCCTTTCCTTCGCTTCTGCAGCTGCTGATTCTTCTACCTGCACAAGAGAATAGTAGTAAAAGATCCACCAAAGCCAACTGAAATGCAGTTGTTGCTCTCAGTTCTGTCCTTTTTTCAACCTCTTGTCCCTCTGAGGCTCTGTTTGATCTTGTGAAATCTACAGCATCTTCTGTAGTTGGGGAAAAGTGGCAACAAATTCTGGCACTACAACTAAGCTAATGTACAAAAACTCTTCCAAGCAAACTAAACCTTTCACATGGTGCTGGGTATGGACAGTACGCAATACAGTTTCGACTGTGGCGCATGCCCTGCCCCACCTTGCGTCACTGATGCTGGCTGTGAGAAACTGGCGTCTATCAGAAACTCGCCTCTATCACTGAGTGAAGCTGGGGCTGGAGAATAACATTGTGGTTGCTTAGTAAGATAGGCTTTATCTCAACTATTGTTTTGTAAGTCTAGGAACCCTCCATCCTTCACGCTTCATCCCATCCCCTTTTTCTAGCATCTTCATGGCTGCGTGTTCTGAATATGTGGTGTGTTCACATAAGCATCACAGATCACTTGATGGTGCTGAGTACGCAGGAGGGGTTGTATAAAACAAAGGCTGCAGTGGAGACCAGGAGTGATGTTTCCTGTGCTGCTTGGATGTAACACACCCTTTACTCTTTCAGGAGACAGAGTTATAAGCAAGCAGTGGATGAGCGATGTAATGGGCAACAGCTAGAAGACTGTGACCACTCTCCTTCATATGATAAGGCCACTTCTTCTCCTGTAAGCGAGACTCTAGCCTCGCTCAGCCCAGCCAGCAAGGTGAGTAGATTCCATGGCCCCACATCACTCTGCCTATTCTGGATCCCCTTCTGATGCTCTCTGCTCTCTTCATAGGTCGCGCGTCCGTTCAAATGCGTTTTACGGACGGTGCAGAAGAACCAGCTGCTTGTGACCCCAGGGTCCACAGGGCACAACAGTGTCATGAAAAACCTTATCAAACGCAACACTCCTACCCGACCGGATTCCAAGGTAGAGATGATCTCTTTTCCCTTGAGGGTGAGAAGGGAAGAGCAAATGTATGGGGCAGGGTTGTCCGCTTTGAAATGCTCACTGCAAATCTGCATCACAAGCCGTTCAAGATTCCAAATGAGGAACGGTACCAAGGAGCGAACTTAAATCACAACTCTTCCCATTCTGATATGCTGACTGAATGTCCGATCCAGCACCCAAACTCTCCTCTCAGTGGTCTTGGCAGAGAGGCTAAAAACTGAATGGGTCATGAAGATTTTCCCCCTTGATGTCTGGAGATGCTCCCTCCAGAGTGAGAGATGCTGGTGTTACCGGAGAGCAAAGCCTTCTGTCCCTAGCAAGAGTACAGCATAGGCCGTGTCAGGGTAAGGGGTGTACAGGAGTGCATTGCCATGCTGGTATCTTTCATCAGCATGAAATTGACTGCCTGTAGTCTTTAGCTTAATCCATTGAAAATCCTTTTGACAATCTCTTCCATGCCAAGTACTGGGTTTGGATAGTTTCCCCTGTAGCAGTTGTCTTTTATGGCTGCCTGGTAGGTTTACTCCTGGGGGAATTCTGCGGCAAAAAATTACAAATTCTGTGCACAATATTTTAAAATTCTGCACATTTTATTTGTCAAAACACTATATAATCATGCCAGTTTCAATTATTTTGACAATTCATTTCAAAATTGCCTCTGTGTGTGTACACACACACACAGATGCATGCATGCATACATTCCCCTAGGATAGGGTGACCAGACGTCCCAATTCTATAGGGATGGTCCTGAGTTTTTGGGTCTTTTTTTATATAGGCTCCTATTACCACCACCACCACCACCACCACCACCCCATCCCGCTTTTTCACACTTTGCTGTCTGGGTCACCCTACCCTAGGAGTAGAGAGTTAAACCCCTACGACAACCCAATTCCTGCTTCTCTGCCCCCTCCCCCACAGAGCCCAACTGGGGGTCAGACACACTCACTCACTCCCTACCCCCCCGGAGCCCAGCCATGCCCCACCCCAGCCCACACACTCTCAGACCCTGCCCTCCTAGAGCACAGGGATCCAGAGGGAGAAGCAGCCTGATGCTGGGTCCTGGGCTTGCACAGTTTCCTGTGTGCCGCCACCTCCTTCTTTCAGGGCCTGCTAGGAACTGCAGCTTCTGGGAACCGTCCAGATCACTCACTCACCCACCCCCTGCCCTAAACAGTCCTTTTGCGAGCTGGTCCAGCAGTCCCTAGTGGTGGCCAACATCTCTGCAGCTGATTTCAGGGGGCTGGAATTCTACATGTCCAACATTAATTTCTGCAAAATTCTGCATTGCACCGTGGCACAGAATTCCCTCAGGAGTATAGGTTGGTCCTGGGGTAGTGGTGGCATCAGCTGTTGCATTGAGGTGAGGGGAAGATCATGTAGGGAAACAAAGGTTTGGATGTATTTTTGCAGGTTTGAAAATGTGCATTTTTATAACCTCTTCATGGCATAGGAGCACCTTAAAATCATAATGAATCTGGTCTTCCATTGCCCCTATCAGTTAGCTAATATCAAAGTTTCAACACACATTGTGACCTTGACATCAACTCCTTAAAGCTTTCTTTTGCATGTAGAGAAATTTTGGCTTCTCTGTCACATTCAGCCCAAACTCATCATCTTCTGGGATTGCCAAACTCTGGGATGGTCAGTGGACACTTCTTAGAATTTGAAATTGGGTCTTTGCTGCCCAACAGACTGCTGGAGAGTTGTAAGACAAGCCGCGCATTGAGAACCAAAGCTGTTTGATCATCATAACTAACCACTGGGTCTAAAGGTTGTGGTTCTAGGGTTTACTTGACTAGTTCCACAAGCAGTAATCCCTGTTTCTCCTCTTTTCTATCTAAACGGGGGGATTTTGCTGTAAGTAACGACTCCTTAATCACAGGGTCTGTGGGCTCATATTGGGCACATTTATTACCTCTCTAACGGGCACTGGCAGCTCTTTAACCTCCCCACTAACCTGCACGCAGACCTAATATTTCTCCCGAGTCTCATCTGAGAGCGCAATGATGTACTGGGCAGCATGCGGAGGGTGTGTACACTAGGAAGTGAGTAGAATTGTTCGGAGTGGCCCAAAGGGGATCTAACAGTACCTGGATAAAACTCAGCCATGGCAAATACAAACTGAGACTCTCTGATGAAGGGGATTGCTGTTGGACATCTCATGGTGTGTAAAATGCTCTCCAAGGGAAACAGTGGAAGTGATACTACTTATGTCACTCAAACTAGGCTGGCCAAAGCCCTGGAGAATATACTGTAGGGAATAATCATGCTTTGGCCCCTGGGAATGAACTAGATGACTTAAAAGGCCTCGCATTCTATCTTCTAGACTAAAAACCATGTGTCTAAAAAGGGCGTAAAGGGGTCCCCTTCAGGGCTCTGAAAAGAATGGAGGAATTTTCATGTTTGTAGCATTGACACTGGCTAGTGCCGTTAGATGGTTAGTGGTGAATCCAGCAACACGGTCACTGATGGTGTCTTTGCCTGAATGTGTCAACTGCAGTAACTGTTTCTGCTTGGATGTTGGGCCTGAGGTGTCTTACAGGAACTGCCCCACTCACCCTCCGAGCTCCTTTTCTCAGTCAATGGAGTTGTTGAACTAGCACTGGTGCCAGAACAGCACTGTCTCTTTCCTAACACATGTGCCTATTCCAGAGGGAGTGTGAATGTGTCTCTGACTGAAGCTGCAGTTCCTAGGTGTGTTGTCTCTGGCTTCCTGTTCCCAAGTAGCCTGGGGCAGAAACAAGCCCCAGCAGTTGGGTATAATCTGAGCTTCCTGCCCACCCCAGGAGAAGGAGCGGCAGCGGCTGGAGAGCCTGAGGAAGAAGCAGGAGGCCGAGCAACAAAGAAAACAGAAAGTGGAGGAGGCAAAGAGACGGCGCCTCGAGAAGATGAAATTGTCAGTGGCTGCCCCTCCAGCTGCTCCTTTTCTGGCTCAGCTCTGGAGCACTTCAAGGTCTTGTCTACACTGGTCACTTGCCCTGATTACCGCCATTGGTAGCTAGCTACAGCTACATTAGTGCAAACAGCTAGTGTAGGTGGTGTACAGCTGCTTCTGCTGCCGCCAGTGGAGCTTACCCCAGTTTGAAGCAAGGGTAGGCTGAGCCAATGCAAGGCTCTTACACTCTGCATTGAAGGTTTGCACCAGTGCACTAGCTGCTCCAGTGCTGGGGCCTTGATAGCTGTAACCAGGGCAAATCCCCAGTGCAGCCAAAGCTAACTGTCCCCACTCGTCCCCCAGGAAGCGTGAGGAGCGTCTGAGGAAGGCACTGCAGGCTCGCGAACGGGAGGAGCAAATGGAAGAGGAGGAGAAAAAGCGAATGGAACCAGGCAGCCTTTACAGCTTAGTATTAGCCTATATAGACAGTTTTATTACGTCATACATCATTCACTTGAGCAACCCACCCCCCTTTGTCTAACAACTTGACACTAGACACTTTTAATATACACATGCCTAGAGTTTATGTCTACAACTTTAGATTATTATTAATATCTTAACAAGCACCAAAAGTTAGGAATACAGGGGAGTTTTAAACAAGCCTATAACTCAACCAGGGAGTTAGAATCTGAACTGTGGGATGCTAGGGTTTCTTATCAGTTCTTCAAACACTGTTCTTAACACAGCACAGCTGGTACTATGCCAGGAATGCAGTCCCTGTTTTATCTCACTTTTTCCCCAGCTTTGTGAGACAATGCTGCTTCTCAGTATTTCCCCACGCTGGGATTACCCAGAAACCTCTGTTAGCCTGACTTTAGTCAGGTTGGCATACCTATTTTGTCTGCTGTATCTTTATTCAGGCCTAACACAACCACGCACAGCTCTGCTGAAAGGTGCATGTGTGACAGATCTCTCTATTTATACCACTTCTGTGAGGCACGCTGTTGCAGGCTGTTCATGTGTCAGAGACCAGGGAGAATATGCAGAATACTCCAGAATTGACTGTTGCTTGCATCCAGGGTATTGCTGCTGCCCTTACACTTCATCAGTAGGTGCTGCCAAGTTAGAGATGTGCTGTGTGTGGTTTACCTGGTGTTCTGGGACATTGGTTTTCAAACCGTGGGTCACGACCCAGAACCGGGTCGCAGAAGGGACGGGACTCGGTCACGGCGGTTCTGGTCATTAAAAGTCCCATCAGCGGTGCTGCCCGGCTAAGGCGGGCTAGTCCCTACCTGTCTGACACTGCGGAAGCGGCAGCAGCAGGTCTGGCTCCTAGGTTGGGGAGCAGGGGCCACAGGGCTCTGCGTGCTGCCCCCGCCCTGAGCACCGGCTCCGCACTCCCATCAGTCAGTTCCCGGCTTGTGCACCTCTGCCTAGGAGCTGAACCTGTTGCTGGCCACTTCCAGGGCACAGCGTGGTCTGCGGTGCCAGGACAGGCAGGAAGCTGACCGGGAGCCGCCCGAGGTAAGCCTGGGCCCCAATCCCGTGCCTCAATCCCTTGCCCCGGCCCTGAGCGCCCCCCCACCTCAGCCCAGAGCCCCTTCCCACACCATGAACCCCTCATTCCTGGCCCCACCCTGCAGCCCACATCCCAGCCCTGAGCCCCTCCCACACCCCAAACCCCCCTTATCCCCAGCTTCGTTGAGTTACAGGCATCAACAATTTTCTTCAACTGGGTCGCCAGAAAAAAAGCTTGCAAACCCCTGTTCTAGGGGCAGCCCGAGAGCCTGGCGATCCAGCTTAGTTGGTCTGGCTTAAGCTCTGGGGGAAGGTTGTCATTCACTGAAGCCCTTTTCTTCCTCCTTCCAAATGAGGATGAAAACTCAACAAGCTACAGCGCTCGTTCCCATTCTGGGTGATGGGGCATAAAGCAGATCTTTTCAGGATCCATCCTTCAAGGTTATGGGGAAAGACTAAAGGACTGCATCTTTCCCTTGCACTAACAGGCAGAACCACCTACAGTCCTCAGTACGCTTCTCCCAACCACGTGTTCTTGATTATTGCTAGGCCACTCAGCTAAAGTGAAGGAATCTTGCATTTGTGGTCTTCTCACCTCCATGTCCCCTGTTCATTTTGCACATCGGTTTGCCTGCTAGAAAACTATACCTCAAGCAAAAGGGAAGCCCATCGTCCTGCTGGCTCTCCCTTGCTCTGATGAAGGTCACGTAGCAATATGGCATTCTGTAATTTGGATTCTGTGTAACTCTTTCATGTGCTCTTTCCAGTCATTCCTGGTGATGGTCTTCTCCTCCTGTGAACTCTGAGGCTGAACTCGCTGCACTGGGTGCCATCTGCCTTCAAAATCTGTACACGCTTCACTGGGGCTTTGGACTTTCACTCCACTCCAGACATCTTCCCCCGTGGGATGTGATGAGCCCCATAGTCCTGAAGAGCTCCTGACTCTTCTTTCTATGGTAGATAAACATGTCAAGACTGGCTTGTACAAGGCTGGGCAGGGTCCAGACCTGATGTGTGTGATTCTCTCAGGTGCGAGAAGAGAAGGTGGTAGAAGAAAAGATGAAGAAGAAAAAATTAGCTAAGACGACTGGGGGTGTGCAGACCCGAAAACAGAAAGCGCTGCAGATGGTAAGAGCAAGATTAGGTCCCATCTGTAAGGAGCAGAGTTTGCGTTGGAAAAACAGAATGATGGGAAATCTGCACAGTGCTTCATATGGGGAAGAGGGCAGAACAATAACCAGTAAATAGCTGTAGGAGAACAGGCCAATGAGTGTGTCAGAATAGATTTACCTGCACACGCGTAGACTCTTCCACCCCACCCCCCAGTTTCCTAGTCCTTTTGTGACTGAAGTGCCTTCTTTCCTTCCCAGCGAGGGTGGGGTATGGTCACTCTCCACGTATGTTCTAATGCAGCTCACCATTATGAGTGGCATAGCACCATAAATGTGCATGATGTTTTTACTGACTTCTCCTTCATATACACTTTTCCATAGGGCTGACATTTTCAGACGTAGGTATTTTTCCAAACATTCAGCCCTCCATTTCCTCTAAGGGACTAGGAAAGCCCAGGGGCATAATTCCATCCCAGACTTGCTAGCAATTCCATGACTAAATGAATTCTGGAGATGGGAAACTTTGTGCTGTCCCCTAGATGCAGGTGCAATAGGTGCAGGGGGTGGTGATGTTCCTCTTTATATAACAGCAAATATGAGGGGCAGGAAGAGGGGGCTGCACAACTAAGGTCCCAAGGCACTAGTGGTGGTGATGAGGAGGGTCAGAGTAGGTTATGGGTTAAGGCTAGGAAAGGGCACTTGACCCATAACCCTCCCCATTTAGCATAGAAGAAGTGGACTTGCTTTGCCTTCCCAGGAGGAGGATGAACACAAGCAGCAGGAGCTACTGCAGAAGAGGAGAGAGGATGAGCAGCACGACAAAGGGAGGAAGATTGCGGAGCTGAAGAAACTGGCAGAGCAGGAACAGGCAAAGGAGAGGTGAGAGCTGGCCTGTTTCCACACCCCTGAGAAGAGGGAAGGGGGCAGAGCGACAAGAATGGCAAAGCAGATCTTGTCAGTACTAGGAGAAGGGTGTGAGCGATGGGCTATAGTGGAGGGTTCTGGATGCAGAAGGCAGGTATCTGAGCATCCTGGATGGGAAGTGACCTGGGTCCTTTGTGACTCACTTGGTTATGCTTTAATTTACCAGGAGTCATAAACCGCAAGAGAAGGGGAAGGCCCTTCACCTGCAGATGGAGCTGGCAGTGGTTACAGAGGAGAAGCAAAACCAAAAGAAGTTGGGGAGTTGAGACTCTGTGTTGTGCAGTGGACTTTATTCTATTTGTCTCTGGCCTTGAGCATGCCTTTAGCTTCACCAGCTGCGTTCTCCTAGTGAAGGGTAGCTGTGAGGCCTATAATCTCCAAATCAGCAAGAGGCTCCCTTGAAGTCTAACAAAGAATTGCTGCTGTTCCTCCACTGTGGAGAGAGTGTCTGTCCCCATCATTGGGTAGTGTCCATCCTACTGAGGGAGGGGATGAACGGGAGACTAGGGCCTCTCGTATAGGACAAGTCAGATTCAATAGAAGTGAAAACAGGGTGATCTGTTTATCACTTGGACTTGGTAACAGGAGGAACAGAGTCCTGAAGAGCAGGAATGGCGGGAAGATAAAAGCAAGCCACTAAAATCTGTTGCTATTGTTCCCAGTAAATGGCTGAATATAACAGTGGAGGTGGGTGAACCAAGAGCCTGAGCAAAGACAAGGGTTCCAGTATCTACTGGGCTCTAATTTCCTGGGTCGGTGGAGGCCTTTCCTCTTTGTCTGGGCCATTCTCCTTCTAAGAGGGCAGGGATGTCTCTTATCTGAGCAGCCATAAGAAACTTGGCTCAACACAGAAACGGTGAGAATTCCTTGGTTTGGAATTTAAACCAAGTGATAGGAAATGGCCACATAATGGCACTAGATCCTGAGGCATCCTGGGAGTTGGTGCTGTATTGTAGCCTCTCACTAGTCACCCCAAGTAGCTGAGAAACTTCCATGTATCTCCAGTTGCTTGAAACTCTCTAACTACCATCATTGGAGTTGAAACACCCTTGTGTTTCTAGCTTAGATGTGTTTGGTGAATCAAACTGAAAAGCTAGACTTAAGGCATAATGAGATCAGCTTTGCTTTTTCAAGCAGCCAGCTACTGCCTCATCCATAACTTCTAGTTGTCTGATGCCTGATACTATCTGAAACTTGACTTGTCTTTTATTCTGTGACTGTATTTTAGAGCTCACTGGAAAAATGAGGGACTCTTTATTGGGTTCACATAAGAAATATCCTTGCAGCAGGTGGTGGGTCTCATTTTGACACACTGCTCCTGCTCAGCCATGCTGGAACAAAGCCCTTTTTTTCTGCTCTCAGCAAACGCTCTATACAGTGAAATTGGCCTAAGTGACTGTCTCATGGGTTCTTACGCTTCTTTCTACAAATGACTAGGTGTTGCACTTACCTGTAGTCAGGAGTTGAATGTTAAAAACTTCATGTTGTCTTATAGCTTGTATTATGGCTAGGAATTCCTGTCATGGTCCCACAGTACTAGGCTCTAGACAAACAAGTAACACTCCCTGCTCCAGCGAGATTACAGTTCAGGGGTCAGATTGGACGTGACAAGTGGAGAAATGGAGAGGGTGAGGGGAATGAAGTTACACGATGAACAGAGACTATCAGAAAAATGCAAGTCTCTTCTTGGCACTTGCCTCTCCCATGCCAAATGGAAACAATTTGTAGGCGTCACAGCAGAGTGAGACTTTAAGAAGGGATTCAAAGGTGGATAAGTGGGTGGCTCTTCAAATGTTGACTTTTGTCCCCTATGCATAGTTTCTGACAACTAGTGCAAGACGTTTCTGTTCTCTTTGTGTGGGGAAGAGGTGTAACACTGAGTCAGCGACTCCTTCCCTTGGTTTGAAAAAGGTCTGACTCCTGAAGCACTTTATGGTTGTACGAAGCCCCTTAGGGGTGTG
Source organism: Mauremys mutica (assembly GCF_020497125.1). NCBI lineage: Eukaryota > Metazoa > Chordata > Testudines > Geoemydidae > Mauremys > Mauremys mutica. The sequence goes on along the minus strand of NW_025423357.1, from coordinate 475,465 downwards.
TGCTTTTCAGGAGATTTTGCTGCTGTAGACCAGAAGCACTAAGCAGGCTGCGATAAGTAGCTTCCTTGCCTCTGCTGCTGTAAGGAGGGAGTGAGATGGAAGGAACACGTCCTGTGACAGTCCATCTTCCCACCTCCTACCCTAAGAACTATCAAACAGCTAATGGTGCTCAGTCCTGTACAGTGTACTGCATAGACAAGCATCAGTGAGTTTACAATCGGAGTAATTGTTGCTGCTGCTTTTAGTTGTACTTTCCAGCCATACTATTCCTGTTGCATGAAAGATGACGCTGCTGAACGGTGGAAAAAACAGGGCAACTTGCTGCTTTTTCAAGAATATTGTTGATTTTTTTGATTGTATACAGCTCATTTTAAAAAAATGGTATCAGCACCACATGGCTTTAGATGAGTCTCTACGCTTAGCTTGATTTTTTTTTCAGGCTAATTATAGAATAGCAAACGTCTGACATCAAATGTGACTCAGCTAAACTGAGTAAGCTGTGTTCTATACAGCAGTCCTGTAGCTGAAAGTGTTACGCTTCAGCACAGCTTGGTAGCTTACTAGGTGAGAGATCCATGTTCAAGTCTTAATTCCTCCCTCCACAAACCCTCTCCGTTGGCATGAGTTGGAAGCACAGCCAAAGCAGCCTGCTCAGCCCCTACAGGGTGGGTGTGCATGCATGGGGAGGGGGGGGGGAGTGTGCTCTTCATACAAAAACCAGGACAACGTGGCAATGGCAGGTGGACAGAAGAGGGACTTTCTCCTTCCTCAGTACTTTCTCAGCTTCTACCCGTGTAGACTTGGTACCAGGAAGGGGTGGTGAGTGACAGACAGCAGAGCTGGTGTGTTTGAAATATCACGGCTTGTTCTTCTGGAAAATGTCCTCCAGGTTTGGCGGAACACAACTACCAAACAGTGTCTCGATATTTGGAGGGTTGTAATATTGGTATTTAACAGCTTGATAAAGTTGAGCCTCTGGGAAAATAAGCACCACGTTACACGAGCAGTCTAAGTAGCATCTCATGGCTCCTGTTAAACTTCACTCCCTTGGTACCATGATTACTGCGAATCAGTGCATGAAAGCCAAGATCTAAAAGCAACCCTCCAGGCTCTCTTGCATAGAATAAAAGCTTTAATAAAAGTTTATGTTAAAATAATCAGCCACGTTCCTTCCTGTCTGGGGTGGGTTTTTGTTGACACTTCGTTTTGCTGTGGGAAAGAGCAGAGGCTTACTAAACTACAGCACTGCCCCCTCAGTGTCACTTTACTTCCTCCTATGCCCTCTCCCTTACGTGTACCCATGCTGCTGTGTGGTACTTGAGAACCCCTGTCTGATTGTATGCCTCTAGATGGGGAAAAGACAAATTTGGGCATAGGAGGAAGGATTTCTCCCTATAAAAAGAGTGACAATCCACCATTAGGCAGGCGATACACCCATCTTTCTATCTTCCATCGCCTCACCCTGCCTACGCCTACGAAAGCTGTCAACTACTGATAAATCGTGGTGTTATTTCTTTTCACAGTTGTAAGTATGAAATAATTCTTATTTCTGCTTTACCTTTAAAGCATCTAGTCTATAAAGAGTTAACTCATAACCATTTTTCATCACTTATCTATCAAAGGTGTGAACAACTCCCTAGTGCTACAGAGTGCATTTAGAACTGTGTATTATCATAGATTTATATCTCTTAAAGAACTGTGATATTTTGTAACTTTGTAATCTCAAACTGCTTTTAACATTTTTGCATTTACTTATTGATTCATTGATTTTAAATAAAAGGTCTTGATTGACTAATTTTGTTTCAGTGTATTTTCCTGTCATATATCCCCAATCTCCTTGTATAAATTCTGTGAAGCCTGATTCAAGACGAACTTTATCTTCTGATCACACATATGGGCGAGCCATACCTATATTATTATCTATTAATTATTATTAACATTATTAATTAATTAGAAAATTAATTATTAAATAAAACTAAATTAAGTGGATAAATTCCACTGTCCCTACTAACCCACCCCAAATCAGGCTACAAAGCAGAGCCAGCCTATGCTGCCCCGCGGGAGCGCACAGCCCCGGCCCCAGAGCTCTGCGCGCGCGGGTGCAGGGCTCCGGACGAGCAGGGAGCATCTCTCTCTCCCTGCAGAGCCAAACGCTGCCCCGCGGGAGCGCGCAGCCCCGGCCCCAGAGCTCCGCGAGTGGCAGCAGGGATCCGGTGGAGGAGCCGGCGGCTCGCTGCGCTCGGCCCGGGGCTCCAGCCCGGGAGCGTGGACCCTGCGGCTTGCCGCGCTGGCAGGATTGTTAATGGCACCCTGGAGTCCCGGCAGGCAGCCGCGTGCCATTGAAAATCGGCTCCCGTGACGTCTTTGGCAAGCGGCTGCCGGAGGTTGCTGACCCCTGACCTAGTGTCTCTGTGGCTCCATGAGGGAAATAACTAGTGACACCGTGTGGCCATGTGGGGTATTGCACAGAGCATTTCACGCCTGGAGCAACAGTGACACCGTGTGGCCATGCAGGGTAATGCACAAGCAGTTCCTGGGTGGAGCAACAGTGACACCGTGTGGCCACACAGGGTAATGCACAGAGCAGTTCCTGTGTGGAGCAACAGTGACACCGTGTGGCCACGCAGGGTATTGCACAGAGCAGTTCCTGCGTGGAGCAACAGTGACACTGTGTGGCCATGCAGGGTAATGCACAAGCAGTTCCTGCGTGTAGCAACAGTGACACCGTGTGGCCACGCAGGGTATTGCACAGAGCAGTTCCTGCGTATAGCAACAGTGGCACCATGTGGCCACGCAGGGTGATGCATAGTTGCTCCATGAAGGAAATGCTTTGTCCGGTAGCCAGAGTGCCCACCCCAGGGGCGGCTCTAACAACTTCGCGGCCCCAAGCATGGCGGCATGCCACGGAGGGCGCGCTGGCGGTCACCGGTCCCACGGCTCCGGTGGAGCATCTGCAGGCACGCCTGCGGGAGGTCCACCGGAGTCGCCTGCTGCCCTCCCAGTGACAGGCAGAGCGCCCCCCGCGGCATGCCGCCCCAAGCACGCGCTTGGGTCTGGAGCCAGCCCTGGCCCACCCGGTGTGTGTCTTGCTCCATGAGATAAATGCTGTCTGCACTCTCCCAAGAGGCCACCCACTGACACTGCTGCTCCATGAGGGAAATTAACCCCGACTGGCCCCTCATTGTCACTGTCCCTTGATGAGGGGAAATGGTTTGTGAGTTATCTGGACTGGCCACCCGGTTTCACTCTTGCTCTGGGAGGAAAATACTTAGTGACACCAGGTGGCCACTCGAGGTAATGCACCCAGCATCTCCTTCATTGCATTCCAGCCTGGCCCCCACCGGGACGCATTCAACCTCCTCCAACCTGCTCCGGCATCCCCAGACTTGCCAGCACTCCGCTCACCCCATCCCAATCTGCCCACTGCACGTAGCCCTCCAATCCACCCCATCTGTTCCCCATCTCAGGGCACCCCAACATCCTCCATGACACCCAATCCCTACACCTCAACCCCAATTGGCTCCAACCTATTTCTCCATTGCTGGGCCCCACTTCCCCAACACCGCATTTCCCCATGCCACCCACAGCCAGCCAGGCTTCCCTCTCCAATTCCTGTTACCCTTCCCAGCCACACTGGGGCCTTTTTCAACCCCCTCCACCCTGCCCTTACTCTCCAAGGCTTATGAATCCCACATTCCCTCAGTACTGCTTGGGAACCCTAAACCCCTCTACCTCACAGTGCAGTCCCCACCCCCAGATATCATACAACTAAGCCACTGATGCATGGACCTTCTCTCTCCTTTCCTCTCCTTGTGCTGTCTCCCTTCCTAGGACACGGGCAGGCATGCTAGGTGTGCAGCCCCAAAAGCTGTGTATCAGGAGCCGTGAAGAAGTAGGAGGGGACAAAATTCCTGCAGGGTAGTGGATAGTGGAGTAGAGCGGTGTCTGTTGGTGTTGACTCAGTCTCTGTTCATCAAGTGGGGCAGATGTAGATGGGACTGCAGAGGGAGGCAGGGATGAGGGTAAGATTGAACACAGCATGTCATAAATAAACAGATCAGGGTTAAGGTCTCTTTTCCCTGGAAAGGGTTAACAAGCTCAGTAACCTGAGAAACACCTGACCAGAGGACCAATCAAGGAGCAGGATAATTTCAAATCTCTGTGGAGGGAAGCCTTTGTCTGTGTTCCTTGTTTGCTCAGAGCTCTCTTTGGATCTAAGAGAGGACAGTCATGTCTCCAAGTTCTCCTGGAGTAGTTTCTACTATTTAATAGTGAGTATTAATTAGAAAGGCGGATTAGTCTTATAATTTGATTTCTATATTTGCAATTGTGTGTTTTGCTGAAGGAAATTCTTTATTCCTGTTTGTTACTTTGCTTTCACTGAGAAAGAAAGGGGGAGGGGGAATTCTCTCCAAAGATTGATAAGTTTACACCCTGTATATTGTTCCAATTTGGTTACAGAGACAGTGACTTTCCTTTTTATTCTTTAATAAATTCTTTTCTATTAAGGACTTGGTTGATCTTTCTTTGGGTGGATTCTCAGGGAAAGAGAAGGGGGAGGTATCCCTCTGTAGTTAAATCCCGGTGTCTCTCCTAGGAAAAGGGAGGGGGGAGGAAGCAGGGGGGAATGGTTTACTTCTCCTGGGTGTAAGAACTCCATGGATTTGGGGCTCTTGGAATCCCCTAGGATTTTGGGGAAGGACTGTGTCTCAATCCACATTTCCTGATTGAGTGGTGGCAGCTTTTACTAGATCTAAACTAGGATTTTAGTTTAGAGGGAAACCAGTGCAGGTCCCCACATTGGAACCCAACAGCTCCAAGTGGGGGTGAGACCTATGACACAGCAATAGAGCTCTGTGAAGTGATAGTTCTTGCTTGGCTTTATTAGTTTGCAGAGGAATCATCCAGGATCCCTCACCGGGAGAGAATATGGCAGAAGTGGACCTGAGAAGCCTGGACATCCTTCTAAGGAGACATGAATAGTTCTCAGCTTTCTGCCTCCCGCTTAAGTGGCTATGAGTAAGCGGTCAGTGCTTTCAATTACTCATCTGTACTTGCTGTAGTTTTCTTCACAGACCATGTGGTTCCTTGTTGGGTACGGGGCTCTGTGGGATTAAGGCTGGGAAGGGGCCATAGTCTTTGGGGCTTATAATCCGCCAAAACTGGAGGAAATTTTCCACAAGAACAAGCCGTGATATTTCAAACACACCAGCTCTGCTGTCTGGCACTCACCACCCCTTCCTGGTACCAAGTCTACACGGGGGCTGCCCAGAAGCTGAGAAAGTACTGAGGAAGGAGAATGTCCCTCTTCTGTCCACTTGCCATTGCCACGTTGTCCTGGTTTTTGTATGAAGGAAAAAAATGTTTTCTAAGATCTGTTGTTTTTTAAATAGTTGCATAGAATAAAAGCTTTAATAAAAGTTCATGTTAAAATAATCAGGGCCACGTTCCTTCCTGTCTGGGGTGGGTTTTTGTTGACACTTCGTTTTGCTGTGGGAAAGAGCAGAGGCTTACTAAACTACAGCACTGCCCCCTCAGTGTCACTTTACTTCCTCCTATGCTCTCTCCCTTATGTGTACCCATGCTGCTGTGTGGTACTTGAGAACCCCTGTCTGATTGTATGCCTCTAGATGGCAGTGCAGATGTTCTGAATGGACAACTGACAGCGTTACATAGCTTCTCTCCTTGCGGTAAGCTAAATGCCCAGATAAAAGAGCTGCATGGACGATTATAAGTCAGATGAGTAAGACTTGCTGTCTTCAGGGCCTGAGCTCTTCATTTGCTCCTTAGTAGTTAAAATGTATGGCCTTTATAGTCAGGTCCGGCTCCAGACCCCAGCGTGCCAAGCAGACACCTGGGGCGGCATTGTCTGGCAGGTCGGCATTTGACTCCGGCAGACCTTCCGCAGTCATGCCTGCGAGACGTCCACCGGAGCCCCGGGACGAGCAGACCTGCCTTAGGTATGACTGCGGAGGGTCCCCTCTTCCCGCGGCTCCACTTGAGCTCCGCACCGGAGCCGCGGGACGTGGGATGTGATGAGGCTTAGGGGTCTGGGGGGACCACCCAGGCCTCTCTGCAGGCTGTAGGGGTCCCAGGGGGCTTAGGGGCTTAATGGGGGAACCCCAGGCCTCTCTGCAGGCTGTAGGGGTCCCAGGTGGCATTAAGGGGTTCCGGGAGGCTCCCTAGCACTCTCTGCAGGCTGTAGGGGTCCCAGGTGGCATTAAGGGGTTCCGGGAGGCTCCCTAGCACTCTCTGCAGGCTGTAGGGGTCCCAGGGGGGTTTTGGGGGAACCCCCAGGCCTCTCTGCAGGCTGTAGGGGTCCCAGGTGGGATTAAGGGGTTCTGGGAGGCTCCCTAGTACTCTCTGCAGTCTGTAGGGTTCCCAGGGAAGAGAAGAGAGAAAAAGAAACCAACCAGTGAGTGAGGCAGTTTCCTCTTTAGCACATTTGCTTTTTTGCGCAATAAGCTATAGTGCCAACACATGACAGCAAGTGGGAACAATGTGGGTGGTCCCATGGGCCCCCACACAACACATCCGCTTTTCAGAAGAACAGTGCTGCCCAATTCCCTTGCAGGTTGAAACACGGTTTGTTCTTCAATTTAACAAGGCTGTGACAGCAGGATTGATCTGATTACAGTTTTACTACACTTTATTCTAGGAACACATGGTCAGATTTTTAAAAGCATATGCACGCTGACGACAACAGGAGAAGCTGGGTGTTGAGCAATTGTGAAAATCTGACCCTGGTTCCTATACGGACTTTGGGCACTTATGGACACATAGTCAACACTTCCTCCCCCTGTTACGTTGTTATATTTATGTGAATGGTAAGACTGAATACAAGAAAAGACAAAGGACCAGGTAGCTCTGCTCCAGGCATTCAGGAGAACAAAACATTCATAGAAAGTTAAAGCTCAGCCTCTGGGTATGACTCTCAAGATACACTGTTCCCTGGATATGCCAAGCAGGAAACCTAAGTGCGTTCAACAGCCAAGTCCTCCGCTTGGGAGCGGTTATGTAAGGCCTCCCCCAAGGAAGCAAGGCTCAGATTTGTAAAGGTATTTAGCTGCCGAAAGAAGCAGATAGGCACTTAGTGGCATACCAAAAAGTGCCTAAGAACCTAAATCCAGGGTCACACAAAATTCCATTGATCTGAGGCTGTGGGCCTTAGTTCCTTTGCAAAATCCCACTAGGCATCTAAACACTTTTACAAATCTGGCCCTAAGTGTATTTGGCTCCTTGGACCTACTTGAGAGATGTTTTCCCAAGACAGTCAAGATTTTGCAGTGACAGAAATGTAGAATTATGGAATAATCCACCCATATTGGATGGTTCCTCTCCAATCCCGGCTGCCCAAAGTTGGCTCGTGTCCAGTTCAGGAGGGTGTCTGTCCCTTCCCAATGTCTGGGGGCGATGGGCAGAGAATAAGTCAGCAGTGGTATCTGATTCTCTTTATGCGGTAAAAGGCAAGATGCCCCACGAGAGCCACCAGCCAGTGGCTTTGCATCCAGTCACATCCCCTCAGAAATCTGCCTTCTCTGGCACAGAGCTGGGAACCTACATAGTCACAGGGATGTTGGACACCTGACCTGACCCCATCCATGATGCCTGACCCCACTCCTGACCTGACCCCAGTCCTGACGTAACCCCCGACCCCCAGTCCTGATGTGACCCCATCCATGACACCTGACTCCAATCCTGACCTGACCCCATCCCTGATGTGACCCCAGTCCTGACCTGACCCCAGTCCCGACATAATCCCTGACCCCCAGTCCTGATGTGACCCCATCCATGACACCTGACCCCAATCCTGACCTGACCCCAGTCCTGATGTAACCCCTGACCCCGAATACAGATGTGACCCCACCAGCCCCCACCCTTGGACTCCCCCAGCCCCGACCCACCCGGCCCCCGCGCCCGCTGTGACCCGGCTTCAGGCCTGGGGGGCGGAGCCCGGCAAGCGGGGCGGGTACCAGAGGGGGTGTCGCTCTCTCCCGGGGAAAAGGGCCCCACGGTGTGTCCCGCGCCGGCCACCGTCCCGCTCCCAGGACTCACTTTCCCCCAGGGGTCCTCGGGCGAGGCGCCCAGCTGCTCCGCCATCTTCCCGGGGACGCGGGTCTTGTGACCTCCAGCATCAGCCAATCACAGCGCCCGACCATTGCAGTGAAAGGAACTTCCGGGAGACACCTGCCGCGGGGGCTGCTGGGAGATAACCGTGTCACCGCGGGGACTGACGGGAGTTGTAGTTCCACCGCGGGGACAGATGGGAGCTGAAGTGTGTCCGGGGCCCTGGCCCGACTGAGCCACGAGGGGGCGCCGTGACAGCGAAGATCCTGCAGAGGGAGGCGCTGCTGTCTCAGCACGGGGGGAGCCGCGTAACCCGAGTCCGGCGGGGAAGGGGCCCAGAGGGTGTGGGGGGCGCACAGTGGAAACCACGTGTCAGGGCTGCTAACGGTGGGACACTGGTGGGGGAAACAGCCAGGAACACCTGAGGGAGCTGGTCCTGTGACATCACGTGGCCCAGTTATTTGTCCAGTGACCCCAGATGACCAAATTTGCTCCCCCGGATCTAGGCTGTAACCTCAGATAACCCCATTACTTGCCCAGTGAACCCCAGATGATGCCATTCTGTGTCTTGGGTATGGACCTGTAATCTCAGATGACCCCATTACTTCTTCAGTGACCTCACATGACCCCATTTGCTCTTCTGGAGCTGAGTCTGTGTCCTCAGATGACCCCATTACTTCTCCAGTAACCTCAGATGACCCCATTCTGTGTCTTGGGACTGGGCCTCTTACTTCAGACGACCCCATTACTTCATCAGTGACCTCACATGACCCCATTTGCTCTTATGGATCTGAATCTGTGTCCTCAGATAACCCCATTACTAGTCCAGTGTCCTCAGATGACCCCAGTTACCTCAGCTGACCCCATTACTTTTTCAGTGACCTCACATGAAAACATTTGCTCTTCTGGAGCTGAGTCTGTGTCTTCAGATAACCCCATTACTTCTCCAGTGTTCTCAGATGACCCCCATTCCCTGCCCTGAGTCTGGACCTGTTACCACAGATGACCCCGTTACTTCTTCAGTGACCTCACATGACCCCATTTTCTATTCTGGATCTGACTCTGTGTCCTCAGATGACCCCATTACTTCTCCAGTAACCTCGGATGACCCCATTCTGTGTCTTGGGTCTGGACCTGTTACATAAGATGACCCCCATTACTCCTTCACTGACCTCACCTGACCCCAACTGCTCCTCTGGAGTTGAGTCTGTGACCTCAGATGACCCCATTATTTCTCCAGTGTCCTCACATGACCCCAGTTACCTCGGCTGACCCCAGTACTTCTCCAGTGACCTCAAATGACCCCATTTGCTCTTCTGGAGCTGAGTCTGTGTCCTCACATAACCCCATTACTAGTCCAGTGTCCTCAGATGACCCCAGTTACCTCAGATGACCCCCATTACTTCTCCAGTGACGTCAAATGACCATATTGTTCTTCTGGAGGTGAGTCTGTGTCCTCAGATAACCCCATAACTTCTCCAGTGTCCTCAGATGACCCCATTTCCTGCCCTCTGTCTGGCCCTGTTACCTCAGACGACCCCCATTAATTCTTCAGTGACCTCACATAACCCCATTCCCTGCCTTGAATCTGGACCTGTTACCTCAGATGACCCCATTACTTCTTCAGCGACCTCACATGACCTCATTTGCTCTTCTGGATCTGAATCTGTGTCCTCACATAACCCCATTACTAGTCCAGTGTCCTCAGATGACCCCAGTTAACTCAGCTGACCCCATTATTTCTCCAGTGACCTCAAATGACCCCATTTGTTCTTCTGGAGCTGAGTCTGTGTCCTCAGATGACGCCATTATTTCTCCAATGTCCTCAGATGACCCCATTCCCTGGCCTGGGTCTAGCCCAGTTACCTCAGATGACCCCATTACTTCTTCAGTGACCTCACATGACCCCCAATTGCTCTTCTGGATCTGAATCTGTGTCCTCATATGACCCCAGTTACCTCAGATGACCCCATTACTTCTCCAGTGAACTCAAATGTCCCCATTTGCTCTGATGGAGCTGAGTCTGTGTCCTCAAATGACCCCATAACTTCTCCAGTGTCCTCAGATGACCCAATTCCCTGCCCTGGGTTTGGACATGTTACCTCAGACGACCTCAATACTTCTTCAGTGACCTCACATGACCCCATTTGCTCTTCTGGATTGACTCTGTGTCCTCAGATGACCCCATTACTTGTCCAGTAACCTCAGATGACCCCATTCTGTGTCTTCGGTCTGCACATGTAACCTCAGCTGACCCCATTGCTTCTTCAGTGACCTCACATGACCTCATTTGCTCTTCTGGATCTGAATCTGTGTCCTCACATAACCCCATTACTAGTCCAGTGTCCTCAGCTGACCCCATTACTTCTCCAGTGACCTCAAATGACCCCATTTGCTCTTCTGGAGCTGAGTCTGTGTCCTCAGATAACCCCATTACTAGTCCAGTATCCTCAGATGACCCCATTCACTGGCCTGGGTCTAGCCCTGTTACCTCAGATGACCCCATTACTTCTTCAGTGACCTCACATGACCTCATTTGCTCTTCTGGATCAGAATCTGTGTCCTCACATAACCCCATTACTAGTCCAGTGTCCTCAGCTGACCCCAGTTACCTCAGCTGACCCCATTACTTCTTCAGTGACCTCACATGACCTCATTTGCTCTTCTGGATCAGAATCTGTGTCCTCACATAACCCCATTACTAGTCCAGTGTCCTCAGATGACCCAAGTTACCTCAGCTGACCCCATTACTTCTCCAGTGACCTCAAATGACCCCATTTCTTCTTCTGGAGGTGAGTCTGTGTCCTCAGATAACCCCATAATTTCTCCAGTGTCCTCAGATGACCCCATTCCCTGCCCTGGATCTGGACCTGTTACCGCAGACGACCTCATTACTTCTTCAGTGACCTCACATGACCCCATTTGCTTTTCTGGATTTGACTCTGTGTCCTCAGATGACCCCATTACTTGTCCAGTAACCTCAGATGACCCCATTCTGTGTCTTCGGTCTGCACCTGTAACCTCAGCTGACCCCATTACTTCTTCAGTGACCTCACATGACCTCATTTGCTCTTCTGGATCTGAATCTGTGTCCTCACATAACCCCATTACTAGTCCAGTGTCCTCAGATGAACCCAGTTACCTCACCTGACCCCATTACTTCTCCAGTGACCTCAAATGACCCCATTTGTTCTTCTGGAGGTGAGTCTGTGTCCTCAGATGACGCCATTATTTCTCCAATGTCCTCAGATGACCCCATTCCCTGGCCTGGGTCTAGCCCAGTTACCTCAGCTGAACCCATTACTTCTCCAGTGACCTCAAATGACCCCATTTGCTCTTCTGGAGCTGAGTCTGTGTCCTCAGATGACCCCATTACTTGTCCAGTAACCTCAGATGACCCCATTCTGTGTCTTCGGTCTGCACCTGTAACCTCAGCTGACCCCATTACTTCTTCAGTGACCTCACATGACCTCATTTGCTCTTCTGGATCTGAATCTGTGTCCTCACATAACCCCATTACTAGTCCAGTGTCCTCAGCTGACCCCAGTTACCTCAGCTGACCCCATTACTTCTCCAGTGACCTCAAATGACCCCATTTGGTCTTCTGCAGCTGAGTCTGTGTCCTCAGATAACCCCATTATTTGTCCAGTAACCTCAGATGACCCCATTCCCTGCCCTGGGTCTGGACCTGTTACCTCAGATGACCCCATTACTTCTTAAGTTACCTCACATGACCTCATTTACTCTTCTGGATCTGAATCTGTGTCCTCAGATAACCCCATTACTAGTCCAGTGTCCTCCGATGACCCCAGTTACCTCAGCTGACCCCATTACTTCTTCAGTGACCTCACATGACCCCATTTGTTTTTCGGATCTGAATCTGTGTCCTCAGATAACCCCATTACTTGTCCAGTGTCCTCAGATGACCCCAGTTACCTCAGCTGACCCCATTACTTCTCCAGTGACCTCAAATGACCCCATTTGCTCTTCTGGAGGTGAGTCTGTGTCCTCAGCTGACCCCATTACTTCTCCAGTGACCTCAAATGACCCCATTTGCTCTTCTGGAGCTGAGTCTGTGTCCTCAGATGACCCCATTACTTGTCCAGTAACCTCAGATGACCCCATTCTGTTTCTTCGGTCTGAACCTGTAACCTCAGCTGACCCCATTACTTCTTCAGTGACCTCACATGACCCCATTTGCTTTTCGGATCTGAATCTGTGTCCTCAGACAAACCCATTACTAGTCCAGTGTCCTCAGATGACCCCAGTTACCTCAGCTGACCCCATTACTTCTCCAGTGACCTCAAATGACCCCATTTGTTCTTCTGGAGGTGAGTCTGTGTCCTCAGATATCCCCATAACTTCGCCAGTGTCCTCAGATGACCCCATTCCCTGCCCTGGGTCTGGACCTGTTACCTCAGACGACCCCCATTAATTCTTCAGTGACCTCACATGACCCCATTCCCTTCCTTGAGTCTCGACCTGTTACCTCAGATGACCCCATTACTTCTTCAGCGACCTCACATGACCTCATTTACTCTTCTGGATTTGAATCTGTGTCCTCAGATAACCCCATTACTTGTCCAGTGTCCTCAGATGACCCCATTCTCTGGCCTGGGTCTAGCCCAGTTACCTCAGAAGACCCCATTACTTCTTCAGTGACCTCACATGACCCCATTTGCTCTTATGGATCTGAATCTGTGTCCTCAGATAACCCCATTACTAGTCCAGTGTCCTGAGATGACCCCAGTTACCTCAGCTGACCCCATTACTTCTCCAGTGACCTCAAATGACCCCATTTGCTCTTCTGGAGGTGAGTCTGTGTCCTCAGATAACCCCATAACTTCTCCAGTGTCCTCAGATGACCCCATTCCCTGCCCTGGGTTTGGACCTGTTACCTTGGACGACGTCATTACTTCTTCAGTGACCTCACATGACCCCATTTGCTCTTCTGGATTGACTCTGTGTCCTCAGATGACCCCATTACTTGTCCAGTAACCTCAGATGACCCCATTCTGTGTCTTCGGTCTGCACATGTAACCTCAGCTGACCCCATTGCTTCTTCAGTGACCTCACATGACCTCATTTGCTCTTCTGGATCTGAATCTGTGTCCTCACATAACCCCATTACTAGTCCAGTGTCCTCAGATGACCCCATTCCCTGGCCTGGGTCTAGCCCTGTTACCTCAGATGACCCCATTACTTCTCCAGTGACCTCAAATGACCCCATTTGTTCTTCTGGAGTTGAGTCTGTGTCCTCAGATAACCCCATTAGTTGTCCAGTGTCCTCAGATGACCCCAGTTACCTCAGCTGACCCCATTACTTCTTCGGTGACCTCAAATGACCCCATTTGTTCTTCTGGAGGTGAGTCTGTGTCCTCACATAACCCCATTACTAGTCTAGTGTCCTCTGATGACCCCAGTTACCTCAGCTGACCCCATTGCTTCCCCAGTGACCTCAAATGACCCAATTTGCTCTTCTGGAGCTGAGTCTGTGTCCTCAGATAACCCCATTAGTTGTCCAGTGTCCTCAGATGACCCCAGTTACCTCAGCTGACCCCATTACTTCTTCGGTGACCTCAAATGACCCCATTTGTTCTTCTGGAGGTGAGTCTGTGTCCTCACATAACCCCATTACTAGTCCAGTGTCCTCCGATGACCCCAGTTACCTCAGCTGACCCCATTGCTTCCCCAGTGACCTCAAATGACCCAATTTGCTCTTCTGGAGCTGAGTCTGTGTCCTCACATAACCCCATTACTAGTCCAGTGTCCTCCGATGACCCCAGTTACCTCAGCTGACCCCATTGCTTCCCCAGTGACCTCAAATGACCCAATTAGCTCTTCTGGAGCTGAGTCTGTGTCCTCAGATAACCCCATTAGTTGTCCAGTGTCCTCAGATAACCCCATTCCCTGCCCTGGGTCTAGCCCTGTTACCTCACATGACCCCATTACTTCTCCAGTGACCTCAAATGACCCCATTTGCTCTTCTGGATCTGAATCTGTGTCCTCACATAACCCCATTACTAGTCCAGTGTCCTCCGATGACCCCAGTTACCTCAGCTGACCCCATTACTTCTCCAGTGACCTCAAATGACCCAATTTGCTCTTCTGGAGCTGAGTCTGTGTCCTCAGATAACCCCATTATTTGTCCAGTGTCCTCAGATAACCCCATTCCCTGCCCTGGGTCTGGACCTGTTACCTCAGGCGACTCCATTACTTCTAAAGTGACCTCAAATGACCCCATTTGTTCTTCTGGAGGTGAGTCTGTGTCCTCAGATAACCCCATTACTTCTCCGGTGTCCTCAGATGACCCCATTCCCTGGCCTGGGTCTAACCCTGTTACCTCAGATGACCCCATTACTTCTTCAGTGACCTCACATGACCCCATTTGCTCTTCTCGATTTGACTCTGTGTCCTCAGATGACCCCATAACTTCTCCAGTGACCTCAGATGACCCCATTCTCCGCCCTGGGTCTGGCCCTTTAACCTCAGCTGACCCCATTACTTCTTCAGTGACCTCACATGACCCAATTCCCTGCCCTGAGTCTGGACCTGTTACCTCAGATGACCCCATTACTTGTTCAGTGACCTCACATGACCTAATTTGCTCTTCTGGATCTGAATCTGTGTCCTCACATAATCCCATTTCTAGTCCAGTGTCCTCAGCTAACCCCAGTTACCTCAGCTGACACCATTACTTCTCCAGTGACCTCAATGACCCCATTTGTTCTTCTGGAGCTGAGTCTGTGTCCTCAGATAACCCCATTACTTGTCCAGTGTCCTCAGATGACTCCCTTCGCTGGCCTGGGTCTAGCCCTGTTACCTCAGATGACGCCATTACTTTTTCAGTGACCTCAAATGACCCCATTTGCTATTCTGGATTTGACTCTGTTTCCTCAGATGACCCCATTACTTGTCCAGTAACCTCAGATGATCCCATTCCGTGTCTTCGGTCTGGACCTGTTACCTCAGATGAACCCCATTACTTCTTCAGTGACCTCACATGACCCCATTGTCTCTTCTGGATCTGACTCTGTGTCCTCAGATGACCCAATTTGTTCTCCAGTAACCTCAGATGACCCCATTGTGTGTCTTGTGTCAGGACCTGTTACATAAGATGGGGTCATCTGAGGTAACAGGTCCAGACCTTGGGCAGGTAATGGGGTCATCTGAGGACACTGGAGAAATAATGGGGTCATCTGAGGTCACAGACTCAGCGCCAGAAGAGCAAATGGGGTCAGGTGAGGTCACTGAAGAAGTAATGGGGGGTCATCTTATGTAACAGGTCCTGACCCAAGACACACAATGGGGTCATCTGAGGTTACTGGAGAACAAACGGAGAAGGAGAAATAGGCTAATCATCAGTAGGAGAACTCTCCTGATGTGGAGGGGTCTTTTTGCAGTGAGAATCATGGGTACAGACAGTCAGTCTTTGGCACTTCACAGCGGTGTTGGTAGTCAGCAGGACTTAATAAGGGCCTTTCCAGCATGGAGCTAAAGCAGTCTTTCACTGGTGGACCTTTACATAGATCCAGTCTCCTGGTTCCAAGGAGTGGCAGGGCTGCTAGGGTCTTTGGGTAGCGCTTCTTTACCTGTGAGAAAAGAAACCTAACCCATTTCATTAGTGGCTGGCAGTGTTTTGCAGATCTCATAGCTGCTTGGGCACATTCAAGCCCCCCTTTTCCTTAGGTAAAGGTAATAATTGGAGATAGACCAATTGCCTAGAACCAGAAGGGACCTTGAAAGGTCATCGAGTCCAGCCCCCTGCCTTCACTAGCAGGACCAATTTTTGCCCCAGATCCCTAAGTGGCCCCCTCAAGGATTGAACTCACAACCCTGGGTTTAGCAGGCCAATGCTCAAGCCACTGAGCTATCCCTCCCCAAGTCTTAGCTGCGAGCGGTGTCCTTGACTGGGGCCAGTGTTTTATCTTTAGTCTGAGCTTGCTAGCTATTTTTTTTCCAGTTAATTCATTCTGTTCTTTTTTCCCCTCTCCCCCTTCTTGGCTTCTTTTAACCTACAAAGAAAACTTCCACTCTTTACTCATACACCTTTTTCCATACCATGAACACACAAACATTGCCGTTATACAGTACATTAGTCTTATTCAATGTATGCCACATATACCCTTCCACTAAAATAACTTTATTACAGAGCTTTGGAGCAAAAAGCCAGGACAAGCACACCCACTTTGAGGAGTTCACTCAATATAACCTCTAGTCCAATAGCTTCCCACCATCCCCAGCCCTCTGGCTAGAAATCTGAGGTAGCCAGAAGGATCCCATGTACAATATGGGGAGTGGGTTAACTTTTCATGTCCTTGCTTCCAAAGACTGTTGGTATGCAAATTTTAACAACCATTTTCAATTAATCTGGCCAATGAAGTTTCTTTTTCTTCCTTAAGGAAATGTATTAGACTTTGGATAAATCAGGAAAATGTGATATACTAAACACTTTGTATTCCAAAGTTGAATAAAACAAAGTATCTGCATGTTAATCCTTCTGTTTGATTTTTAAACTAGACCATCCTATGAAAATATTAAACACAATTCTGGCCATGAGACAACCACCACAAGACAGGACATAGAACACAAAACATAATTCCTATTGTGCCAGTAAATGCATGGTATGGTAAAAGCTGTTCAGCTGGCATCCGTTTTCTTTGATTATCTCAAAGACAAAAAACAGAGGTCTACCCCTTCTGGGCAGTCAATCATCGCTTAAAATATACAAATACCCTTGTTGATTTCAGGCAAAACAGAGGAATTACCCCATATTATCTTGTATTTGTTTCATAGGCAGCCCAGGTTTCAATGGCTTCTACCTTATCAGTTAGATAATTTGCATTAATACAGTTGCTTTCTGGCTAGCTTCTGGATCCAAAGCTATCCACAGCTGTCTTGATCTAGGGGAATACTCTGTCTGAGTCGCTCGGGTAGGATTGGGCCTGCAGGCAGGATCGAGTCCTCTGAAGCCTGGGTCAGAACAGCACACAGCTAGGGGAGTTGGTTTTGAGGCAGCCGAAGGATGATTTTACCATCTGAAAAGAAAATCTGAGCACGCAGTTTACACAACAGATCTCTGCCCAACAGATTAACTGGGGAATCCGGAGCTAGCAAAAAGGCATGGGAGGTGGAGACACCAGAAATTTTCCACAGTAGCCTCCTGCAACACAGAATAGTCAAGTGGCTTTCTGCCTATACATTCCTTTCTGAACACCAGGTAAAGGCCATTTACTTAACATATTATCCAAAGGGCTATCCTTAGAGGGTTTATCCAGAGACCCACCCATCTGTCTGCTGACACTCAACCTGACAAGAGAATTACTTGAGATCAGTGGGAATTACGGTCTAATCCAGGTTTTCCTTCTTACAGGGGACGGGACAAAAAGGATCTCAATACAACCTCAGAGCTTCATCGCACACATGGCTTTCACTCTGAGGAATTACGAACGGGAAGTTCAGTTCCGCCCACACACCTAACGCCCAAATGAACAGAGCAGAAAAACAGTAACCGGTTAAACAGAACAGAACCAGATAGTGTTTCCTTATCCTATTAGGGCTCACCTTATCAGAACACGAACCCCAGGGGCCGCGGTGAAGCAGAGAAAGAGGGGCCAAACACCCCTGTCGTGGAAAAATTGACCACACCGTTGATTTTGGGTCAGACACACTGAGGCACCTTTATTAAAATACCGATATGCATAAAGGGAAGGTCAACATGGCCCCACACAAAGAAGGTGGCGGTAGCTGCCTTGTCTTTAACAGATTTTCACCAAGCTTATAAAGGCTAAAACCACAAAGCATAATTACACATCACACACATTATACGTTAACTCCTTATTTGGCAAGCGGGACACAGTCTGGGGCAAGCGGGACCCCTTAAAATCCCTATCACCCCGTTGGTGCCATTCCCAGTTTGCTGCAGCCGTCCGGAGTCCAATGTCCGAGCTAGGAGAATCCCATCTGGAGTCGCCAGAAACTGTTACCGAAATATCGGGTCCGTCTAGCTGAGAGCCAATAACAGCCTGACAGGGATAAGGAAAGATTGCTTTATTCTGCAGAAAAAAAAAGGAGAATTCTGTACTCAGGTACAAAGATCTCTGCTGCACACAAGTTTCGCAAGCTTTTTATACACTTTCAGACAAAGACCATGCCGTGTTAACGCTTCATTGGTGGGTATCAAACCCCGTGCTTCTGTTAGCTGCTTAGTAAACACTGGCTTGGAGCAAGATTTCTCTGCTTTGAGGCAGAAGAGAAAAGATAGTGAAAAAGTTTAGGTCACTGTGTTACGTGAGGCTTCGGCTTCCCCCTACTGGCCACCTGCTAGTTGTTAAGGGAGGGGGGGTCACTAGTAACTTTCACATTCTGATTGGGCGAAACCCTCCGCGCTCAGCACCCAGTCGCCAAGTGCGCATGACGACCCTTGGAGGAACAAGGTGCTGATTGGCTGACGCCCCCAGGCGTGCGCTCGCCATGGTAACGGTCGTTTCCTTTTCCTCCCCTAGCCCCTTAGCTTGTAACTACCCCCTCCCCTTATTCACAAAATGGCCGCTCAGATTGACCTCACGCCCACACAGGGCGGAAGGTACCATGAGAGGAACACGCTAGGACAGTAACTGACTCCCCCCCCCCCGGGTGAGATGGTTCTGCCCGCGCAGCCCACACCGCACCATCCCCGGGGTGCACCCCCCTCCCGTCCCCCTTAAAGGGGCAGAGCCACTTAAAGGGAAGGGCCCTCCCCCCGCCATGTTTGGCCGACACTTAATGGTCATGCTGGGGTGGGGGCAGCCAGACGCCTGGGTTCCCTGCGCGCAGGCGAAGGAGGAGGCGGCGGAGTCGGGGTGAATGACACACAGACTTTTATTGAGAGGGGGGTGGGAGCGAGAACGGGTCGCAGCCCAGGGCGATCAGCAGGTTTGCCTGGGGGGAGAGCAGCGAGTTAGAGGGGCGGCACCCCAGTGCCCCCCTTCACCCCCACCTCCAGCTTCCACCCCACCCCCTCCCATTTCTCCATCTCCCCCCCCCCACCAGTCCCCCAGCTTCCAGCCCCACTGATCCCCTACCACACTCCCCACCACTTCCATCCTACTCCCCTGGCCCCCCACAGCTTCCCCACCTCTCCTGCACCACCCCCAGCCCAACATGACACTGACACAGCCCCCCCAGCAGTAGACCACCCCCACTCACTTTCAGGAAAGAGGCCACGTGTCCCGCTGTCATCCCCTCCACCTGCTGCAGGTCCTCCACCTGCGAGAGGGGCAGAATGAGTGCCTTGTGGGCCAGCCCCCCAGTGCCCCACAGGCCAGCCCCCCAGCGCCCCACAGGAGGGAGGCAGTACCTGGCTGAAGGGTCCGTGCTTCTGTCTCCAGGCCAGGATGCGCTGGGCTCTCTTCTCCCCAATGCCGCGCAGGGCCTGCAGCTCCTTGGCATCGCCCTCGTTGAGCCGCTCCAGCAGGTTCTCCCGGCTCCGCGCCACCAGGTCAGGGGGCGTCACCAGCTCCCAGCCCGGGGCCTGGTTCTCGGCCCCTGTGGCCGCCTGGCCCTGTGAGGGGGAGACGGGCCAGGCGGTGACGCCCCCCAGCTCTGCCCCGCCCCACAAGCTGCCCCTGCTGCCCCCGCACCCAGCAATCCACCCCTCAACTCTGCCCCCTGGCACATTTCCACCCCTGCTGCCCCCCTGCCCAGCAATCCACCCCCAAACTCTGCCCCCCGGCACATTTCCACCCCTACTGCCCCCCAGCACCCTGTGCCCAGCCCCTCTCACCTGCTTCCTCTGTATGGCCAGGATCTCTTCGGCTCCACTGGGCATGGCCTGCTGCCCAACGGGGGTCTGCCCTGCAGAGCAGGGGGCAGGGTTAGCTGGGTAGGAGCTAGGACTCCTGGGTTCCGTCCTGGCTCTGGGAGGGGAGTGGGGTCTAGTAGTTAGAGTGGGGAGGGCGGGGGGCTGGGAACCAGGACGCCTGGTTGTCACGGAGTCACCGGGCGATGCTCTGGAACTGCTCCCCACCAAGCCAGTCAGAACTATGGGGAGCCTCCTCCCCCTTGGAGCAGACTGTCTGCAGGGCAGGAAACTCACACGGCTTCACCTCCTGGGTCTGACCTTGGAGCGTTCAGCATCCTCTGCCCCTCCGTGCGCTTCCCACAGCGAGCCTGCCCCGGCGGGGTCCTGGGGGGGCCACAGGGTCCTGCCCCCCCACTGCACAGTCAGACTCTCAGCCAGCCAGTAACACAGAGGCTTATGCGGTGACAGGAACGGGGTCTAAAACAGAGCTGGTAGATACAGCAAACCGGACCCCTCGGCCGGGTCCAGTGATTTCCCTACACCCCCCCCTGAATTTTCCCAACACCCCCCCCCAGTTTTGTGAGCTAGTTACATACCAATTTAGTATGTAAATGCCCACAGACAACCTGCCAACCTGAAGCATATTCTCACCAGTAACTGCACACCGCACCATAGTAACTCTAGCTCAGGAACCAATCCATGCAACAAACCTCGATGCCAACGCTGCCCACATATCTACACCAGCGACACCATCACAGGACCTAACCAGATCAGCCACACCATCACCGGTTCATTCACCTGCATGTCCACCAATGTAATATATGCCATCATATGCCAGCAATGCCCCTCTGCTATGTACATCGGCCAAACTGGACAGTCTCTAAGGAAAAGGATAAATGGACACAAATCAGATATTAGGAATGGCAATATACAAAAACCTGTAGGAGAACACTTCAACCTCCCTGGTCACACAATAGCAGGTCTTAAGGTGGCCATCCTGCAGCAAAAAAACTTCAGGACCAGACTTCAAAGAGAAACTGCTGAGCTCCAGTTCATCTGCAAATTTGACACCATCAGCTCAGGATTAAACAGACTGTGAATGGCTAGCCAACTACAGAACCAGTTTCTCCTCCCTTGGTTTTCACTCAACTGCTAGAACAGGGCCTCATCCTCCCTGATTGAACTAACCTCGTTATTTCTAGCTTGCTTCTTGCTTGCCTATATAAACCTGCCCCTGGAAATTTCCACTACTTGCATCCGAAGAAGTGGGTATTCACCCACGAAAGCTCATGCTGCAAAACGTCTGTTAGTCTATAAGGTGCCACAGGATTCTTTGCTGCTTCTACAATATTTATTGGTGATTATCGATCCTTTCTCAAAGTGGATAGAGGCATTTCCTCTTAAAGCCAATACTGCAAAAGCCACTGCCAAGGTCTTGGTAGAACAAGTCTTCTCTCGCTGGGGGATCCCTGCAAAGGTAGAATCGGACCAGGGATCACATTTCACAGGACAGTTCTTTAGGGATTGTCTTAAATTGATGGGAGTCCCGCAGAGACTACACATCCCATACAGACCACAGTCATCTGGGATGGTGGAACGAACCAATCGGACTATAAAAGTGATGTTGAGGAAACTGGTTGATGCCAATGGACATAACTGGGACACCCTCATGCCTTTAATTTTAATGGCATTGAGGGCAACACCGGCTGCATCTACTGATAAAACACCTTTTGAAGTGATGACAGGCCGAACAATGAGGTTACCAGAACATTTAATTTGGCAAGCTAGTGGCACTCAATTAGAGGGAATAAAAATGGATACCTACCTGCAAAATCTGCAAAAACATTTAAATCACATTCACTTGCAGGTAGCTGCCAAATTGGGAAAATCCAGACGTAAGGCAAAGGCTTACTTTGACAAAAACCAGAGAGAGAATACTTGGGAGGTAGGAGATCAAGTAATGTTATTGTCATATAAGTCACCAGAACATGGGTTGTGTAATCGATGGATTGGACCTTTCCAAATCATTGATAAACTCAGTTCAGCAGTAGATAAAATCAGAATAACAGGAGGAAAGCATAATGGAGACAAGATTTATCATGCTAACCAGTTAAAGCTGTATCGATCGTCCAGGTCGCAGGAGCAACTTCCTCCTCAGGACTTAAGTGATCAGATGAAATCGCAACAACTGGAGCCCAGCAGTTTGCAACCATGACATTGACATTTTTGACTTATTACACCCTTATTGTTGCTCTAAGGGTAGGACTATGCCAAAATCTTAAGTCTGAAACTGAACTATTGCAACCCCAGGAAACCAGACGATCCAATCGTACTCAGTTGTCTGAGCCCAAGCAACAGAACATACCAACAAAGAAGGAACGGACTATTATACTTAATCCAAAACTGGTCGTCAACCCGATTCAACAGGTTAAGGGAATTCGGGGGGAGGATGTTACGTTTGAATATCAATTGGTGGAAGTAACTGCACTACCCTCTAGTGGTTGGAAAAAGATGTGGCCCTTAGATGAAAATTCTAAGGGGGGAGGATGCAAATGATGTAAATTGTCCAGTGTTAAACCCAGGACCTGTTAGTGGTCTTACCACAACACCCATAATGGGGAAAGTAATTAATCAATTTCAATTTATGCATATTCCTGCAGTGCTAAATTTGTCCAATTGGTACTTGGGAGAATTTAGCTATTGTCAGCATACTAGAGTGGCTTCCTTTTTCTCAGTACGACTTGTGGATAGGATTGTAGCCTATCAGCAACGAGTGCGAGATATTGTTCTGTTAAAGAATGATAAAGTTCCTAAGTCACAAACTCTTAGGAGAAAACGTAGCTTAAATCTCCTTGGAGGTTTAGGATCCCTAACAGGACTATTTGGTGCAGGAATGTCAATTTGGAACCAAGCGGATATTGGAAAAATCCGCAAGCATATAGATTATGTGTTAAAAGAGGAAGCTAACCGAGTAGTCAATCCAATGTTACAGGGAATAAAGGGATTGGCACAGGAAGAACGATTTACTGTTTATGATATGCATGATATAACCCAATTGTTTAATGAAACTCAACAGAAAATTAACCAGTTAATTGCTTTAAACAATGATCAGAAAAGGGATCAGCACTTGGGGAAAGAAATTATATGCTCTGCATATGGGGAATATGTTGTAAGCACAATTACTGATGCATTGCGATCTTTAAAATTAGGAGAAGTTTCTGACTTAATTAAGGATGAACAACTAATAAGTTGGTATTGTCCTAAATGTTTTCAAAAGCTGGAAAAGGAAAGATCCACTTGTTTGGATGCATGCCAGCATTTGTCAGTGGGTGCTATGAGAGAAATAGGATCTGTGACACCTCACCCCAACCGAGACAGTTGTTCTCTTGCAAAAGATTGTATAATGGCACGGTCTTAGTATGTTTCATTCACGGTCTCGTTACCAGTGTTTGACCCAGACAAAGATGTGTACAGGCAATTGGCTGCTATCCATTCTATCCATGTCACCTTGAAGATGACATCTACAGGGAACGCATTAATGCACCTCCCCTGGTAGTCTATCACACTCCAACTCAGACGTGGAAAGTACCACAGATGGCCTGTTGTTCTGAAAAAGGACCTCAGTATATCTGTAGATGTAATGTGTTTGAATCAGACACTGTTTTGTGTGGACTACAGGGAGAGAGAGCACAGAATTCATCATCGTCATGCCTGGTGAGGCTGACCACATGGAAGACTCCGATAGAGAGGGTGACCTATGCTGGAAGGAACCAATTTTGCGTGGTTACCAATCAAAAGAGGTACCAGTATGGTCCCTTGGAGTGTCCTGTCACAGAGCCAAATTTCTGTTTTATCCCAAGGCAACCCACTGTAATAGGAAATCAAGTTATTTCCCCTATCCCTACTTTTGAGAACATTACCATTATTCAGTCTAACCCTGATTACCAGAATTTAACTATTTAAAGCACACCCACCTTTTTGGCCTATATTTCACCATTAGGGTTACAACTGAAATCATTAATGACTCGTAAGGAGACTCACCTCATTCAAATTACTAATAATATGGACGAAGCCCAACAAGTTGTTACCCAATTAATGAATGAAGGTAATGAGCCTGCAATAATTTCTAGAGAGAATTTCGGATTAAAAGTGTGGGTAATTATCCAAGGAATTGGGATTGGAATTAATTTCCTTATTTTGGGTTATATGCTGTATAAACGCAACAAATCCAAGCCAAAAACTAGGCAGAGACCTAGACAGACACCCAGACAATTAACTAAACAAATGCACAGACGAGCACCACCTGGGGATAAAGATGAATATATATACACATGGTGCCCATTCCAGATACATACCAAAATTTGCCCAGGTATGAAACTAAAAAGGGCCCCACAGATATTGAATCCTAGGTGATGGGGTTTCTTGATGTAAATCACCCCGTCAAAGGGGGGCGTGTAGCCCTGAGGATCAATCTGTTGGTCTGTATAAAATGTCTTTTTGATAAAAGTGTGTAGGCTGCATAGATTATAGAATTATTTACAATAGCTGTAATGCAAGACACCTACAGACATCCAGGCCAGACACCCTGGCCAACTTCCTGCGTGACGCTGAAAGCAACCTTTAGGACCCTTACTCAGAAAAGTAAGAATAGAATACAAACCTACGCAAATGTCTGGGGACCTTTCACCTAGGAAAGGGTGGAAAGTGGGGATTTTTGCCCACAAATCTAACAAGTACACCACAGATGCGTACATATCTGTCACTCATAGGCATATCTATGAGGGATGGTACCCTAACCTTTCCGTGGGGGAAGGACAAATTTGGGCATAGGAGGAAGGATTTCTCCCTATAAAAAGGGTGTTGATACACCATATGGTAGGCGATATATCCAGCTATTTCCTTATGGTCTCACCTTGTCTCCCCTATGAAGGCTGTCAACTACTGATGGTATTTCTTTTCACAGCTGTAAGTATAAAGGAATCTAATTTCTGCTTTATCTTTTTAAAAGCATCTAGTTTAGAGGGGTAAACTTATACTCGGTCTTTTTATTATTTCCTTTTAAAATAAGTGTGAAACCACACCCAAGTGTCTATTGCACAAGGTAAATTTGTCATAGGTATATCTCTTATAGAACTGTGATATTTGTAACTTTGTAATCTCAAACTGCTTTTAACATTTACTTATTGTTTCATTGATTTTAAATAAAAGGTCTTAAAGACTAATTTTGTCTCAGTGTAAGTTCCTGTCATATACCCGAATCTCCTTGTATAAATTCTGTGAAGCCTGATTTAAGACGAACTCTTATCTTTTGATCACACATATTGGCAAACCATACCCATATTATTACCTATTAATTATTACTAATATTATTAATTAATTAGAAAATTAATTACCAAATAAAACTAAATTAAGTGGATAAATTCCGCTGACCCTACTAACCCACCCCAAATCAGGCTGCACTCCGAGACTGCTCCAAAGCTGGGGTCTTAGTACCCGTCCTGTGGATCTGCAACAGTGGGTCCAGCAGCTGGCTGGACAATTCTTCCCCCACCCCTAGTCCTGTCCTCCCCACTCCTATACTTGCCTTCTCCTGGTAGATCTCCAGGTAGGACATGGAGACGGAGAAGTCCCACTCCTCAGCCCCGGGTGAGCGGCTCGCCTCCCGTGTCATTTGCAGGACATCCCGCAGCGCCCGTGGGATCACACCTGGCTGTTCAGTGCTGCCCAGCATGGTGTGCGTCTTACCTGGGGTGGGGGGCAAGAAATCACTTCCTCAACTTCCACAGCCCCCCGCCCCGCCTCTGGGCTCAGCCTCCCCCTCACTCACCAGCACCGGTGCGCCCATAGGCCAGCACACTGGCGTTCTGCCCCTCCAGCAGGTGGCACAGGACAGGCCGCACGGAGCCGGTGTAGATGTCATTCTGGGTGGCTGGATCACCATAGAAGGTGTCGAACCTGGAGAACAGGGTAGGGCATCCTGTGATGGCAAGGGAGGAGCTCAGCCCAGGGGCACCCCCAGCTGGAGACACCCCACCCGGGGACACCCCACCCCACTTACTCGTACTGTAGAGTCTCCATCTTGTTCCTCCAATAGATGATCTCCAGGGAGCGGGAATCCAGGCCGCGGATGCAGGGGTCCCCCTGGCTGCAGGGGCGCAGGCGGACGCACACTCGCACGTGGGCTGGGGGGCTGGCACGGCGGGGCTCGGCCAGGCTGGCTCTCTGCTGGGACAGCATGGTGCCCACCACAGGGGTTGGGGGGTGGCAGGGGGGGAGAGCTCGCTGCTGGGGGGAGGAGAGTTAGGAGACTGCAAATGGGCTTCCCCCCACTCCACTCCCCAAGCTGAGCTAGGGGGTGAACCTGCTGCTCTCTGCCCCCCATGGCCCCCCCCACAGCTTTCGGGCTCCTCCCCTCCCCCTCCAGTGCCCCCATCTGTTCCCCTCTCCTCCTCCCTCCCGGTGCCCTTCCCGCACCCCCTCCCTGTGTCCCCTCCTGGTGCCCCATCTTCTCTCCCCACCTCACGCCCCCCCACCGAGCCTCCTGCTCTCTTTTGGGTCCCCCACAAGCTGTGACTCCTGCGGGCCACAGCCATTTGTATTTGGCACTAGCCCCGCCCCTGCTCGGACACCAGCCAATCAGGGAGCCCGCTCTTAGCTCCTCCCCTTCTGCTGTCCCGCCCCCTCTTGGCTCCTCCCCTCCAGATACCCAGCCTCGTGCCCTCTTAGCCCCGCCCCTCCTGATACCCAGCCCCGCCCCCTCTTAGCTCCTCCCCTCCTGCTGCCCTGCCCACTCTTGACTCCTCCCCTCCTGATACCCCCCCCACCCCCGCAACACAGCCTGCCCCCTCTTAGACCCTTACAGCATTAAAAGAATGCTGGAGGGCCCCCCAGAACCCCTACAGCCCGCAGAGAGGGCTAGGAGGTACCCCAAACCCCCTAAGCCCCCCCCGGGATGCCTACAGCCAGGAGAGAGGGCTGGGGTGCCCCCAGGAATCCCCTAAGTGCCCCCATTACCACTACAGCCAGGAGAGAGTGCTGGGGGGCCCCAGATCCCCCTAAGCCCCCCCAGGAACCCTACAGCCTAGAGAGAGCTCTGGGGCGGTCCCCCCAACCCCCTAAGCCACACCGGGACCCCTACAAACCGGAGAGAGGTCTGGGCCCCCCTGAACCCTCTAAGACCCCTAAGGACCCCAACAGCCTGGAGAGAGTGCTGGGGGTCTCCCAGAACAACTTAAGCCCCCCCCCCCCAGATCCCTACAGCCTGGATAGAGGTCTGGGGAGTCTCCCCAAACTATCTAAGCCCCCTGGAAACCCTACAGCCTAGAGAGAGGGCTGGGGGCCCCCTGGAACCCTCTAAGCCCCCCCAGGAACCCTACAGGGGGAGTCCCTCTAGGTTTATAAGCTAGACCCTGTAATATTTTCATCCTGGTGTTAGAGATAATGTTTTTCTTTCTTTCTATAAAATATTTTCTTTTTAGAACTTGATTGATTTCTTCCCTTGTTTGGAGTCTCAGGGGAAGAGGAGGGGGGAAAGGGAATCCCTCTTTGTTTGAATCAAGGTGATCTCTCCGACGGCTAAGGGAGGGGGAGGGGGGGAATGGGCTATTTCCCTTTGTGTTAAGATCCGAGGAGTTTGGATCTGTGTTCCCCGGGGAAAGTTTTGGGGGGAACAGGGAGTGTGCTAGACACGGGAATTTCTAGCTGGTGGCAGCATTACCAGATCTAAGCTAGGGTTTAAGCTTAGAAGGATCCATGCAGGTCCCCATCTTTTGGACGCTAAAGTTCAAAATGGGGAATAAACCTATGACAATGATTCCATGATGACTCAGAATCAGGACATGAGATTCTCCCATTGCATTCTCCTCTGAGCCGTTCAAACCTCCTTTGTTCATTAGGACTGAGTCTCATTATTTACAGAAGCTCTAGTATCAGAGGGGGAGCCATGTTAGTCTGGATCTGTAAAAACAACCAACAGTCCTGTGGCACCTTATAGACTAACACGCGTATTGGGGCATAAGCTTTCATGGGTGAATCCCCATTTCGTCAGACGCAAGTTCTAGCATCGCCGTAATGGAAAAAAACCAACCAGCCAGCTCCCTACGAAGCCGGGAGGACTCTGGGGGAGCCTCCTCTCTCTGAGCAGACTGTCTGCAGGGCAAGAAGCTCCCACAGCTTCACCTCCTGGGTCTCTCCTCGGAGCATTCAGCATCCTCTACCCCTCCGTGCGCTTCCCACAGCGAGTCCGCCCCGGCGGGGTCCTGGGGGGGCCACAGGGTCCTGCACCCCAATTCCACAGTCAGACGTGACTCTCAGCCAGCCAGTAAAACAGAAGTTTATTAGATGACAGGAACATGGACTAAAACAGAGCTTGTAGGTACAGCGAACCGGACCCCTCGGCCGGGTCCATTCTGGGGAGGCAGGAAGACCAGAGCCCTGTCTGGCTCCCCTCCATTTCCCCAGCCATCTCCAAACTGAAACTCCCTCCAGCCTCTTCCCCAGCCTCTGTCCAGTTTCCCGGGCAGACGTGTTACCTGGCTCCAACCCCACTCCTGGGTTCTCATGTTACATGCTCAGGTATCTTCCCTCAAGGAAAGTCTCCCATCCCCAATGTAGCCAGTCCCAATAAACCTCCCC
This sequence comes from Mauremys mutica, assembly GCF_020497125.1. Classification (NCBI taxonomy): domain Eukaryota; kingdom Metazoa; phylum Chordata; order Testudines; family Geoemydidae; genus Mauremys; species Mauremys mutica. The sequence goes on along the minus strand of NW_025423357.1, from coordinate 446,982 downwards.
TGCTACCTTCCCAGGTCAACACTCCCCACTCCCTGCTGGGGCACAGGCACCCACCCAGTATTCAAAGAAAACATTGAGAACATTCTCACTTCGTCACAGTCACGCACCCCTATTCCCAGCACCCAGGAATTGGTGCAGCACACAGGGAAACTGAGGCACACACAGTATTCATGTAAAACTCACATAGGCTCAACAGTAAGACTCACATACAACATAACAAGGGAAAATCCCCACTTCATCACACCCTCTATCCTCACTCCTTCTCTGGTATATTTACATTGAGAGAAAGGGTACAAGACCCAACTGCTATTCGGCAGAACCCAGTGCAATCTGGGAACGAGCCAATCTGTCCCTAATGGGGGAACCTGGTGACTAACAATCACTTCGCAGTGGGAGGAAAAGTATAAACGTGATGCTCTAAATTTGGTTAGACCAGGAAAAGTGACGGAGGTTGTGTCCAGTGGTGAGGAGATTTGCTACGTTACCCTGGCCGCTATATGGGCTGTTTTCTCCACTGAAAAAACTAGTTGTGTTTTTACATCAGGATCCCTAACGCAATCTAGCTAACTCCACGGAAAACCCTAGTGGAGCCAAGGCCCAGGTCGATTTAACCTCCACGTACCAAGTAAAGGTCACTCCTGGCTCCCCCACCTGGGGCTGACGGACATTCCTGGAGGGACGCACACTTCCATGATGCAGGACAAGGGGGTTGATGAAAAACACCGTGGGCTTCACTCCAAGGAAAGGTGAGCTGCAAAAGGGAAAAGCAGACCACTCACGTGAAGGAGCCACAAATGCCGCCTCAAAGTTCACTACTTGGGAATTAGCAAAAGGAAAAAACAAACAATCTTTTCTGAGACCCAGACGAGATTTTCATGGTGTTTGTCTCCCTTGCAGCTTCTCTGGTGATACATAAGAGAAGAGTCGTGATGGAAGAATTTCTCTCACTCACGGCATCCATAGGGTTTCTCCCCTGTGTGGTTCCTCTGATGTGTAATAAGGCCTGATCTCCCAGCGAAGGTTTTCCCGCACTCACAGCATCCATAGGGTTTCTCTCCTGTGTGGCTCCTTTGATGGGCAATAAGGTGTGGGTGCTGAGCGAATGTTCTCCCGCACTCGCAGCATTTATAGGGTTTCTCCCCTGTGTGGATTCTCTGATGTGTAATAAGATTTGAGAAGTGAGCGAAGGTTTTCCCGCACTCACGGCATCCATACGGTTTTTCTCCTGTGTGGCTCCTCCGATGTGAAATAAGGCCTGAGATCTGAGCAAAGGTTTTCCCACACTCATGGCATCCATAGGGTTTCTCTCCTGTGTGGCTCCTCTGATGCGTAATAAGGTGTGAACTCCGAGCAAAGGTTTTCCCGCACTCACAGCATCCATAGGGTTTCTCCCCTGTATGGATCCTCTGATGGCGAATAAGGTGTGAGCTCCGAGCAAAGGTTTTCCCGCACTCACAGCATTCATGGGGTTTCTCCCCTGTGTGGCTCCTCTGATGGCGAATAAGGTGTGAGCGCCGAGCAAAGGTTTTCCCGCACTCGCAGCATCCATAGGGTTTCTCCCCTGTGTGGCTCCTCTGATGGCGAATAAGGCGTGAGCGCTCAGCGAAGGTTTTCCCGCACTCACAGCATTCATGGGGTTTCTCCCCTGTGTGGCTCCTCTGATGGTGAATAAGGCGTGAGTGCTCAGTGAAGGTTTTCCCGCACTCACAGCATCCATAGGGTTTCTCCCCTGTATGGATCCTCTGATGGCGAATAAGGTGTGCGCGCTGAGCGAAGGTTTTCCCGCACTCACAGCATTCATGGGGTTTCTCCCCTGTGTGGCTCCTCTGATGGCGAATAAGGCGTGAGTGCTCAGTGAAGGTTTTCCCGCACTCACAGCATCCATAGGGTTTCTCCCCTGTATGGATCCTCTGATGGCTAATAAGTTGTGAGCGCTGAGCGAAGGTTTTCCCGCACTCACAGCATCCATAGGGTTTCTCCCCTGTGTGGATCCTTTGATGGCGAATAAAGGTTGAGCGCTCAGTGAAGGTTTTCCCGCACTCACAGCATCCATAGGGTCTCACTCCGATGTGGATCCTCTGATGGCGAATAAGGGTTGAGCGCTCAGTGAAGGTTTTCCCGCACTCGCAGCATCCATAGGGTCTCACTCCGGTGTGGATTCTCTGATGGTGTGAGTGCCTCCTGAACTTTTTCCCACCCTCAAAGCCCGTGTTATTTCTCTCTCCCGTCAGGATTCTCTGCTGGGCCGTGGCTTCCTTGAGGCCTTTGTGAGTTCCCCGATAATTAACAGATATTCCAACTTTCTGTGCTGGCTGGTTTCCCTGCTGCTTCTCTGGCCTGTGCTGCCCCTGAGAGCCTCTTCCCCGCTCACAACTCCTGGACACACTCCCTTTGCATCTTTGCAATAACACCCCATGTGCTTCCACTTGCTCCTCTTCCTGCTGAGGCTTCTGCTCCACGGTCTCTCTCACCATCTCCTCACCTGCTGGGACAGAGAATTAGAGGATCCGTGATTAGAGGATCCATTGCCAAGTTAAATAACAGTGGAGACATAGGGTCTCCCTGCTTAACACCAACTTTAATTTCAATAGATGGAGTACGTTCTATACCAACTTCTATTCGAGTATGGATCTTTTTATAAGAATCTTCAATTATATTCACAATATGTTGATCCAATCCCCTTTCCTGTACTACCCACATAATGTGATCATGAGATACCGAATCAAACGCCTTAGCAATGTCCACAAATATAAACCCCAACGATTTTTTGCTCTTTTTTGCTTGCATCAATATTGTATGAAGTATCTTGAGGTTCTCTGAACAGCCTGGTGTAGCAATAAACCCTCTTTGTCGAGCATTTATTGGGCATGCTTTGGCCAGTCGATTGGTTATTATCCTCGAGAACAGCCGTAATATAATGGATCCAATAGTTAAAGGCCTCCAATTCCCCAGATCTTTTAGGGCTTCAGGGTCTGCAGTTTTAGGGATTAGTAGAGAACGACATTCTTTTATGGTATCAGGTATCATACCAGTGATTAGCCACGTATTAAACAACTTCTCAAGAGCAGTACATTCCGGATCCGCTAGGAGTAGGTCTCTGAGACTGATCTTATCAGGGCCTGGTGCAGAGTTCTTATTCATCTCCTTTACATTCTTCAGTATTTCCTTAGCCGAGAGGAGAATTTCAAAGGCGGTGTTATCAGCCACTGCATGGGATTTAAATTGTCCCAATCCTTCAAAGGGAGTCAAAGTCTCCCATTTACTCTTGTATGTTTCAAATATTTCAGTGAGAGGGATAGGGAAATGGGGGGGAACAAACCAAGAGAATAGCTGGAGATGGAGAAAATCAGGGACTGAATTTCCCCAAACGGGAGAGAGGAGAAGATCAATTCTGCATCCAGTTCCCATCCAAACACTCAGGGAGAAGGGAGTCTGGGGAGGGAACTACTGGGTCTGAGGGAAGCAGAACGTGAGAACACAACTGTATTGTACTTTGCGATGTATGTGCTGCCTCTGGGAGAGACCCTCCCAGCCTGGGTCCCCAGACTGGCCTTGGCAGGCTGTATGTAACTGCCAAGATGTTGCAGATTGGGCTGGAGCTCAGTCTCTGAAGCCTGAGCTGCAGTGTCTACACCAGCGGTATGTGTACCCCTGGGGTACGCAGAGGTCTTCCAGAATTGCTACGGCAAAATCACTAGCCAAGTCAGTACAGAGTAAAATTTCATACAATGACTTGTTTATACTGATCTATATAATATACACTAAAATGTAAGTACAATATTTATATTCCAATTATTTAGTTTATAATGATATGGTAAAAATGAGCAAGGCAGCAATTCATGGTGTGCGGTGACACTTTTGTATTTTATGTCGGATTTTGTAAGCAAGTCGTTTTTAAATGAGATGTAACTCGGAGGTACGCAACACAAATCAGACTCCTGAAAGGGGCTGTCACGGAGTGTGGGGGAGTCAGGTCCTGCACCCCCGGACTCCCTGCAGATTCATCAGGACTCTCAGCCAGCCAGTAAAGCAGAAGGTTTATTTAGACGACAGGAACACAGTCCAACACAGGTCTTGCAGGCACAGATAACCGGATCCCCCGGATAGGTCCATCTTGGGGGGCCCCACAGCCCCCCTTGGGGATCAGAGCTCGGTCTCCCTGCCTCCCCTCTGTTCTCCAGCCAGCACTCATCTGCCCATTCCTTCCGGCCCCTCCTCTTTCCTCAGCTCCTTTCCTTTGTCTGCCCTGGCCAGAGGTGTCACCTCCCCTCCCCCAGGCCAAGCTCAGCTCACAGTTGAATTCCTGCATCTTCACCTAAACCTCTGGCTCTCCCCTCCCCCGCACAGACAGTCTGTGCTTCCTACTCTTTCACACCTCTCCCCCCTCCGAGACTGAACTGAGCGGGGTCACTCCAGCCAGTGACCCGGGGAAGTTCGGACCCACCTACAACCTTATGCCGCCCGCGCCCTCTCCCCACCCCAGTACCCCTGGGGTGCACACGGGGCTGGGGCCTTCCCCCCACGTTCCAGTCTGGGGGGCTGTGATTCAGGCTCTCTCGGTTCAGAGCCCCCCTCCTGACCCTGGCCCCCCTCCAGACAGGCTCCTCGGGGTGGGGCCCGGGCCTTACAGCCATCTCCCCCCTGTCCCGGGCCTTCCTCCCCCTCTGGCAGACGTCACAGGAGCGGCAGTGCTGCCGGACATGGGCAAAGACCCCAGGCCAGTAATAGTTCTGCAGCAGCCGCTGCTGGGTACGCCAGGCTCCCTGGTGCCCTGAGGGGGACATGTCATGGGCCTGGCACAGCAGCTGGTGGCGATACTCCTGGGGTACCACCAGCTGCCTCCTGATCCCTCCTGACTCCATCTTCCCTGGGGGAGCCCATTCTCGGTACAGGAGCCCCTTCTCCCACAGGAACCTTTTCCGGCCACCTCGTCCCATGGTCTGTCCCCCCCCGAGGTTGGCCAGGTCCCTTATCCTCCGCAAGGAGGGGTCTTCCCGCACCGCGGCCTGGTACTCAGCCGCTGGGGCAGGGGCGGGGATCTGCTCTCTCTCACCGGCTGGGTATGGGGCCACAGCCTCTCTGAGCCCCGTCCCTGGGCGTTCCCTCCCTACCGGGTCAGGGTCCGGTGTCTCGGCCAAAGTACTTTCCCCGGGGTCAGGGTGCAGAGCCCTGCGTCGACCCTGACTACGGTTCACGGACAGGGTACCCTGGGTGTTACTTGGCCAGTCCTCGAGGTGTCCCCCCATTAACACCTCCGTGGGCAAATGTGGGTGCACCCCCACGTCCTTGAGGCCCTCCTTGTCCCCCCACTTTAGGTGCACCCTCGCTACAGGCACCTTGAATGGGGTCCCGATCACACCCCTCAGGTTCAGGTAGGTGTTGGGCACCATCCGATCCGGGCCCACCACCTGCGGCCGGGCCAGCGTCACCTCTGCGCCCGTATCCCAGTACCCAGTGACCTCCTTCCCGTCTACCTCCAGGGGAACAAGGCACTCGCTCCGGAGGGGTAGTCCCGTGCCCACCCTGTAAACCCCAAACTCAGGGCTGGGAGCATCCAGCCCCTCGGAGGGGTCAACCCGGGGCCCCCCTCCCTCCTTCGCAGGGGGTACGCGGCCCACCCCCCTTTCGTGCGAACGCTGCCCCTCATCCGGCTGGGTCTCTACCAAGTTGACCCGTGTGGGGTTGGTCTGCTCAGTTTGTCCCGGAGCTTGGGGCACTGGCCCCGTACGTGGCCCGGTTGGCCACATTGATAGCAGCCCATGTCTCGTGGGTCCCCTCGAGTGGGACGGCTGGACCTGACGCCCGATGCTTCCCTTTGGTGGGGGCCCTCCCTCGGCTCCTTCTGGGAGGTCCCATGGTGACTCTCTCTCTCTGCGTTGAGGCAGACCTGCTCCTTCGAGACGCCTCCCTGCCATCCCCCGCCCGACTGTCCATGTATTGGTCGGCCAGCCGGCCTGCATGCTGCGGGTTCTCCGGCTTCCGGTCCATCAGCCACTGCTTCAGGTCAGATGGGCACTGCGCATACAGGTGCTCCAGTACAACTAGGTCAAGCAGGTCCTCTCTCGTTTGGGCCCCAGCCGTCCACTTGCGGGCGTACCCCTGCGCCCGGTTGACCAGTTGCAGGTATGTGCCCTCCCGGGTCTTACGTTGACCCCGGAACCTCTTCCGGTACATCTCCGGGGTCAGCCCAAACTCGCGGAGCAGGGCCTCTTTGAACAGGTTGTAGTCCCGCGCCTCCTCCCCTCTCATTCGCTGTACACCTCCACGGCGGTGGGGTCCAGTAAGGGGGTGAGGCACCGGATCCTGTCTGCAGGGTCCACCTGGTGCAGCTCGCAGGCATTCTCAAAGGCCGTCAGGAAGGTGTCTATGTCCTCCCCCTCCTTACGCGGGGCCAGGAAGCTCTTACCGAAGCTCTTTGTAGGCTTGGGCCCCCCCTCACTCACCGCAGCCGGGGTCTTACTGTTGTTCTGCTGGGCCAGGGCCAGTTCATGTCTGCGCTGCTCCTCCTTCTCTCTCGCTTCGAATTCACGTTGCTTCTCCTTCTCCTCCAGCTCACGCTGGCTTTGTCTTTCCTCATATGCCCTCAGCTCCTTACGCTCCTCCATCTCCATCTCCATCCGTTTGATCTCTCTCTCCAAGTCCAGCCGCCTGAGTTCCACGGAGGCCGAGCGTCGCCGGGACGATCCCCTGCCGGCCGGGGGGGTCACGGTGCCCTCGGTAGCTGGGCTCCTCCTCCCCCTCCCCCTAGGCCTAGGGGTGGGAGGTCTCGAGGAGCCCTCAGCAGCCGGCTGACCACTCCCAGCAGGGACAGACACTGGTGCCTGCGCTGCATCTGCCGGGCTGCTTCCCTCAGAGACAGGGACCGGTTCATTGACTCGATCTCTCTCCTCCAGCCGGGCAATCAGCTGGGCCTTGGTGAGCTTCCCATGGCGCAGCCCCCTCTGCTTGCACAGCTCCACCAGCTCACACTTGCGCTTCTGGGAATACATCTTCCTGCTGGCCACTCGCAGGCCGGGGTGCTCGCCGCTCCCCACGGGTTCCAGGGGGACCCCTAGTGTGCCAGTCCTTGAGGTCACCCCCTCTCTGCCAGGGTCGAGCTGCAGACTCCTCCGCCCCTGGGACCGCTCGCTGTGATCCCCCGGGGGACCCTGTTACTGCAAAGTCCTTCTCTCGGGCCACACTCGCCCAGGGGTGAATCGCCCCTTCGTTTTACTGCTCCCCAGTCACTTACTGCAGGAAGCGCCGTCCGCGGGGTGCAGTCGATCCCACCGCTGCCACCAGTTGTCACGGAGTGTGGGGGAGTCAGGTCCTGCACCCCCGGACTCCCTGCAGATTCATCAGGACTCTCAGCCAGCCAGTAAAGCAGAAGGTTTATTTAGACGACAGGAACACAGTCCAACACAGGTCTTGCAGGCACAGATAACCGGATCCCCCGGATAGGTCCATCTTGGGGGGCCCCACAGCCCCCCTTGGGGATCAGAGCTCGGTCTCCCTGCCTCCCCTCTGTTCTCCAGCCAGCACTCATCTGCCCATTCCTTCCGGCCCCTCCTCTTTCCTCAGCTCCTTTCCTTTGTCTGCCCTGGCCAGAGGTGTCACCTCCCCTCCCCCAGGCCAAGCTCAGCTCACAGTTGAATTCCTGCATCTTCACCTAAACCTCTGGCTCTCCCCTCCCCCGCACAGACAGTCTGTGCTTCCTACTCTTTCACAGGGGCACAGTAGTGTGGAAAGCTACCCAGCTATTTCTAACGTGCTAGCACCTACAGTGGAGCACCCATAGGGAGACACATCTCAGAGAACCATTGTTACTGCACAAGTTGAGTAACTTCTTCTTTTGCGTGTTACCTGATCTCACTGGGTGTGTTCTTGCCACAAGGTTTGTCAGCAGGGGCTGGTGCCATACGTGCCTGGGGTCCCCGGGGCTCAGGGAGGGGTAAGTGGGGGCAAGGACTCATTGGAAGGGTAAAGGGGTGGTGACATTATGGAAGTCCAAGATGGATTGTGTGCAGCAGGCTCAGGGTCCAAGCGCAGGCCAGGGCAGGCAGCTTCTGTTCCCTACATCGGACCTAACCCCAAGTTTTGCCTTAGCAAAGAGACGGTGTCAGCGTTTGCGCTGTCCTGCGCCTGTGCTCTGCTCCCAAAGTGTTCTGTAGCGGGGAGGGACGAGCGCTGGTCTATGGGTCACTGGCCTGTCGGGGTGTCGCTGAAACAGGGCAACGCTGAGGGTGCCTTGTGAACCTTCACGCTTCATTTCCCCTCTAAGAACCGAGGGGACGGGAATCCTTACCCAGCGAGGCCACGTTCTCATAGTTCTCCTGCATGACGTCTCTGTAGAGGGCTCTCTGAGCGGGGTCCAGCAGAGCCCACTCTTCCCTGGTGAAATACACAGCCACCTCCTCGAAGGTCACCGGCCCCTGAAAGAGCAAGAGCCCCCCACTCTGCACCTGCTGCCCAGTGACAACCCCACCGGTCACAGGGGCGAGGGCCAATCACATGGAAGCTGTGGGAGGCAGGCAGGATCCCACCCCTTCCCCATCAGAGCAGCCAGGAGGCATCAGGGGGAGGGGAGAAAGAGAGAGAGAGAGCCCCTCACCCCCTTCTAGCAGACAGAGATGGGAGGGGTCTGAACATTCAACACTCACCTACCTGCCAGAAGCTGATACAGGAGATGGAGCCCCCAGCAGGGTCCAGGGACAGGCCCCCTGGCAGGAATCCCAACACCCTCCCCAGTGCCAGCACTTGGATGGGAAGGGATGGGGTGTCTTCCCTGGGTCTCACTGGGGGCTGCCCTCTGGCTAGTAGGTTCAGACTCCAGTATTGGAGGCTGGTACGTTTCCCCAGCCCAGTCCAGGGGGGTTGATAAATTAGGGAATTTCCACCCACAAACCGCATGGGTCTGTTGCTAGAATCTAGGCCTCACCATAAACTAATCCCACCAGGTTTGTCACACCCTCTCCCCGTCCCGTTCTCCACCCTGGGTATTTCCTGCCCCCTCCCAGCTCCTGACCACCCCCAGAAGCACCCACCTCCTATGTCTTTACAGCCTTTCTCCCGCCAACAGGAGCCCACCAGCAACTCCCCGATAATCCCTACCTGAGCTGGCCCCACGGCAGCCATTTCCCTTCCCTGGTCCCTGGAAGGATGGGACGTGACACTGCAGCCTGTCAGGGCAAGAAGGGGATGTGTCAGAACAGGACTGTCACGTCACATCACAGTTCCCCCCCGGCTCTTTCCCCGCAGATGGATGTTCTCGACTCTGTCATGCAAACAACAGAAATATTCAAAACTATGGGTGAGTACAAAAGAACAGCACAAGCATAAATTCACAGGACTGGAAGGGACCTCACGAGGTCCTGCACTCATGGCAGGACTAAGTATTTGCTAGACCATCCCTGAGAGGTGTCTTATCCAACCTGCTCTTAAAAATCTCCAGAGATCGATATTTCACAACCTCCCTGGGCAATTTATTCCTGTGCTTAACCACTCTGACAGTTAGGAAGTTTTTCCTAATGTCCAACCTAAACCTCCCTTGCTGCAATTTAAGCCCACTGCTTCTTGTCCTGTCCTGAGAGGTTAATGAGAACGATTTTTCTCCCTCCTCCTTGTAACAACCTTTTACGTGCTTGAAAACTGTTATGTCCCCTCTCAGTCTTCTCTTCTCCAGATTAAACACACCCAAGTTTTTCAATCTTCCCTCATAGACTTTTCATCATTTTTGTTGCTCTTCTCTGAACTTTCTCCAAATCCTTCCTGAAATGTGGCACCCAGATCTGGACACAATACTCCAGCTAAGGCCTCATCAGCACAGAGGAGTGCAGAAGAATGACTTCTCGTGTCTTGCTTTCAACACTCCTGCTAATACAGCCCAGAATCAAGTTAGCTTTTTTTTGCAACAGGGTTACTTTGTTGACTCACATTTAGCTTGTGGTCCACTCTGACCCCCAGATCCCTTTCGGCAGTGCTCCTTCCTAGACAGTCATTTCCCATTCTGTATGTGTGCAACTGATTGGTCCTTCCTAAGTGGAGCACTTTACATTTGTCCTTATTTGGTCAGAGAAGGGCAACTAAAATTATTAGGGATTTGGAACGGGTCCCACACGAGGAGAGATTAAAGAAGCTGAGACTTTTCAGCTTGGAAAAGAGGAGACTAAGAGGGGATATGATACAGGGATATGAAATCATGAGTGGTCTGGAGAAAGTGAATAAGAAAAAGTTATTTACTTGTTCTCATATTACAAGAGCTAGGGGTCACCAAATGAAATTAATGGGCAGCAGGTTTAAAACAAATAAAAGGAAGTTCTTCTTCACGCAGCGCAGTCAATCTGTGGAACTCCTTGCCTGAGGAGGCTGCAAAGGCTGGACTATGACAGGGTTTAAAAGAGAACTGGATAAATGCATGGAGGTTAAGGGCATTAATGGCTATTAGCCGGGATGAGTAAGGAAGGGTGTCCCTAGCCTCTGTTTGTCAGAGGGTGGAGATGGATGGCAGGAGAGAGATCACTCCCTTGGGGCACCTGGCATTGGCCACTGTGGACAGACAGGATGCTGGGCTGGATGGACCCTTGGTCTGACCCAGTACGGCCATTCTTATGTTCTTAAATTTCATCCTATTTACTTCAGACCATTTTGTCCAGATCATTTTAAATTTTAATCCCATCTTCCAAAGCACTTGCAACCCCTCCCAGCTTGGTGTGGTCCACAAATTTTTTAAGTGTCCTTTCTATGCCATTATCTAAATCACTGATGAAGATATTGAACAGAACCGGACCCAGAACTGATCCCGGTAGGACCCCACTCGTTAGGCCCTTCCAGCTTGAGAGTGAACCACTGAGAACTACTCTCTGGGGACAGTTTTCCAACCAGCTACGCACCCACCTAATGGTAGTTCCGTCTCAGTTGTACTTCTCTAGTTTGTTTAGGAGAAGGTCATGCCAGACAGTATCCAAAGCATTACTCAAGTCACGATATACCATGTCTACCGCTTCCCCTCTAGCCACAAGCTTGTTATCCTGTCAGGAAAAAAACAGTAGAGTGGTTTGACCCGATTTGTTCCTGACAAATCCATGCTGACTGCTACTTCTCACCTTATTATCTTCTAGGTGTTTGCTAACGGATTGCTTATTTGTTCCATTATCTTTCCGGGGAATTAAAAAAAGCTGATTGGTGTGTAATTCCCCAGGTTGTCCTTACTCCCCTTTCTACAGATGGGCACTAGATTTGCCCTTTTCCAGTCCTCTGGAACCTCTCCCGTCTTCCATGACTTTTTGAAGCTAATCGCTAATAGCTCAGAGATCTCCTCAGTCAGCTCCTTCAGCATTCTAGGGGGCATTTCATCAGGCCCTGGTGACTTGAAGACATCTAACCTAAGTCATTTTTAACTTGTTCTTTCCCTGTTTGAGCCTCTGACCCTACCTCATTTTCACTGGCATTCATTAAGTTAGATGTCCAATTGCTGCTAAACTTTTTGGTGACAACGGAAACAAAAGGCATTAAGCACTTCTGCCATTTCCACAGTCTCTGCTTCCCACCACCTGTCTCCCTGGAGCTGAGCCGCCTGGGACTGATGCAGAAGGCTGGTCAGTCTCGGCCAGTTGGCAGGGGGTGGGGTTGGCTGGGCTCCTCCAGGCAAGTGGGTCCTGAAGGAGCCTGGGAAGGGCAGGCCCCGGCCTGAGCGATTCCCCGCCCCAGCTGGAGAAAATCCTCACCTTGGGCACAGAGGCAGCTTCACTCACGGTCACTCCCCAGCCCCGATCCCGCTGGGGGAGCAGCAGCTGCTCAGCCTGGGCTCCCACACCACAATCGGGGCAGCAGCATCTGAACCAGGAACCTCAACCCCAATATCCTGAGCAGAGAAAGAGATGGAGAGAAACTGAGTCACTTTCCCCCCTCTGGCAACAACTGAAACCCCCTCCCCACAGGGACACGCCCTGATCTGATCTGCCCCCAGGTTAATCTGGAGTCACTCCCTGTTCTGCCTGGCAGTGACTCCGGATGAACACGCGTCTACCAGAAACGTGGCTCAGGAAGGAGGAGACCAGAATCCTTCTAATGGGATCATTGCAGCCGGGGGATCGAACCTCCGTCCGCCCCCCCCTCGCTCCCCATGCGCTGAGAGGGATTCACAGCGACAGCTTTCCATCCCCCCCGCCTGCCCCCCCCCATTTCACACCCTCTCCCCCAACCCTGCCCCTTCACACCCTCTGCCCCTCCCCCACCCCCCATTTCACACCCTCTCCCCCATCCCTGCCCCCCTTCACACTCTCTCCCCCTCCCCCAACCCTGCCCCCCCTTTCACACCCTCTCCCCCTCCCCACCCCCATTTCACACCCTCTGCCCCCTCCCCATCCCTCCCCCCCTTTCACACCCTCTGCCCCCTCCCCATCCCTGCCCCTTCACACCCTCTGCCCCCTCCCCCAACCCTGCCCCCATTTCACAGCCTCTGCCCCCTCCCCATCCCTCCCCCATTTCACACCCTCTGCCCCCTCCCCCATCCCTGCCCCCTTCACACCCTCTCCCCCCTCCCCCCAACCCCTGCCCCCCATTCCACTGCCTGGCCCCCTCCCCCATCCCTCCCCCCCTTTCACACCCTCTGCCCCCTCCCCCCCCCCCTTTCACACCCTCTGCCCCCTCCCCCACCCTCTCCCCCTCCCCCTCCCCACCCCCATTTCACACCCTCTCCCCCTCCCCCACCCTCTGCCCCCTCCCCCATCCCTCCCCCCCTTTCACACCCTCTGCCCCCTCCCCCACCCCTGCCCCCTTCCCCCCCTCTCCCCCTCCCCACCCCCATTTCACCGCCTCTGCCCCCTCCCCCACCCCTCCCCCCCCTTTCCCACCCGCTGCCCCCTCCCCCATCCCTCCCCCCATTTCACACCCCCGGCCGTCTCGGTCCGGCCCCGCGCGCGCGACGGGCCCCGGGGGGGGTCTCTCCGCCAATCAGCGATCGTGACGTCACTTCCGGCCCGCGGCGCGCCAGGAACTACCTCTCCCAGCCTGCCCCGGGGCGCGGCCGCCCGCTCGGGCCCAGCCTGGCCCCAGCCCCGCCCCGTACAGACCCCGCCCCGCCCCTGGCCCCGCCCTGCGGACGTGGCGTCACCGGCTCGGCCCCGGGAGGCGGGTGCGGCGGTGGCTGCCCGGGCTGGGACGGCGCATGCTCAGTAGCACCCGCTGAAGCCGCTGCGCCCTCACGCTGCCCTGAGCGGCCCGGAACTCCCCGGGGGGGCGGAGTCTGGGCAGGGGGCGGGGTCAAACACTGGAGGCGGGGCCGGGGAGGGGGAGGGGCAGAACCCCGGGTGGCGGGGGGGGTTGGTCCCCCCTCCCACAGCGCAGCCCCCACTGCCCGGGGGTCCCTGCCTCTGTCTGTGGGGGGGGGGGGAATAACCGGGGGGGCTGCCTCCGTTACCCCCCCAGGGGTCCCTGCCTCTGTGTGGGGGGGGGATAACCGGGGGGGCTGCCTCCGTTACCCCCCCAGGGGTCCCTGCCGCTGTGTGTGGGGGGGGGGGATAACCGGGGGGGGCTGCCTCAGTTACCCCCCCAGGGGTCCCTGCCTCTGTCTGTGGGGGGGGATAACCGGGGGGGCTGCCTCCGTTACCCCCCCAGGGGTCCCTGCCTCTGTGTGTGTGGGGGGGGGATAACCGGGGGGGGGTGCCTCAGTTACCCCCCCAGGGGTCCCAGCCTCTGTCTGTGGGGGGGGATAACCGGGGGGGCTGCCTCCGTTACCCCCCCCAGGGGTCCCTGCCTCTGTGTGTGTGTGGGGGGGTTAACCGGGGGGGGGCTGCCTCCGTTACCCCCCCAGGGGTCCCTGCCTCTGTGTGTGGGGGGGGATAACGGGGGGGCTGCCTCCGTTACCCCCCCCAGGGGTCCCTGCCTCTGTGTGTGGGGGGGATAACCAGGGGGGCTGCCTCCGTTACCCGCCCAGGGGTCCCTGCCTCTGTGTGTTTGTGGGGGGGATAACCGGGGGGGGCTGCCTCTGTTACCCCCCCAGGGGTCCCTGCCTCTGTCTGTGGGGGGGGGATAACCGGGGGGGCTGCCTCCGTTACCCCCCCAGGGGTCCCTGCCTCTGTGTGTGGGGGGGGCGGATAACCGGGGGGGGCTGCCTCCGTTACCCCCCCCCAGGGGTCCCTGCCTCTGTGTGTGGGGGGGGATAACCCGGGGGGGATGCCTCCGTTACCCCCCCAGGGGTCCCTGCCTCTGTGTGTGGGGGCGGGATAGCGGGGGGGGCTGCCTCATTTACCCCCCCCAGGGGTCCCTGCCTCTGTGTGTGGGGGGGGGATAACCGGGGGGGCTGCCTCCATTACCCCCCCAGGGGTCCCTGCCACTGTGTGGGGGGGGGATAACCGGGGGGGCAGCCTCCGTTACCCCCCCAGGGGTCCCTGCCTCTGTGTGTGGGGGGGATAACCGGGGGGGGCTGCCTCCGATACCCCCCCAGGGGTCCCTGCCTCTGTGTGTGTGGGGGGGGATAACGGGGGGGCTGCCTCCGATACCCCCCCAGGGGTCCCTGCCACTGCCTCTGTGGGGGGGGATAACGGGGGGGCTGCCTCCGTTACCTCCCCAGGGGTCCCTGCCTCTGTGTGTGGGGGGGGGATAACGGGGGGGGGGCTGCCTCCGTTACCCCCCCAGGGTCCCTGCCTCTGTGGGGGGGGATAACCGGGGGGGGCTGCCTCCGTTACCCCCCAGGGGTCCCTGCCTCTGTGTGTGGGGGGGATAACCGGGGGGGGCTGCCTCCGTTACCCCCCCAGGGGTCCCTGCCTCTGTGTGTGGGGGGGAATAACAGGAGGGGGGATGCCTCACTTACCCCCCCCAGGGGTCCCTGCCTCTGTGTGTGTGGGGGGGGGGGATAACCGGGGGGGTCTGCCTCCGTTACCCCCCCCAGGGGACCCTGCCTCTGTCTGTGGGGGGGGGATAACCGGGGGGGCTGCCTCCGTTACCCCCCCAGGGGTCCCTGCCTCTGTGTGTGGGGGGGGATAACCCGGGGGGGGCTGCCTCAATTACCCCCCCAGGGGTCACTGCCTCTGTGTGTGGGGGGGGAATAACCAGGGGGTGCTGCACCCACACACACACACACACACACACACCCGTTGGCCAGCAGGGGTCACTGCTGCAGTTGGGTACTGCACACAGGATACTGCCCAGTGTGGATGCCAGAGATCATCACCCCCCCCCACACACACACACACACCATGTGTGGGGCTGGGGATACACACAGGATACTGCCCCGTGTGGATGCCAGAGATCACCCCCCCCCCCCACACACACACACACACACACCATGTGTGGGGCTGGGGATACACACAGGATACTGCCCCGTGTGGATGCCAGAGATCACCCCCCCACACACACACACACACCCCATGTGTGGGGCTGGGGATACACACAGGGTACGGCCCCGTGTGGATGCCGGCGTCGGGGGCAGGGCGAGATCCTGGTTGTGGTGATTTCTGCCTGCCGCGCCGAGCCGCCCTTGCACGAGGCAAACGGAGACGCTGGTGCAGGTTCACCGACGTGCCCCGCCAGCAAGTGTGAACAAGCGGGACGGGGACGGAGCAGTGGGGGTGGGGGGGTAATAGGCGCCTAGATAAGAAAAAGCCCCACAAATCGGGACTGTCCCTATAAAACCGGGATATTTGGTCGCCCGAGTGTCACCAGCCCCAATCCTGGCGCCGGGAAAGGGGCTGGTTGCTGCCTCCCGGGGGGGGGGGGGGGAGGGTTTCCAGACACAGGGCCCCACAACTCGGCCCCAAGTTCGGGCAGGAGGCAGAAGACTACAACTCCCAGCAGGCTGTGGGGTGCTGCACAGGAAGGGGCACGTGGGGCTGAGCGCAGCTGGTGAGTCAGGGGGCAGCAGTGGGGCTGAGGAGGGGGGGCAATGAGCCATGCCAGGGGGGCGGGTTGAGCCCCAGTTGTGCCTGTAGGAGGGTGAGGGGGATCCCTTCCGCTGGAGCCCCAGGGCACAGCTGGGGGGCAGCCCCCCGCCTGGGGCCAAGAGATTGAGACCCCCACCCTGTTGTGCTGGTTAGAGACACCCCCCCCCAGGCAGGCAGCTCCCTCCTGGGGTCCTGGCCCCACGGGGGGGACCATCCCCCCCCCACAGTGTCAGCTGGGAACAGGATTCCTGGCCGCGCTGGGCTCCCCGCTAAACAGCTGGGGGGTCACCTACCTAGACAATGCTGGGGGGGGGGGGGGTTGAGTAGCTCGTTCCTTGCTGATCGCCATCATTATTACTAGTGTGTATAGTTTAGCGCCTGACACACTCTTGTTTCGTGTCCGGCTGAACTAAGTATAAAGGATCTAGGGTTGGGATTGGGGCGCTCGCTCGGTGTGTTTTTTCGCCCGTTCGCAAACAGGAGGAAACCATGGTGCCAAGAGACCACATCCCCGTTGTGGTCACCAAGGAGGACGGCGGGATCCTGCGGGCTCCCCAATGACCGGCCAGGCTCCTGCAGGAAGAGACGAGACTCCTGGGCCCAGACAACCGGGGGATTCGCTGTAAACACGGGCTGGTTAGGAGCCGGAAGCATTTTCGACGTAACTCTCCTAATTCTTGCACTGTTCTCGCTGAGAGAAAATATTTCCGAGACTAGTTTCTTTGCCACTTTTCTCAATAGGCCCAAGGTTGCCAGACTAGGCTTCAGAACCGTACAAAAAAAAAATCCCCCTTCTCCACCTTTTTCTCTTAACCAGGTCCCGTAGCTCTCTATAAATACTCCTTCCCCTCCACCCCAGAGGCAGCTGCATCGCGGTGCCCGGTGGGGGCTCCCTGTGTCAATAGCCCCCACCCCCTACCCCGGAGCTGGGCGAGGGAACCCCGTCGGGGTAATGGGTTTGTCCGGGGTCGGGAAGGTGCTGGGGATACGGGTGCCAAACTTGTCCCCCGCCCCCCGTGACGAGGGCCTGTGAGGAATGTGCTGAGTGTCTGTGAGATGTGGCCAAAGTCCACGCAGGGTTTGTGCCTGGGAACGGAGTAGGAGCCTGTTCTCTCCAGAAGGCGGGGGGGGGGGTTATGGGGGTGATCTAGGGGTGAGGGGCAATGGGGAAGTCGGGGGGGGCTGTGGCAGTTGCAGGGAGGTTTGGGGGCGAGGGGGGGGCGAGAGAAGCCTGGGCCCCAGCTCACCTCCCCTCTGCTTTGCCTGTTCCCAGCCGCGCTGCGGGATGACGGCCCCGGGGAAGCTGCGGGTGGCGGTGATCGGGGCCGGAGCAGCCGGCCTGTGCGCCGCCCAGCACCTCGCTGCCCGCCCCGAGTCCTTCGCGCCCCCCGTGGTGTTCGAGGCGTCCGGCCGCGTCGGGGGCATCTGGGTCTATACCGAAGAGACGGGGCAGGGACCGGACGGGCTCCCCGTCGGCTCCAGCATGTACCGGGACCTCAGGTAGCCGGCGCGGGGCACCGGGCAGGGGCACTTCTCAGGCCTCCAAGTGTGTGTGGGGGGGGATCCCCTCCCCTGAGCCCACCCCCCGTCCCCCCAGGGGGTCTGTCTCCTCGCTGCCCCCCCCCCACCTGCCCCATTTCCCGCTGCAGCTGTTCCCACGTGGGCCAGGCCTGGGGGTGCAGGAGGGGACAGGGACCTGGGGAGGGGAGGGCGGCGCATCCAGCCTGGCGAGGGGGGGGGCGCGTTAACCGGCGTTCGCACCCCCCCAGGACCAACCTGCCCAAGGAGGTGATGGCGTTCCCTGACTTCCCCTTCGACCCCTCGCTGCCGTCCTTCCTGCACCACTCGCACGTGCTGGCTTATCTGGAGCGTTACGCCGACCACTTCGGGGTCCGAGAGCACATCAGGGTGAGTGGGGGGCCGGGGGGGGCAGGGACCCCTGGGGGGCCCCATTGCCTGCCCCCCAGAGGCGGGGCCTGAGCACGGAGCTGGGTCCGGTCTAGGGTTCCAACTGTCTATGAGCACAAAACCGAACACCCCAGCGACCCCGTTCCCCGAGGCTCCTCCCCCTTCCCCAAGGCGCCCCCCTGCTCACTGTATTCCCCCTCCCACAGCTCTCCCCTTTCACTGGGCTGGGGCAGGGGGTTGGGGTGCGGGAGGGGATGGGGCTGGGGATGAGGGGTTTGGGGTGCAGGAGGAGGCTCGGGGGGCTCAGGGCTGGGGCAGCGGCTTGGGGCGTGGGCTTACCTCAGGCGACTCCCTGTCAGCGGCACAGGGGCTAAGGCAGGTTCCCGGCCAATGGGAGTGCGGAGCCGGTGCTTGGGGCGGGGACAGTGCATGCTGCAGAGCCTCCGGCCGCCCCCCTGCCTAGGAGCCGGACCTGCTGGCTGCTTCCGAGGCGCAGAGCAGTGCCCCAGGACAAGTACCTACCTTAGCCCCGAAAACCGGACACGTGGTCACCCGGCGGGACGTGACACCCCCCCCGGGATACAGCCCAGCCCCTGCCCAGCCGAGGCCCCTGCACCGCTCCCCCCCCCCCCCCGCACGCACACACCTGGATCCGCCCTGCTCCTGTCGCCCCTTCCAGTTCTGGTGGCGGGTGGATGCCGTGAGCCCGGCCGAGGGCGCCGAGGGCGGCTGGGACGTCACCGCCTGCCAGGCCCAGGACCGGACGGTGCAGACGACCGAGCGCTTCGACGCCGTCCTGGTCTGCAGCGGGTGAGGCCCTCGGGCGATGGCGTGGGGGGGGCACCCCCAGTTTGCTGCACCCCCCCTGCCCTGCGGGCAAAGGGGCTGAGCAGGGTCACTCGCCGGGGTGGGTGCGTCGGGGGGAGGCTTCCCCGGCTCCGGGCGGGACGGGGGGCTGCCTGCCCTGCAGAGGCCTCTCCCCCGGGTGCGTGCAGAGGGTGGCCGTGGGGGAGCCCAGACCTTGGAGGGGTAAAAAACGGGCTGTGGGGGAGCCCAGGGGGTGGGGGGCAGTCATGGGGTGTCAGGGGGGAGCCCCAGAAACCCCCCTCCCCGGGGGGTGAGCAAACTTCCGGTCCTGGGCTGGAGTTTGGGGAATCCCCCTCCCTGGGGGAGGGGGGCTGTGTCAGTAAACGGGGCCCCCCCCCAGGCCCCAGGGAAGCACTAATGGGGTCCCCTCTTTCTGCTCCCTGTGCAGTCACTACGCCGACCCCTTCGTCCCCCCCATCCCCGGCCTGGAGACCTTCCCAGGTAGGAGCCTGCGGGGGAGTCCGTCTCCTGGGACCCGCCCTTCGCTCCGGGCTCCGGGCGTGGGGAAGGGGCCGCCCGCAGGAGGGAGCCGCTGCCCCTTTCAGCCCCCTCTCGCTCCCCGCAGGCCAGCTGCTGCACAGCCACGACTACCGCTGCCCGGAGCCCTTCGCGGGCCGCACCGTGGTGCTGCTGGGGGCCGGCCCGTCCGGCGTGGACCTGGCGCTGCAGCTGGCCCCCGTGGCCCGGCGGGTGGTCCTGAGCCACCGGCAGCCCCCGCTGCCCGGGCTGCCCGGGAACGTGCTGCAGGCGGCGCCGGCGGTGGGCGTGGCGGGGGCCACGGTGCAGTTCGGGGACGGGGCCGAGCACCGGGCCGACGTCCTCATCCTCTGCACCGGCTACCGGTACCGCTTCCCCTTCCTGGCGCCCGCCCGCCTGGGCCTGCGGCTGACGGAGCAGACGGTGACGCCGCTGTACCGGCACCTGCTGCCGCCGCGCCATCCCGGCCTCTTCTTCATTGGGCTCTGCCAGCAGATCTGCCCCTTCCCCCACTTCCACTGCCAGCTGCTCTTCTGCCTGGCGGTGCTGGCGGGCACCTGCCGCCTGCCCCCCGCCGCCGAGCTGCAGGCGGCCGCCGAGGGGGAGCTACGGCAGCACCTCGGGGCCCCCCGGCACTTCCACCGCCTGGGCGGGCGGCAGTGGGGCTACTGCCAGGAGCTGGCACGGCTGGGGGGCTTCCAGCCCCCGCCCCCCGTGCTCAGGAAGATCTACGAGGCCGTGCGGGCGAGCCGCAGCCGGGACGCCTCCCGCTACCGGAGCCTCAACTACCGGGTGTTGAGTGCCGAGGAGTGGGAGCTGGTGGGGGCCGAGCCCGGGGGGGCCCCCGGCGAGGGGCGGTAACGGTCCCTGTGCACTGAGGGGGCAGGCCCGGGGGCCATGGAGACGGAGCTCCCGGGCCGGCCGCGGGGGAGCCGGCGGCAGCCCCGGGGGCAATGGAGACGGAGCTCCCGGCCCGGCCGCGGGGGAGCCAGCGGGCGGGTGTCTGGAGACCCTTCCCCATCGGTGCCTCCGGCCCCCGCTCGCCCCACGCCACCGCCTGGGGCCCCGGCCGGTCCCCGCTCGCCCCGCGCCACCCCCCGGCGGCCAGGGCCCCGGCCAGCCCTCCCGCCACATCCGAGCCGGGAGAAAATCCCCTGGCACGTCGGGGCCGGTGGGGACTGGGCGCCGGTAGCCCGAGGAGCCGAAACCTCGGGCTGGGGCGGTTTGACAGTGAAGAAATGAGCAAATAAAGGGTCAAAACGGAACCTGCTGCCCCTGGAGTTTCGCTGGGGGGAGGGGAGCGCGGGGGGGGAGTTGCCCCTCGCTGCCCCACGGTCTGTGATGGGGAGGGGGCGAGGGGGGCGTGATCGGCTGTCGGCAGCCCCTCGCCTCTGGGCACAGGACCCTGCGCCTGGCGCAGACCCACTCACCTCCCTGAGCGGCACGGGGCTGCTGGTCTCTGTATCTGTGCCCCCCAAGTACCCCCTAAGCCCCCCGGGTACCCCTCCAGCCTGGACGTAGGGATCTGTGCCCCCCATATCCCCTTAGCCCCCCCGGGAACCCTCCAACCTGGATGTAGGTATCTGTGCCCTCCACGAACCCCCTCAACCCCCCTGGAACCCCTCCAGCCTGGACATAGGGATCTGCACCCCCCACAAAACCCCAAAACCCCCCGGGACCCCCTCCAGCCTGGACATAGGGATCTGTGCCCCCCATATCCCCTTAGCCCCCCCGGGAACCCTCCAACCTGGATGTAGGTATATGTGCCCTCCCCGAACCCCCTCAACCCCCCAGGAACCCCTCCAGCCTGGACATAGGGATCTGCACCCCCCACAAAACCCCTAACCCCCCCGGGACCCCTCCAGCCTGGACATAGGGATCTGTGCCCCCCACAAAACCCCTAACCCCCCCGGGACCCCTCCAGCCTGGACGTAGGGATGTGTGCCCCCCACAAAACCCCTAACCCCCCCGGGACCCTTCCAGCCTGGACATAGGGATCTGCGCCTCCCACAAAACCCCTAACCCCCCCGGGACCCCTCCAGCCTGGACGTAGGGATCTGTGCCCCCCACAAGCCCCCTAAGCCCTTTGGGACCTGTGTAGGGGGGCCCATCCCAGCGGGCCGTGGGGCCCTGGTGTGATAACCCTGCCCCCCCCCAGGGCTCTGGGAGCCAAGGGCCAGAGACGGGCGGCCGCAGAGCACCCCCATAAATAACTCCCTAGACACCCCATGACCACCAGCCCCACACCAACACCCTCGACGCCCCAGCTAGAGCCACCCTCCCAAACATCCCTTCTCGACAGACGGGCCCCGCCCCCCACCCCCGAGGCCTCCTGCAGATACAGGCACAGACACCCCACAAAACCCCCGGTACAACCCGCCCCCGTGACCGGCCCCCAAGACACGTGTACTAGAACCTCCCCTGCAGTCACGTCCCCAGACAGAGCCACACATGCACATCCGCCCCCCGCCCCAGACACGGCCCTACAGCCCCCCAACACCCCCTAGACATGTGGTATAACCCCCCCGGACACGCAGACCCCCCCCGGACCAGCCCCACAGCCCCCCCAACACCCCCTAGACACATGCTATAACCCCCCCCCGGACACACAGCCCCCCCCCGGACCAGCCCCACAGCCCCCCCAACACCCCCTAGACACATGCTATAACCCCCCCCAGACCCGCAGACACCCCCCCCTGGACCAGCCCTACAGCCCCCCAACACCCCCTAAACACATGGTATAACCCCCCCCGACACGCAGACCCCCCCGGACCAGCCCCCCCACGACACGGCCCTACAGCCCCCCAAGACCCCCTAGACACATGCTATAAGCCCCCCGGACACGCAGACCCCCCCCCCGGACCAGCCCCCCCCGACACAGCCCTAGAGCCCCCCCAGATACCCCCTAGACACATGCTATAACCCCCCCCCGGACACGCAGACCCCCCCCCGGACCAGCCCCCCCTGACACAGCCCTACAGCCCCCCCAACACCCCCTAGACACATGCTATAACCCCCCCTGGACACAGCCCCCCAACACCCCCTAGACACATGCTATAACCCCCCCGGACATGCAGACCCCCCCCCCCGGACCGGCCCCCCCCGACACAGCCCTACAGCCCCCCAGATACCCCCTAGACACATGCTATAACCCCCCCGGACACAGCCCTACAGCCCCCCAACACCCCCTAGACACATGCTATAACCCCCCCCAGACACGCAGCCCCCCCGACACAGCCCCACAGCCACCCCCCCTCAACACCCCCTAGACACATGCTATAACCCCCCCCGGACACGCAGCCCCCCCGGACCAGCCCCCCCAACACCCCCTAGACACATGCTATAACCCCCCCCAGACACGCAGACACCCCCCCGGACCATCCCCCCCGACACAGCCCTACAGCCCCCCAACACTCCCTAGAGCCATTTTATCACCCCCCCCCCACACGCAGACCCCCCCTGGACCAGCCCTCCAGCCCCCCCACACCCCCAACACACATGGTATAACCCCCCCCCCGACACGCAGACTCCCCCGGACCTGCCCCCCCCGACACGGCCCTACAGCCCCCCAACACCCCCTAGACACATGCTATAACCCCCCCGGACACGCAGACCCCCCCCCGGACCAGCCCCCCCCCCCGACACAGCCCTACAGCCCCCCAGATACCCCCTACACACATGCTATAACCCCCCCCGGACACGCAGACCCCCCCCGGACCAGCCCCCCCCGACACAGCCCTACAGCCCCCCCAACACCCCCTAGACACATGCTATAACCCCCCCTGGACACAGCCCCCCAACACCCCCTAGACACATGCTATAACCCCCCCGGACACGCAGACCCCCCCCCGGACCAGCCCCCCCCACCCAGCCCTCCAGCCCCCCCAACACCCCCTAGACACATGCTATAACCCCCCCTGGACACAGCCCCCCAACACCCCCTAGACACATGCTATAACCCCCCCCGGACACGCAGACCCCCCCCGGACCAGCCCCCCCCGACACAGCCCTACAGCCCCCCAACACCCCCTAGACACATGCTATAACCCCCCCTGGACACAGCCCCTCCCGACCAAGTCACACAGCCCCCCAACACCCCCTAGACACATGCTATAACCCCCCCAGACACGCAGACCCCCCCAGACATGGCCCTACAGCCCCCCTGAACACCCCCTAGACACATGATATAACCCCCCCCGGACACAGCCCTACAGCCCCCCAACACCCCCTAGCCACATGATATAACCCCCCCCCGGACACGCAGCCCCCCCCCACACAGCCCTACAGCCCCCCAACACCCCCTAGACACATGCTATAACCCCCCCCGGACACGCAGACCCCCCCCCCCGGACACGCTCACACACAAACCCCACCAGTTCACAGGCCCCCTGCCCCGTCGCAGCAAACGGCACCACCCTTGGAGGCCATGGGAGGGCGGGGAGCGCTGTGGGGTGTGTTAGCAGCCCCCCCCCCGCACCCCCTCCCCCGGCAGTGCCCCCAGTGTCACACTTGCCTCTTGCTTCAAAATTATGTTTTATTTGCTGCTGCTGTAAAAGGACCAGCCCCGGCGGAGCCGGAAAAGAGTCGCTGCAAATGGAAGGACCAAGCCCCTGTCCGGCCCCTCACTCTCCTGCGTTATTTCTAAACACCCCCCCCACACACACACACGGAGACACACACACAGACACAGACACCCCCGCCGGTTCCTCCTGCCCGGGGGAGGGCCCTGGCTGCATGCCCGGCCTGTGCTGGCAGGAGCCTGCAGAGCGGGAAGGGAAGTGGGGCAGGGGGGGAGCACCGGCCCCTTTGCCGGGCCGTGAGGGTCCACCGGGCCCCGGCATCTCGAGTGTGCAAACACACACACACACACACAAACACACACCCCGGGGTGGGGCAGCGGTAACTCCATGACCCCGCCAGGGACCCCGAGCCGGGCCGGGCCTTGGCACACGCTGGGCTGCAGCCCGGGAGTTCGGCCGCTTCCCGCCTCGAGTCAGGAACCGAACCCGAGTCCCGGCTCCCTGCCGGGAACACGCGGCTGGGGCTGAGACGCCCCCCTGAACGCCGGCTCCCCGGCTGCCGCTGTCCCCGGCCTGGCCGCCCCCCTTGTGCTGCAGCAGAGACCGTTCGAAACCCCGGTGCAGAGTCAGGACCGGCCGGGCCCAGCAGTTAAAGGCCCAGATTTCAAGCTCCCGGGACAGCAGACAAAACTCCTTCCATGCAGCCAGCCGGGAGCCGCGCTGCTGTGAAATCTGGCCCCGCAAAAGCCTGGCCTGGCCCGGCTCGGCTGGCACAGGCTGCCACGCTGGTGCTCAGGCTCTGGCCGAGCCGGGGCCCTGGGCGTCGGCCGCTGCTCCGAGTAGAAATGCCCGAGTGATGAGCGACAGCCGGGGGACGGAGCCGGGGACCCCGGAGCGGCCGCTGCTCGAGCCCTGAGTCATCCTCTGCTGCAGGCGAGGGCCGCCCAGCTGCGGCACCGGATCGGTTTAGCCGCAAGCGCCTGCAGCTCGGGGAGGGGGGGATTCCTGCTGCCTTCGCCAGGAGCCTGGGCGTGAAAGCTCAAGGCAAACCCCGCCGGCAGCAGGCGCTGCGGAAACGCTGCACCCAGCTGGCCCCCAGGCTGCAGCCGAAGGGCCAGGAGGGAGAAGACGCCTCCCCCTGCCACGACCCCGGAGGCTCAGCCCAAATTAACGCCCCCCCTCCCGCCCAATTTCACACACGCGCCAGCCGGGGCCTGCGTGGGGGTCCTGCCTCCCCCCGGTGAGGGGATGGGCCGCGAGCACTGGGCCGTTGCTGATTCTGACACCTCCCCCGGGCGAGGCTCTGAGCGCTACGTCTCCCTAGCCGAGGGACTGCCACCGCCAGCTCCCAGCGCTCCCCGAGCCCACATCGCCCCCATCCCAGCGCCTGGGGCAAACCCGGCCTGCGACATCCCAGCGCCCGGCGCAAAGCTGGCCTGCAACAACCTCTCCCTGCACCCGGCGCAAAGCCAGCCTGCGACATCCAAGCGCCCGGGGCAAAGCCAGCCTGCGACATCCCAGCGCCCGGCGCAAAGCCAGCCTGCGACATCCCAGCGCCCGGCGCAAAGCCAGCCTGCGACAACCCCGTCCCAGCACCCAGGGCAAACCCGGCCTGCGACATCCCAGCACCCGGCGCAAAGCCAGCCTGCGACAACCCAGCGCCCGGGGCAAACCCGGCCTGCAATAACCCAGCGCCCGGGGCAAACCCGGCCTGCAATGCCCCCGTCCCAGCGCCCGGCGCAAAGCCAGCCTGCGATGTCCCAGCGCCCAGGGAAAACCCAGCCCCTGACATCCCGGCACAAACCCGGCCTGCGACATCCCGGCGCCTGGTGCAAACCCAGCCTGCGACATTCCCGTTCCAGCGCCCGGGGCAAACCCGGCCTGCGATGTCCCGGCGCCCGGGGCAAACCCGGCCTGCGACAAGCCAGCGCCCGGGGCAAACCCGGCCTGCAGTGCCCCTGTCCCAGCGCCTGGCACAAAGCCAGCCTGCGATGTCCCAGCGCCCGGGGCAAACCCGGCCTGCGACACTCCCATCCCAGCGCCCGGCGCAAACCCAGCGTAACGCTGGCAGACCCCGGTAGTTGGCGGGCAGGACTGAACCTGGGACCTCTGAAGCTTAGTGCCGGAGCCTCTACCGCAGGAGGCGAAAGCCAGCTGGCTGGTAGCTACGGCTGTAGCAGACTCATTCATCTCTAAGTGGTCTTGGTGCCACTAGACGGGACAGAGCCTCACGCCCAGGAGGTGTCTGGGTTGCACCAGTGCCCGGCCCAACCCGAGCCCGCGACGCCCCTGTCCCAGCGCAAACCCAGCCTGCGACGTCCCGGCGCCCACCGTAACCCGAGCCAGCGACACCCCCAACCTGGGTCGCCCATGTACCAAAGTCCCCTCCTCCCTCAGGCACGTCCCGCTGCCCTGTGCCCTGCCCAGGGGGCCTCGTGTGGCGAGGGGAGCCCAGCCCCGTGGCCCGCTAGCTCCGGGGCTCCCTGCTGGGGCTCCCCACCAGCGGGGTGCTGTTCGGCACGGCCAGGATGTTCTGCAGGTAGATGCACTGCCGGAGCGCGGTCTGGGAGCGGCTCTGCCCCTCGGCGCTGTCGGTGTGAAAGCCCCAGGCCTGGCGCAGGTTGTCCATCACCACCATGCGCTGGAAGGTCTCGGTGGCAAAGTAATAGGCCAGCGGGTCCAGGGCCGCGTTGGCGGAGGCCACCAGCAAGGTGCAGCGGTAGGAGAAGTTCAGCGTCTCGCCCTTCAGGGAGTCCACCTGGTAGCAGATCAGCACCAGGTGGAAAGGCAGGAAGCAGCCGAGGAAGATGGTGACGTTGGCCACGATCATGCTGCGGATCTTGGCGCTGTTCACCAGCTCCATCTGGGCGGCCGCGCTGCGGTGGATGGCGCGGAGCAGGGCCCAGGAGCAGACCACCATGACCAGCAGCGGCAGGGCGAAGCACAGGGCCATGGCCGAGGACACGCTGGGCTTGGTGACGTACTCGGGCTGGTTGTCGAAGCAGTGGCGCTTCGTTGACACGTCTTTGTTCATCTGGGCGAAGTAGGTGGGCACGGTGCCGGCACAGCTCAGCAGCCAGACGCCCAGGCAGATGTACTTGGCCTGCTTGCGCAGCGCCTTGACCCGCGGGTGCATGGGGAAGCAGACGGCCATGCAGCGGTCCCAGCTGATGCAGGTCAGCAGGAAGATGCTCCCGTACATGTTGACCAGCAGCAGCAGCCCCGTGATCTCGCAGAGCTGGTACCCCAGGTTGGGCCGCCTGCTGTAGTAGTAGATGCGGACGGGCAGGGACACCACCAGCAGCAGGTCGGAGACGGCCAGGTTCTTCATGTAGACGGTGGTGAGGGAGCGGACGCTGCTGCAGCGGAAGAAGATGTAGAGCGCGGCCAGGTTAAGCACCAGCCCCAGCGTGAAGATGAGGGTGTAGAGGCCCACGAAGACCGTGTCCGCCAAGCTGCTGTTGCTGCTGCTGGAATTGGAGAACGTCATCTTGTTGCCAAGCTCCAGGTCACGTGAGGGACAAGTATCCCACCCGGGTCAGGGAAGCATCTGTCCCACCGAGTCCCGGATGCTGCCCCGCCACGCGGCTCCGTGACCCACGATCGCGCCGAGCTCAACCTAGGAGGAAGCAGGGAACGGGTGAGTTCGTCCCACTGGCCGGCGGGTCCAAGACCAGCCCCGGAGGAAGTAGATTTGTGGGACCATTCTGGGCTCCCGCCATCGCCCCATACAACCCAAATCTGAGGCGCTGTAAGAACGAGATGCCCAATTTCCACAGGCTGGTTAATCCCCCCCCCCCCCCCCCAGCCCCGAGTCAGTTGGGCCCTGTTATGTTCATGGCACGCGTGTGCACGTGCGCGCGCACCCGTTAGATTAAAAACATGAAATGCTCTTGCTGGACGGTTGCAGAGCAACGGGAGTTCACGTCTTAGAACCCAGAGCCCCGGCACACACAAACCCAGACAGGGAGAGAGAAAGCAGGCTGCTCCATAAGGCAGGAAGGCCCCCTTCCCCCCATTTTGCGGAAGGCCATCTGCAGGCTGGCCAATGTTAGACCCAGATCACCTGCTTCCCTACAGAACCCCCAGCCTGCAGGTAGGAGCAGGAGAACCCCTGAGTCCGCAGTGGGCCCTTGTTGCCAAGGCGGCCAATGGCATTTTGGGTTGTATAAGTAGGGGCATTGCCAGCAGATCGAGGGACGTGATCATTCCCCTCCGTTCAGCACTGGTGAGGCCTCATCTGGAGACTGGGTCCAGTTTTGGGCCCCACACTACAAGAAGGACGTGGATAAATTGGAGAGAGTCCAGCGGAGGGCAACGAAAATGATTAGGGGGCTGGAGCACATGACTTATGAGGAGAGGCTGAGGGAACTGGGATTGTTTAGTCTGCAGAAGACAAGAGTGAGGGGGGATTTGATAGCTGCTTTCAACTACCTGAAGGGGGATCCAGAGAGGCTGGAGCTCGGCTGGTCTCAGTGGTGGCAGGTGACAGAACAAGGAGCAATGGGCTCAGGTTGCAGTGGGGCAGGTCTAGGGTGGATATTAGGAAACACTGTTTCCCTAGGAGGGTGGTGAAGCACTGGAATGGGTTCCCTAGGGAGGTGGTGGGATCTCCACCCTTAGAGGTTTTTAAGGCCTGGCTTGACACACCCCTGGCTGGGATGATTTAGTTGGGGTTGGTCCTGCTTTGAGCAGGGGGTTGGACTAGATACCTCCTGAGGTCCCTTCCAACCCTGATCTTCTATGATTCTATGCTTTAAAGTGACAGCTTATAATTGCAATACAATTTTCAATACACCACAGTCCTGAGGTTAATTCCTGTCCCGGCTGAACCGTAACTATTTATTTTCCATCTGAATTTGTCCAGCCGTTGCCTCTTGTTCTGCCTTTTCCTGGTGGATAAAGGAGAACGTCCGGACCAGACATCTCTTCGTTCAGCGACTTCGCAGACAGGGTAGAAAAATCTTTCCCAGTGGAAAATGGCTTTTGGGCTGAACTGGAAACGTCCGTTGTCAACGACACTTTGGGGGGGATTTGACAAAATTTTTCAGTTGGCCAAAACCGCCGAAAAATTTCAACATGCACAAAAAGCCTCTGTTGTTGTGGAAGCCTCTCGTGGTGAGAAAGCCCGTTTGCTAGAGCTGGTACTTACAGGCAGAGATCCTCAGGCAACGCCAGGCTGGACCGGAACCGAGGCCCGTCTTGTCTCCCGCAGTGCCAGCACCCTGGCATGAGAATCCGCGGTTGCAGACGTGGGAAAATCCACCCCTACAGTCGGCTTCTTCCTGGTCATTAACCGTCCCTGTGAAGCTAAAGAGATCACACCCCGTTTTCTATCGCAAGACCATCCGGCCCATTGTAGCCAGACTGTCTCTGTGCTGCGGCCACCCACGGGGAGCCCCAGTCAGGGATTGGGGCAGGCTATGCCCGGCGCTGGGCAGACACTTTGCCCAGACGCCCGTCCCTGCCCAAGCGAATGAAAACAGACAGAGGGATGGACAGGGTGAAATCACACAAACAGGGGTGGCCCATGCAGAAAAGCAGAAGTTTTTTTTTCAGAGAAACCACAGGGGCTTGAACCACACGCAGATAAGAACCAAGCCTGGATCTGCTCCTCAGCACTGCTGAGCGCCTGGAGCTCCCCACTGCAGCTGGGCGGGAGGATCAGGGGGGAGAGAGATCGGCCAGGGCCCGGTTCTGCCGAAAACCAAGCCCCTGATTTCAGTCCCTAAATAGGGAGTCGTCCTGTGGCTTGTGTCAAGCAAGAGGAAAGGATCACAATGGACACATCTGGCCTATGAACCCCACCCTGTACAGAGCACCACCGCGAGGAGAACCTCGGCCTGGGCTAGCAGGGGCTGTGGGTCGGGAGTGAGGGGCACTATAATGTATTAAAATAAGTTAAATTGTTTTTTAAAAATAACCCTGTTGTTATGCTGGGGCTTGAGCAAAGCCTAATTGAAGCTGGTGGGCGTAGCAGCCATCCTGAATTCATGACAAATGTACGAGCCACAGGGCCCCTGTGTGGAACAGACACCCGAAACACTAGGAGCCACCCACACAGTCTGCGGGGCTCTCCTTGAGGTGAGCAGGCTGGTTGCTGGAGGGAGGGAGCCGGGTCTGGCCACAGCAGCACACAGAGAACTGACAGCAGGAAGCCCCCAGAGACAGCCAGAGAAGCACCGAGAAACGGCGACGAGCAGGAGTTTTGGGGCAGAGTGCTGGCTGTGGGTCTTTGTAAAGAAACAGGGTGGCTTCAAATAAATGCCTGAGTCCGTCATCAATTTCTCCCCCCTAATGGAAACCACCCACTGCACCCCGAATATTGGTGAACGACTCAGGTCAACAGGCGCAACAATATTCAAGCAGGACATGAAACCCCTGAACTGGTGGCTGTCACTGGCTAAGCACCGAGAAACCAGAGTTTGTTGACGTACTAAGCCCGCTTGTGAGGCCAGGAGCTTCTTCAGGAGGTGCAGAGGGAATATTTTCTTCATTGAAGTTTATTCAACTAGTTCAGTTCAAAGCTTTGAGCAGGGGGTTGGACTAGATACCAACCCTGATATTCTACGATTCTGTGTGACATGGATTGGGAGTTGAAAAAGCTTGTTTTCCCTCTTCCAATAGCTGAATAAAAACTAGGTGTGAGGATGAGATCTACTAGTTCTAAAATCTTGAAGGGTGAGGTGACCAGAAACAATAAGTTCACTTCACTTAACTGCAGATACTAATTGTGCCTTTCTTTAATAAATCCATCAGTTTTAAATGCAAAACATACTTTGATAAACTTCCTTTTTCTCTTCACGTGTCCAGCACATGTCAAATAGTTTGATTTATGCAATGAAAACAATTTAAAATGTTGTTTTTGTGCATTTTTAATTGAATTCCAGTTTCCACCCAAATGCAGCATGACCAAACCACGAGTAAAAAAGTTCCTCATCTCGTTAGTAGGAAATGTGTCATTCGCCATTTTCTAACATAAAAACAAATGTTCAAATGAGGACTGGAGAAAAGTATGTTATGCTGTAAAACTGCTTAACTAACTGTGGATCGATACACGGTATCGTCCTGGTTAGCAAAAAGGAGGACCAAATGATACCAACCAATGAGAACAAACTGATGATTTAAAACAAGATTTCCTGCTTGCTGATTTGTGTCCGTGGCTTGACTCGGATTTAAATCAATCTACCGCGGGGAACAGAAGAGCTGTTAACAAATCTATGTTAAGAGGCAGTTGCATTTCCCGGGGGTGAGGGAATCTGAGCCAGGCAGTTTACTAGGTGTTTGGCTGAACCAAGTCCCGGCCTCTGGCTGGTGTGACACTGCACCACCTCTCTCCAAAAGGCGGTGAGGGCGGCTCAGCCATGTCAAGCTGTTTGCCGCACCTCCAACGTCACCTCAGCGAGGACACGGCTGACTCAGCAGCCACAGATGGCAGGCAGCAATGGGGGGCACCCTCAACGCAGGGAGAGGAAAAAACAGGTCAGCATTTGTGCAGACAAGACACTTTGAAGGAATTATCTTTCCTCTGTTATCATCCGGTTCTCACCTACCAAGCCGTGGGGAGGTGAGGTCTAAGGTATGCTTGCAGGACACCAGCAGAGCTGGGTGAAGAGGGGACCCAGGGCTGGGCTAGCAGAGGGCTGCAGCAGGTCGGGACTGAGAGGGGGTGACTCTAGCAGGACTCGGCCTCATGTTTCACTCTCAGAAGTTACAGTAAGTTGAGCCACAAACCCCGTCCGCCCCCCGCCTCTCCTCCACCACCACCACGTCCGTCCGTCGGGGGATTGTGCAAAGATGCTATCGGCTGAGTCTGAGTTTGTCGGCGGCTCAGGGCCTGCTTTGGGTCTGCTCGCAAAGAGATTGCGTGTGTGTGTGGTTGGGGGGGGGCGGCGAACAGCCCTGGGAGATGAAGCCTGCACCAGAGAACTGGGCCTGCTACCGGGAGTCGGGTTCCAGAAAGCTCCTGGCGCAGGGCGAAGGAAATCGTTCGGAAGGAAGGATGGCTGGAGGGAAGGACAGAGGGATGGAGAGAGGGATGGATGGAAGGAGGGAGAGATGGAGGGATGGAAGGAAGGAAGGAGAGATGGAAGGAGGGAGAGATGGAGGGAAGGAAGGATGGACAGAGGGATGGAGGGAAGGAAGGAGAGATGGAGGGATGGAAGGAAGGAAGGAGAGATGGAGGGAGGGAGGGAGGGAGTGATGGACGGCGGGATGGGGTAGCACCATTATGGTTAAGATTGATACTCTGTGAATCTTCAACACCTGTTTTTTCTACGTGCTCGAGAACCTAGCCGCTTACTTGGATTGATGTGAAAATCGCTGTGCCTCATGGGGATCCCGGGTTCTGTCACTGGTCCAGATTTGCGGCCGTTTCCGCGAAGGTTTCCCAAGAATCAGCTCCCCCCCTAAAATAAAAATCATGGGAAATCATCAAAACGTTGCCATTCTTACACAGCGCAGGCCGAGGGTGCAGACTCTGCCTCCCCCAACCGCGCTCACCCCTTGGGACTGATCCCAGCTGGTGCCCTTTGGGGAACCAATACTGAAATCCTCACTGAGGGTAAAAAGCAGCTGGAGCCCGAACCACGCTGACGCAAAGGCCTCGTACGCGGCGGCAAGCCAGCATGTTGGCTGGCAGCCTGGCACCAGAACACGCGGCTCTGGGACCTTGGCAGCACCCGTGCGCCGGGAGAAACCGCCCTGGGCGGCTTTCCAGAAACGCGTGTCGCTCTCTGCCAAAGGGGATTCGGCTGCAAGCTTCTGCCCTGCGTGCAGAGCGTCTGGTTTGACCGCTGGTATCACCAAGTGCTCCGAAAGCCAGGCCCAAGTTCAGGCCCCGCTCCGGCCCCCTCACGCCCTGATTTTAACAGGCGTTCGGTGCCGAAACGCCTTTGAGGCTCCGGGCCTCAGATTTTACTTCAGACGTTTTGTCCAGGGTTAGGGTTAGATGAGAGACGCCGGGAAGCAGCAGCCGGTTTTGGGCGGCTCCCCTGGACTACGTGACTGAGTTTGAACCCCGAACAGCAACCAGCTGCTCCGCTCTTCAAAGCGTTCACAGCTGTCAACGTGCCGTCACACCTATGAAACCGGCCATCGCCGGAAATGTCACAGGCGAGAAAAGCGTTAAGTCAGGGGTCGGCAGCCTTTCAGAAGTGCTGTGCCGAGTCTTCATTTATTCACTCTGATTGAAGGTTTCGCATGGTGCCAGTCATACAGTTTAACGTTTTTACAAGGTCTCTTTCTAGAAGTCTGTAATACAGAACTAAACTATTGTTGTATGGAAAGTAAAAAAGGTTTTTAAAATGTTTAAGAAGCTTCATTTAAAATTAAATTAAAATGCAGAGCCCCCCGGACCGGTGGCCAGGACCCGGGCAGTGCGAGTGCCGCTGAAAATCAGCTCGCGTGCCGCCTTCGGCACCTGTGCCATCGGTTGCCTACCCCTGCGTTAAGTCACCAGGCCCTATGTTAAACCTGCCAGTGAATTCCCCACCCCTGCCTGCCCCCACAAGCCACCAGGAGAGAGAACCTCGGCCGACCTGCCCCTGCCCGGCTGCAATGGAAATCCTGGCGCAGAAGGGATCACTCGATCAGCTCGTCGCCCAGGAAATCGTTACCCCGGCAGGGTCTCTGCATAACCCTGGCCAGCTGGCCCTGCGGGCGGGACCAGCCACCGCTGCTCGGGGGAGTTGGTTAATCGCCCGCACCGGGAACAATCCTGGTTTCTAGCCAGAAGGTGTCCAGCTTTAACGTCCAGCCCCTGGCTCGCACGCTGCCTCTCTCGGCTACGGCCAAGACCACATTCGCGCCTGTATGTTCTCCCCATCAAGCTAAGCCGACGCTGCAATCGAGTCAGGCTGATTTTTGAGAAGCTCAGCGGATTGGGTCCCTCGCTGTAAAGACGTTTCCTCCAGCCCTTGAATCCCGACTCCCTGGCGCTTTTCTTTCCTGCCTCCCCTTGATAACCCGGAGAGCAGAGCCAGCATCCATCTGACCAGCGCCGCGTAAACTCCCCGCCCTGCTGCTCTCGCTCCACCCGTTTCTCCAGCCGAGGGTGACGCCGGCCCTTTTCCCCCAGCTTCGCGCTGGGCACGCGCGTGGGACTGTGTCCTTTCCAGCGGCCGCTATCCCGGCCCCAGGCCCCCGTGCTGCAGTAGGGCCTGGCGCCCTCGATCCCCCCACGTATCGCTGCCTTATCCAACTCCTGGGCCCTGCTGAGCACCGAACGACCGGCCCGGCCTCACACTTACGTACCCGTTACCTTCCTTCCCGCTCCCCTCCCTGCCACTGCAGCAGCAGGGAGTTGGTCTTCATAGAGCCAGAGAAGCTCAGGGCGGGACGGGACCTCAGGAGGTGTCTAGTCCAACCCCCTGCTCAGAGCAGGACCAACCCCAAATCCATCATCCCAGCCAGGGCTCTGTCAAGCCTGACCTTAAAAACCTCTAAGGGTGGAGATCCCACCACCTCCCTAGGGAACCCATCCCAGTGCTTCACCACCCTCCTAGGGAAACAGTGTTTCCTAATATCCACCCTAGACCTGCCCCACTGCAACCTGAGCCCATTGCTCCTTGTTCTGTCATCTGCCACCACCGAGACCAGCCAAGCCCCAGCCTCTCCAGACCCCCCTTCAGGCAGTTGACTTCATCAGTGACCTGGACGAAGTACAATCGCCAGTAGCCTCCGGCCCAGCTCCAGCCCCTGTGAGAGCAGAGAGGCCGATTCGAAACACCGTGTCCTGGGTCATCAGCTTCAGGGATCAAACCCGGGACCTCTGCATCTTAACGCAGGCGTCTCGCCTCCAACTCGCCTCCCCGTGCCGTGCCGCCTGCCATTCCGCAGGTACGGACCAGGGAGAGGGGTCCCCGGGGTGCCCACCCACACCCACGGAGACCCCGTGTGCCCGCCCCTGTGCCGGCCTCCTCCGACACGGCAGCCCAGCCCAGCATAAGCACCCGGGCCGGAACAGGGTGCGGGTGACGCCTGCGCCGCTGGCGCGAGCCGTGTTTGAACAGGGTTTGTGCCCACGGCAGCGGGACGGGACGGGGCCTCCAAACAACCCCCAAGACCTTCAGCTAACAGAGACAAGGCTCCCGGCTCCCGGCAAACATTCCCCACCCGCCCGCGCCCCAAATTCGCTCCCAGAGGGGGCCCACTGGGGACGCCAAAGGGCCGCACATGGATGGACATCCCACACCTCGCTCCCCGCTGCCCCCCCCCGCTCCCCCTGGGGCAGCCCCGAGCCGCGGCAGGGTCTCTCACCTGGCAAGGCCTCTGCCCCCCGCGGGCCGCGGTGCTGCTGGCACAGCGAGAGAAAGCAGGAACTGAGCCCGGCAGCGGCTCGGCACAGCCACCATTTGTAGCTGCTCGCGCTTCCTGAGAGCAAAAATATCACAGGAGAGTGAAAAACCCCCAACGCGGGGGCAGAGGTGCCAGCAGCAGCCCGTTCCGCAGCAGTGCCCGTCATCACCGGCACCCCGCGACGGGCGGGGGACTGGAGCACCAAGGGAAGAACCCAGGAGTCCTGGCTCCCAGCCCCCCCTGCTCTGACCCACCAGCCCCCACTCCCCTCCCAGCGCCGGGGAGAGAACCCAGGAGTCCTGGCTCCCAGCCCCCCCTGCTCTAACCACCAGCCCCCACTCCCCTCCCAGAGCCGGGGAGAGAACCCAGGAGTCCGGGCTCCCAGCCCCCCCTGCTCTGACCCACCAGCCCCCACTCCCTTCCCAGCGCCGGGGAGAGAACCCAGGAGTCCTGGCTCCTAGCCCCCCCTGCTCTAACCCACCAGCCCCCACTCCCCTCCCAGCGCCGGGGAGAGAACCCAGGAGTCCTGGCTCCTAGCCCCCACTGCTCTAACCCACCAGCCCCCACTCCCCTCCCAGCGCCGGGGAGAGAACGCAGGAGTCCTGGCTCCCAGCCCCCCCTGCTCTAACCCACCAGCCCCCACTCCCCTCCCAGAGCATGGGAGAGAACCCAGGAGTCCTGGCTCCCAGCCCCCCCTGCTCTAACCCACCAGCCCCCACTCCCCTCCCAGAGCCGGGGAGAGAACCCAGGAGTCCTGGCTCCCAGCCCCCCCGCTCTGACCCACCAGCCCCCACTCCCCTCCCAGAGCGGGGAAGAGAACCCAGGAGTCCTGGCTCCCAGCCCCCCTGCTCTAACCCACCAGCCCCCCCTCCCCTCCCAGAGCTGGGGTGAGAACCCAGGATTTCTGGCTCCCAGCCCCCCCTGCTCTAACCCACCAGCCCCCACTCCCCTCCCAGAGCCGGGGAGAGAACCCAGGAGTTCTGGCTCCCAGCCCCCCTGCTCTAGCCACCAGCCCCCACTCCCCTCCCAGAGCCGGGGAGAAAACCCAGGACTCCTGGCTCCCAGCCCCCCCTGCTCTAACCCACCAGCCCCCACTCCCCTCCCAGAGCCGAGGAGAGAACCCAGGAGTCCTGGCTCCCAGCCCCCTCCTCTAACCACCAGCCCCCACTCCCCTCCCAGAGCTGGGGAGAGAACCCAGGAGTCCTGGCTCCCAGCCCCCCCTTCTCTAACCCACCAGCCCCCACTCCCCTCCCAGAGCCAGGGAGAGAACCCAGGAGTCCTGGCTCCCAGCCCCCACCCAAACCCCCTATACCCCACTCCTCAGCCGTTATCCAGGGGCCCACTTACCAGTTAACACGACAGCCTTTATTTTGGGGGTTGGGGGGGCGGGGAGCCAGGACTCCTGGGTTCTCTCTCTGGTACTGACGGCTCTGTGGTGACCCTGGGGGCGGGTTGCCCGAGGCAGGAGGCGCTGAGAGCGAGGGGCCCCGCCTGCCGAGGGGGCCTGCGGTGGGGGCCTGGCGCACGTAGGGTGGGGTGCAGGAAACCCCAGGCTGCTGCATGCTGCAGCGCACCCAGCTGGGGGTGGGTGGGGGTGGGGAGCTAAGGGGGGCGGGGAGCTGAGGGGGGGCAGAGAGCCCAGCTGGGGGGGGCAGGGAGCTGAGGGGGGGGCAGGGAGCCCAGCTGGGGGGGGGCAGGGAGCTAAGGGGGGGCAGGGAGCCCAGCTGGGGGGGCAGGGAGCGGGGGGGGGCAGGGAGCCCAGCTGGGGGGGCAGGGAGCTGGGGGGGGGCCGAGCGCCCAGCTGGGGGGGAAGGGACATAGGGGGGGGCAGGGACCCAAGGAGGGGGGGCCGGGAGATGAGGGGGGGCAGAGAGCCCAGCTGGGGGGGGCAGGGAGCTGAGGGGGGGCAGAGAGCCCAGCTGGGGGGGGCCGGGAGCTAAGGGGGGGCAGGGAGCCCAGCTGGCGGGGGGCAGGGAGCCCAGCTGGGGGGGCAGGGAGCTGGGGGGGGGCCGAGCGCCCCGCTGGGGGGGGCAGGGAGCTGAGGGGGGGCCGAGCGCCCAGCTGGGGGGGGCCGAGCGCCCAGCTGGGGGGGCAGGGAGCTGAGGGGGGGCCGAGCGCCCAGCTGGGGGGGCAGGGAGCTGAGGGGGGGCCGAGCGCCCAGCTGGGGGGGCAGGGAGCTGGGGGGGGCAGGGAGCCCAGCTGGGGGGGTCTGTCTCTGGGCTCGGCTGACAGTTCAGCACCCACCACACGGGGGGCGGGGGGGGGGTGTTTCCCAGACGTTTATTTAGAAATAGCTCCGAGCGCAGACACCGGCACCGCCCCCCCCATTTCCACGGGGACCCGCGGCTCCCCCAGGTCCAGGGGGCCCAGTGCCCCGAGCAGGGCGCCCAAGGGGGTGAATCCGGGCGACCGGCACCGGGGTGAACAGGGGCCCAGGCGGCTCCGGGCTGCACCCGCTGCTGAGCCCCCACCTGCCCCGGCTGCACGCTGCCCCCCGGCTCTGGCTCCTACCTGGGGGGGCCCACAGGGATCCCTGAGCCCCCGCCCCGAGGACCAGCTCTGCACCCCATCCCCCGGCCCTGAGCCCCCCCACCCAGAGCCCCCTCTGCACCCCAACCCCCAGCCCTGAGCCTCCCACCCAGAGCCCCCTCTGCGCCCCAACCCCCAGCCCTGAGCCCCCCCCACCCAGAGCCCCCTCTGCGCCCCAACCCCCGGCCCTGAGCCCCCCCCAACCCAGAGCCCCCTCTGCACCCCAACCCCCGGCCCTGAGCCCCCCCCAACCCAGAGCCCCCTCTGCACCCCAACCCCCGGCCCTGAGCCCCCCCACCCAGAGCCCCCTCTGCCCCCCAACCCCCAGCCCTGAGCCCCCCCCACCCAGAGCCCCCTCTGCACCCCAACCCCCGGCCCTGAGCCCCCCTCACCCAGAGCCCCCTCTGCACCCCAACCCCCGGCCCTGAGCCCCCCTCACCCAGAGCCCCCTCTGCACCCCAACCCCCGGCCCTGAGCCCAGCCCACCCAGAGCCCCCTCTGCACCCCAACCCCCAGCCCTGAGCCCTCCCCACCCCCAGCCCCCTCTGCACCCCAACCCCCAGCCCTGAGCCCGCCCCACCCAGAGCCCCCTCTGCTCCCCATCCCCCGGCCCTGAGCCCCCCCCACCCAGAGCCCCCTCTGCGCCCCAACCCCCGGCCCTGAGCCCTCCCCACCCAGAGCCCCCTCTGCGCCCCACCCCCCGGCCCTGAGCCCCCCCCACCCAGAGCCCCCTCTGCACCCCAAGCCCCAGCCCTGAGCCCCCCTCACCCAGAGCCCCCTCTGAACCCCAACCCCCACCCCTGAGCCCCCCCAACCCAGAGCCCCCTCTGCACCCCAACCCCCGGCCCTGAGCCCTCCCCACCCAGAGCCCCCTCTGCACCCCAACCCCCAGCCCTGAGCCCCCCCCACCCAGAGCCCCCTCTGCACCCCAACCCCCAGCCCTAAGCCCCCCCAACCCAGAGCCCCCTCTGCACCCCAACCCCCAGCCCTTAGCCCCCCCACCCCAGAGCCCCCTCTGCACCCCACCCCCCGGCCCTGAGCCCCCCCCACCCAGAGCCCCCTCTGCACCCCATCCCCCGGCCCTGAGACCCCCAACCCAGAGCCCCCTCTGCACCCCCTCCCCCGGCCCTGAGCCCTCCCCACCCAGAGCCCCCTCTGCACCCCAACCCCCGGCCCTGAGCCCTCCCCACCCAGAGCCCCCTCTGCACCCCAACCCCCGGCCCTGAGCCCTCCCCACCCAGAGCCCCCACTGCACCCCAACCCCCGGCCCTGAGCCCCCCCCACCCAGAGCCCCCTCTGCACCCCATCCCCCGGCCCTGAGCCCCCCCCACCCAGAGCCCCCTCTGCACCCCAACCCCCGGCCCTGAGACCCCCCCACCCTGAGCCCCCTCTTCTCCCCAACCCCCGGCCATGTGACCCCCAACCCAGAGCCCCCTCTGCACCCCATCCCCCGGCCCTGAGCCCTCCCCACCCCTAGCCCCCTCTGCACCCCAACCCCCAGCCCTGAGCCCTCCCCACCCAGAGCCCCCTCTGCACCCCAACCCCCGGCCCTGAGCCCCCCCCACCCAGAGCCCCCTCTGCACCCCATCCCCCAGCCCTGAGCCCCCCCCACCCAGAGCCCCCTCTGCACCCCAACCCCCGGCCCTGAGCCCCCCCGACCAAGAGCCCCCTCTGCACCCCAACCCCCGGCCCTGAGACCCCCAACCCAGAGCCCCCACAGCACCCCATCCCCCGGCCCTGAGCCCTCCCCACCCAGAGCCCCCTCTGCACCCCAACCCCCAGCCCTGAGCCCTCCCCACCCAGAGCCCCCTCTGCACCCCAACCCCCGGCCCAGAGCCCCCCCCACCCAGAGCCCCCTCTGAACCCCATCCCCCAGCCCTGAGCCCCCCCAACCCAGAGCCCCCTCTGCACCCCAACCCCCAGCCCTGAGACCCCCCCACCCAGAGCCCCCTCTGCCCCCCAACCCCCGGCCCTGAGCCCCCCCCCCCCAGAGCCCCCTCTGCACCCCAACCCCCGGCCCTGAGACCCCCCCACCCAGAGCCCCCTCTGCACCCCAAACCCCTCACCCCAGTGAGCTGGGGGGGCTCAGGGAAGGGGCCGGGTTAGGGGGTGACTCCGGCGGGGGGGGGGAGCCCCAGTCCCCAGCGCTGCCCCCCCACGCAGGCCCCAGACTGTCACTTCCCCACCGTGCGATTGCTCCATCGCTCCCAGCTGCTGCCTCATTTCCTGAGGCCTGGGGCAGCGTCCGCCCTGGGGAACTGCCGTGCGGGGCCCTCCCCCCCCCCGGGCCCTCCCTGCCGTGCGGGGCCCTCGCTCCCCCGGGCCCTTCCTGCCGTGCGGGGCCCTCACCCCCCCCGGGCCCTCCCTGCCGTGCGGGGCCCTCACCCCCCGGGCCCTTCCTGCCGTGCGGGGCCCTCACCCCCCCGGGCCCCCCCACAGCATGGGGCCCACTCCCCCCCCGGGCCCTCCCTGCCGTGCGGGGCCCTCACCCCCCTGGGCCCCCCCACAGCATGGGGCCCTCACCCCCCCGGGCCCTCACCCCACCCGGGCCCTCCCTGCCGTGCGGGGCCCTCGCCCCCCCGGGCCCTCCCTGCCGTGCGGGGCCCTCGCCCCCCCGGGCCCCCCCACAGCATGGGGCCCACTCCCCCCCCGGGCCCTCACCCCACCCGGGCCCTCCCTGCTGTGCGGGGCCCTCACCCCCCCCGGGCCCTTCCTGCAGCGTGGGGTGCTCACCCCTCCCCCCGGGCCCCAGCGTTCACCCCCCATGACTCCCCCACGGCGCAGGGCGCTCATCCCCCCCGGTGCCCCATGGGTGACGCGGCCAGTCCCTCCCCTGCCCGGCAACCCCCCCAGCCCCCCCTCCCCTGTAACCCCCCAACCGCCTCTTCTCCTGCCCTGCAACCCTCCGAGCTCCTCAACCACTTCCCCCCCGCCAGCCGGGAGCTCACCAGCCGCAGGGCGGCCATGGATCCCACGTCGCGCTCGGAGCCACGTTGAACCTCAGCCCCACGGCGTGGGCGTCTGGGCAGAGGCGCGAAGGGCAGGGAGCTCGAACGGCACCGAGTGCCCCCCACATTCACACACAGCCATTCGCACACCCCCCGTGCGAATGGCGCAGGCAACCCCCGTGCAAATGGGGCTGTTCACACTCACACCCCCCTCATGCAAATGTGGCCAGATACCCCCACGTGCAAATGGGGCTGTTCACACTCACACCCCCCTCGTGCAAATGGGGCCAGGCACACACCCCGTGCAAATGGGGCTGTTCACACTCCCTCCCTCCTTGTGCAAATGTGGCCAGGCACCCCCACGTGCAAATGAGGCTGTTCACATTCACACACCCCTCGTGCAAATGGGGCCAGGCACACACCCCATGCAAAGAGGGCTGCTCATGCTCACACCTCCCTCGTGCAAATGGGGCCAGCCACACCCCCTCGTGCGAATCAGCACTCACGCTCCCCGTGTACTCACCGATCTCCTTGTCAAGGCCCGAATTCTGCAGGGACCCGGCCGAGCTCCCCACGGTGCAGGTCCGCAGGGGCCCAGCTCCTCCACCAGGTCCCTCTGGGGCAGGACCCCCCCACACTTGGGGGTGGTGAAGGGCCCCTCCCCAGGGTGCAGGATCCGCACCCTTGCCCAAGCCTTCAGCTGGCCCAGTGGCTCCGGCCCTGGGGGGCGCCTGGTGCTTGTTCCCGGCCCCGGGGGGAATCTCCTCCTTCCAGAGGTGCTGGGACCCCCGGGCCCCTAAGCCGTGGGGCCGCCCCCCGACCAGCACCTCCTCCAGGCGCCCAAGAAGCTGCCAGTGCTGGGGAGCCAGCCCCTGGCTGGGGGTGGGGGGGGCTGTTTATACAGGGACCCCTGGCCCGGCACTGAGAGGCGGCTGTGTGACGAAGTGGGACTGTTCTTAATGTTTTCTCTGAATACTGTGTGGGTGCCTCAGTTTCCCCTGTGCATTTCTTAAGTCTCCAGTCGGCATAAATGGCCGACACTCTGTCTCCTGGCAACTAATGGCCGGGCCCTGCCCCCCTGCAAGGGGATGGTAAAGGTGGGGGTGAACAAAGAGACCAGGTGACCTCCTGGCCCGGGGAAGGAGCTGAGCAGAGACGAGGGGCTGGAGGGGGGTCAGTCTGGAGCTGTCTGGGGACGAGGAGTGAGGGCAGACGTGGGGGTCTGGCTCACTGCCCCCCAGGATGGACCCGGCCGAGGGGTCCGGTTCGCGGTACCTACAAGCTCTGTGTTAGACCCTGTTCCTGTCATCGAACAAACCTCTGTGTTACTGGCTGGCTGAGAGTCACGTCTGCCTGCGCAGTGGGGGGGCAGGACCCTGTGGCCCCCCAGGACCCCGCTGAGGTGGACTCGCTGGGGGAAGTGCACGGAGGGGCAGAGGAGGCTGAATGCTCCAAGGAGAGACCCAGGAGGTGAAGCCGTGGGAGCTGCTTGCCCTGCAGACAGGCTGCTCCGAGGGAGAGGAGGCTCCCCAGAGTCCTGCCTGGCTCGGTGGGGAGCAGCTCCAGAGCAGCGCCCGGGGACCCCGGGACAGGCTGGCTCTGGGGTGGGACATGGGGGCTGTTTAATGGGGGACCCCCTGCCCGGCCCCGAGAGGCAGCTGGCTCTGGGGTGGGGGGCAGGGGGCTGTTTATGGGGGGACCCCTTGCCTGGCCCCGAGAGGCGGCTGGCTCTGGGGTGGGACATGGGGGCTGTTTACGGGAGGACCCCCTGCCCGGCTCCGAGATGCGGCTGGCTCTGGGGTGGGGCGCGGGGGCTGTTTACGGGAGGACCCCCTGCCCGGCTCCGAGATGCGGCTGGCTCTGGGGTGGGGCGCGGGGGCTGTTTACGGGGGGACCCCTTGCCCGGCTCCGAGATGCGGCTGGCTCTGGGGTGGGACATGGAGGCTGTTTACGGGAGGACCCCTTGCCTGGCCCCGAGAAGCGGCTGGCTCTGGGGTGGGGCGCGGGGGCTGTTTGCGGGGGGACCCCTTGCCCGGCCCCGAGAGGCGGCTGGCTCTGGGGTGGGGCGCGGGGGCTGTTTGCGGGGGGACCCCTTGCCCGGCCCCGAGAGGCGGCTGGCTCTGGGGTGGGGCGCGGGGGCTGTTTGCGGGGGGACACCTTGCCCGGCCCCGAGAGGCGGCTGGCTCTGGGGTGGGGCGCGGGGGCTGTTTACGGGGGACCCCTTGCCCGGCCCCGAGAGGTGGCTGGCTCTGGGGTGGGACATGGGGGCTGTTTACGGGGGACCCCTTGCCCGGCCCCGAGAGGTGGCTGGCTCTGGGGTGGGACATGGGGGCTGTTTATGGGGGGACCCCTTGCCCGGCCCCGAGAGGTGGCTGGCTCTGGGGTGGGACATGGGGGCTGTTTACGGGGGACCCCTTGCCCGGCCCCGAGAGGCGGCTGGCTCTGGGGTGGGACATGGGGGCTGTTTACGGGGGACCCCTTGCCCGGCCCCGAGAGGTGGCTGGCTCTGGGGTGGGACATGGGGGCTGTTTATGGGGGGACCCCTCGCCCGGCCCCGAGAGTCGGCTGGCTCTGGGGTGGGGCGCGGGGGCTGTTTGCGGGGGGACCCCTTGCCCGGCCCCGAGAGGCGGCTGGCTCTGGGGTGGGACATGGGGGCTGTTTACGGGGGACCCCTTGCCCGGCCCCGAGAGGTGGCTGGCTCTGGGGTGGGGCGTGGGGGCTGTTTATGGGGGGACCCCTTGCCCGGCCCCGAGAGGTGGCTGGCTCTGGGGTGGGACATGGGGGCTGTTTACGGGGGACCCCTTGCCCGGCCCCGAGAGGTGGCTGGCTCTGGGGTGGGACATGGGGGCTGTTTATGGGGGGACCCCTCGCCCGGCCCCGAGAGGCGGCTGGCTCTGGGGTGGGGGGCAGGGGGCTGTTTACGGGGGGACCCCTTGCCCGGCCCCGAGAGGCGGCTGGCTCTGGGGTGGGGCGCGGGGGCTGTTTGCGGGGGGACCCCTTGCCCGGCCCCGAGAGGCGGCTGGCTCTGGGGTGGGGCGCGGGGGCTGTTTGCGGGGGGACCCCTTGCCCGGCCCCGAGAGGCGGCTGGCTCTGGGGTGGGGGGCAGGGGGCTGTTTATGGGGGGACCCCTTGCCCGGCCCCGAGAGGTGGCTGGCTCTGGGGTGGGGCGCGGGGGCTGTTTATGGGGGGACCCCTTGCCCGGCCCCGAGAGGTGGCTGGCTCTGGGGTGGGACATGGGGGCTGTTTACGGGGGACCCCTTGCCCGGCCCCGAGAGGCGGCTGGCTCTGGGGTGGGACATGGGGGCTGTTTACGGGGGACCCCTTGCCCGGCCCCGAGAGGCGGCTGGCTCTGGGGTGGGACATGGAGGCTGTTTGCGGGGGGACCCCTTGCCCGGCCCCGAGAGGCGGCTGGCTCTGGGGTGGGGGGCAGGGGGCTGTTTACGGGGGGACCCCTTGCCCGGCCCCGAGAGGCGGCTGGCTCTGGGGCGGGGCGCGGGGGCTGTTTACGGGAGGACCCCCTGCCCGGCCCCGAGAGGCGGCTGGCTCTGGGGTGGGGCGCGGGGGCTGTTTGCGGGGGGACCCCTTGCCCGGCCCCGAGAGGCGGCTGGCTCTGGGGTGGGGCGCGGGGGCTGTTTGCGGGGGGACCCCTTGCCCGGCCCCGA
Organism: Mauremys mutica; assembly: GCF_020497125.1. Taxonomy (NCBI): domain Eukaryota; kingdom Metazoa; phylum Chordata; order Testudines; family Geoemydidae; genus Mauremys; species Mauremys mutica. The sequence goes on along the minus strand of NW_025423357.1, from coordinate 402,916 downwards.
GAGGCGGCTGGCTCTGGGGTGCGGCGTGGGGCTGTTTGCGGGGGGACCCCTCGCCCGGCCCCGAGAGGCGGCTGGCTCTGGGGTGGGGCGCGGGGGCTGTTTGCGGGGGGACCCCTCGCCCGGCCCCGAGAGGCGGCTGGCTCTGGGGTGGGGCACAACGAAGACGTGGGGGAGCTGGAGGAGTCGGGACTCCCCCCCCCAGTCCCCAGGCGGGTGCTGCGGCGAGCCGCAGGCTCGGGGACCCGAGCGTCGGGGGCTGCCCGGCCTGTGGGGCAGTGGCGGGGGGGGTCATTGTGTGTAATCACCCCCCCTCCCCGGGCTGCACCTGGAACTGCCCCCAGCAGGGGTCAGAGTCTGTCGGGGTGGGGGGCAGGGGCCCGTGGGGGGGGCAGGGTCCCATGGGTGGGGCAGGCCAGGCCCCTGCAGCCTGGCTGGGCCCCCAGGTGTCTGGGGTGCAGCAGCGACCCCTGGTGGCCGGCAGGGATGATGCAGCCGCCTCTGCCACCCCACCCCCGGGCTGGGCTCCCCGGGGGCACACGCTGCGGGGGGGTCCGGGGGGGTCTGTCTAATCTAGCTCCCTCCTCCCCATACACACTCCCCCCCCACCCCTCCATTGCGTCAGCCCCACATACCCTCCCCTCACTCCACCCCAAACAGCCCCACCCCCCCCAGCTACACCCCTCCCTCCCCCTCCCCCAAACAGCCCCACACCCCCCAGCTACACCCCTCCATCCTCCTCCCCCCCCACCGCCCCCCCCCCCCCAGCTACACCCCTCCCTCCTCCCCCTCCCCCCAAACAGCCCCACACCCCCCAGCTACACCCCTCCCTCCTCCCCCTCCCCCCAAACAGCCCCACACCCCCCATCTACACCCCTCCCTCCTCCCCCCAAACAGCCCCACACCCCCCATCGTCCCCCTCCCCCCAAACAGCCCCACACCCCCATCTACACCCCTCCATCCTCCCCCTCCCTCCCCATCTACACCCCTCCATCCTCCTCCCTCCTCCATCCCCCCAAACACCCCTACCCCCTCCTTCATCCCCCCATACAGCCCTATGCACACCCCCCATCCCCATATTCCTCCATCCCCCCGCCCCCCTCCCCACGTACCCCCCCATACCTCCCTCCCATCCCCTCCCCCATGCAGCCCCCCCCCCCCGCCCCTGGCCTTTGCGGCGCCTCTGGGGGTGGGGCTCTCCAGACCCAGGACTCTGCCCCCTGCCAGCGAACCTCCCCCCCACGTGGGGCCCAGCCCAGGGACCCCCACCCCAGGGGGCTGCCTTGGCATCTGGGGGGGGAGCGACTGCAGGGCAACAGCCCAGTGCCCCCCCCCCGACCTGGGGAGGGGCCCTGGGAGCTGCGGGGGGGGACTCACCTTGCGCCGCCAATCGGGTCCCTGGGAGCAGCCGCAGCGTCCAGAGCCCCCGGCCCATCATGGGGGGGGGGACAACACAGACCTCATGTGCCCCCCACTCCCGCCCCGCAGCCCCCCCCCGCCGGTGCCCCCCACTCCCGCCCCGCAGCCCCCCCCGCTGGTGCCCCCCCGCCGGTGCCCCTCACCCCCCCGCAGCCCCCCCGTCGGTGTCCCCCACTCCCGCCCCGCATCCCCCCCCCGCCAGTGCCCCTCACTCCCGCCCCGCAGCCGCCCCCGCCAGTGCCCCCCCGCCGGTGCCCCTCGCTCCCGCCCCGCAGCCTCCCCCGCCGGTGCCCCCCCCTCCGGCCCCGCAGCCCCCCCCCGCCAGTGCCCCTCACTCCCGCCCCGCAGCCGCCCCCGCCAGTGCCCCCCCGCCGGTGCCTCATCCCCCCGCAGCCCCCCCCGTCGGTGCCCCCCACTCCCGACCCGCAGCCCCCCCCCCGCCGGTCCCCCCCACTCCCGCCCCGGGCTCCCAGGCAGGACGCGGGGAGGGACGGGGACGGAGCTGGGTGGCAACGTTGCTTTTACTTGGCAAAAGTGCAAAACGTACAAAAAAGAGCCGGGCCGGCGGGGGGGGGGGGGGGCAAGGAACCAAACACACCACAGGGAGGTTCCCCCACCACCCGGTCAGAGCCACACACGTCGCACGCACACAGCAGCACAACCAGCACCCCACAGTGTCACACACACACAGCAGCACAACCAGCACCCCAGTGTCGCACACACACAGCAGCACAACCAGCACCCTAGTGTCACACACACACTGCAGCACAACCAGCACCCCACAGTGTCGCACACACACAGCAGCACAACCAGCACCCTAGTGTCACACACACAACTAGCTGCAAGAGCCCCAACCATACACAGCCAACTCCCTCCACCCCAAGACACACAGATGCCAGCAGCCCCCTGCTCAGGGTCTGTCTCTCTGTTTCACGTACACACACACACACACACACACCCGTAATACGGCAGGGACAAGCCTCCCAAGTCGCACCCTTCCCCACAGGACAGTCCCACGCAGTGTCACAGCCCAGGAGACGCACACTCGGCCAGTCACGAGGATCAAACACACACACGCTCCTGTACCACGCACACAGACTCACAGCCTGGCACACACGCAGTCACACCTAGCACACCCGCAGACTCCCTCGCACGCACGCACACGTCCGGGCAATTCAGTGAGATCTGATGGTCCTGACAAATGGCAGCGTGAAGAGAGAGACACTGACCCTTCGGCCTTTGGCACACTCGTGCGCTCACACACAGAGACCCCAACCCCTCGGCCTTTGGCACACCTGTGCGCTCACACACACACACACGCTGACCCTTCGGCCTTTGGCATGGCCATGCGCTCACACACACGCACACGCTGACCCCTCGGCCTTTGGCACGCCCGCATGCTCACACACACACACACAGACCCCTCGGCCTTTGGCACGGCCGCGCGCTCTCACACACACACACGCTGACCCTTCGGCCTTTGGCACGCCCGTGCGCTCTCACACACACACACGCTGACCCTTCGGCCTTTGGCACGCCCGTGCTCTCTCACACACACAGACTCCAATCCCTCGGCCTTTGGCACGCCCGTGCGCTCTCACACACACACACGCCAACCCCTTGGCCTTTGGCACGGCCGCGCGCTCACACACACGCTGACCCCTCGGCCTTTGGCACGGCCGCGCGCTCACACACACGCTGACCCCTCGGCCTTTGGCACGGCCGCGCGCTCACACACACTCACACGCCGACCCCTCGGCCTTTGGCACGCCCGCGCGCTCTCACACACTCACACGCCGACCCCTCGGCCTTTGGCACGGCCGCGCGCTCACACACACGCACACACGCCGACCCCTCGGCCTTTGGCACGCCCGCGTGCTCACACACACGCACACGCTGACCCCTCGGCCTTTGGCACGGCCGCGCGCTCACACACACACACACACGCCGACCCCTCGGCCTTTGGCACGGCCGCGCGATCACACACACACACACACGCTGACCCCTCGGCCTTTGGCACGGCCGCGCGCTCACACACACACACACACGCCGACCCCTCGGCCTTTGGCACGCCCGCGCGCTCACACACACGCACACACGCCGACCCCTCGGCCTTTGGCACGCCCGCGTGCTCACACACATGCACACGCTGACCCCTCGGCCTTTGGCACGGCCGCGCGCTCACACACACACACACACGCCGACCCCTCGGCCTTTGGCACGGCCGCGCGCTCACACACACACACACACACGCCGACCCCTCGGCCTTTGGCACGCCCACGCGCTCACACACACGCACACGCCGACCCCTCGGCCTTTGGCACGGCCGCGCGCTCACACACACGCCCACACGACTGCGCACACGTAACGCTACACGGACGTACACACCCCAGTAACACTGTTCACCATCCCTCCCTTGTCCAGCAGCTGAGAACGCAGCAGCCCGGCTCCGAGGGGCCCCGGAGTCCACGGTGCAGCAAGCGGGGGGCGGGGGGGGGTCCATTAGTGTCTCCCCTTCAGGCCTTGTCGTGGGACGAGGTGCCTGTCACGGCCTGGGCCCCCCGGGAGGCCCCATTGTCCAGCGCCCGCAGCCCCGTGCCCTGGGTGTCGCCGGAGGAGGCCGGCCGGCCCGTGCAGCACCCGGCGCGGCAGGGCGGGCTCCAGGCGAAGCGCTCGGCCGCGCAGTAATAGACCAGCGGGTCCAGGCAGGCGTTGAGGCTGGTCAGGGCCATGGTGACGCGCCGGGCGACGTAGGTGCCGCGGAGGAGCCGGCAGCCCTGCAGCGCCCCGACGCGGCCCAGGGTGTGCACCACCTGGGTGAGGTGGTAGGGGGCGAAGCAGATCAGGAAGACGGCCAGCACCACCAGCACGGTGCGCAGCGCCTTGCGCCGGGCGGCCCGCGAGCCGGGCGCCATGCCGGGCGTGTCCAGCAGGCGGCGGGCGATGAGCGGGTAGCAGACGCCGATGACCGTCAGCGGCAGCAGGAAGCCGACGGCGGCGGCGAAGAGGCTGACGCCCGAGATGCGGCCCCTCCAGGAGTCGCTGGAGAAGTTCTCCAGGCAGGCCAGGCGCCCGTCGGGGAAGGGGCGGGTCAGGGGCCCGCGCAGCGCCAGGTACAGGCCGGCGGCGGCCAGCAGGGCCCAGACGGCCAGGCAGGCGGCCACGCGGTAGAGAGGCCGGCGCAGGCGCAGCGAGCGCAGCGGGTGCACCACGGCCACGTAGCGCTCCAGGCAGATGCAGCTGAGGAAGAGGGAGCTGCCGTACAGGTTGGCGTAGAAGAGGGAGCCGGTGAGCTTGCACGTGGCCTCGCCGAAGGGCCAGTCGTTGCGCAGGGCGTGGTAGCCGGCCCGGAAGGGCAGCGTCAGCACGAAGAGCAGGTCGAGGGCCGCCAGGTTGGCCAGGAAGACGTTGGCCGGGGCGGTGGCCGTCCGGGTGCGCAGGAAATACCAGAGCACGGACCCGTTCCCGGCCAGGCCCAGCACGAAGACCAGGCTGTAAACCACGGGGAACAGCACGTACTGGAAGTCGGCCCGTTCCCCGCAGCCCGTCTCGTTGGGGGGCGGCACCGAGGCGTTGGGGGGCGCGGTCCAGCCAGGCTGGGGGGGGAGAGAGGGGAGGAGGTTAAAACCCACGCAGAGCCCCCACTCCTGACTTGCAGCCCCCCAGCCCGGCCGGCGCCTCCCAGCTCGGCTAGTGCCCCCCACTCCCGACCCGCAGCCCCCCCAGCCCAGCCATGGCCCCCCCCGCTCGGATAGTGCCCCCCACTCCCGACCCGCAGCCCCCCCAGCTCGGCCAGGGCCCCCCCCAGCTCGGCCAGGGCCCCCCACTCCCAACTCGCAGCCCCCCAGCCCGGCTATGGCCCCCCCCCAGCCCGGCAATGCCCCCCCCCCGCTCGGATAGTGCCCCCCACTCCCGACCCGCAGCCCCGCTACATTCACACTGCAGCTGGTTTTGTGGCTTACAGCTGGGCTGGGGCCCAGGAATCTCTCTCGTTTCTGTCCCAGAGAAGGGTCCCGGGGGTGAGGGGGGGCTGTGTCCCTGGGGGCCCCTTTAGTGCCCAAGAACTGGGCTCCCCCCATGCAGGCAGGGGGCTGGGGACCCTGCCGGGCTGCCCAGGGGTTTCCCCGAGGAGGCTGGGAGGGAGGATGCCAGGAATGCCCGGGGCGTGTGGGCGGGGGAGCTGGCAGCGAGGACAGTGTCGCAACCCAAATGCTGCTTAACGGGATGTGAACCCTGCTGCCCACACAGGCGGGGCTGCCGCTGTGCGCGGGGGGGGGGGGCAGCGGGGACCCGGGGGCAGAGCCAGGCTGCGACGGGCACCAGCTGGCAGAGAATTCCCTCTGCCTGCTCCAAACCCCCATCACCCGGCTGCCCACAGGACGCCTGGGTTCTCCCCCCGGCGCTGGGAGGGGAGTGGGGGCTGGTGGGTCAGAGCAGGGGGGGCTGGGAGCCAGGACTCCTGGGTTCTCTCCCCGGCGCTGGGAGGGGAGTGGGGGCTGGTGGGTGAGAGCTGGGGGGGGCTGGGAGCCAGGACTCCTGGGTTCTCTCCCCAGCTCTGGGAGGGGAGTGGGGACTGGTGGGTCAGAGCAGAGGGGGCTGGGAGCCCGGACTCCTGGGTTCTCTCCCCAGCTCTGGGAGGGGAGTGGGGTCTCCTGGGATACCTCTGGATGTCCATTCTCCACGTAACACCCCCACACCCTGTTCTGAACCCTGCTCAGCCCCGATACCCAGTGGCAGGTAGTTCCACTGGCTGCTGGGTGAAATGAGCTGCCCAAGGTCAGAGATTGAGCCCCGGGACAGGACACCCCGGGGGTCAGGATGCAGGCGATGGGGGGAGAAACTCCCCCCAAGTGTCAGGTCTGAGGTAACCTGCCCCCAGGGCCCCTCTCCTTCCCTCACTGCATCCCACAACCCCTTGTTCCCGTAGCTGGATGGGGGAACCCCAACCCCCTTCTCCACCACGGTGCCTCCCTCTGCCCCGTCTCCCCCAAACTCCCCACGCAGCCGCTCAGCACCTGGGTGGGGCCCCACTCCCCTTCCTCTCCCAGTGTAGCCCAGCCCCGGGCATCCCTCCCTTCTCCCAGCTGTCCTAGACCCAGGGACCCCCTGCCCACCCCATCCCAGCCAGGCCCCCCGACCGGCTTGGACTCACCCCGTCCATGGGAACCAGGATCCTGCCGCTTCTCTGGGGAGAGTCCAGGCTCAGACTGGGCTGGGCTGCTCCACGTGCCCTGTCCCGTCCCCCACAAGCCAGGGAGGAGGCTGGGGGGGGGGAGTGAGAACGTCCTAATCCCGCCCCCGGGCCAGGGAGGAGATTCCCCAGGGGGAGGGGAGAACACCCTAACCCTGGCGGGGTGGGGGCTGATCCCTGATAAGACCAGCCCCGGGGGGGCTGCCGGGGGTCCCAGCAAGGCATCGCTTGGGGCGTCCCTGCGTCCGGGGCGAGGCTGCTGGCCCCATGGCCGAGGGGCACCAGGTCTGTCCCTGGATCTGGCGGCTCCTCTCCCTTTGGGGTGAAAGTGTCAACCGACGGGCGTTACACGGTACGTACGGCCTGGCCGCTGTCTGCCACCTGCGGGGGGTTACCTGGTCCCTGTGCACAGGCACTGGCACCCCCTGCCCCACACACACACCCCCTGAACGCTCACTCACCTACACACACGAGTCACAGACACGAATGCACACTGATGCACTGCACACACACTCACAGCCGTGTAAACAGACACCCTCGCACCATAACAAACACAAACACACAAAGGTACATCCCCCCCCATGCTCACTCACCTACACACACTGCACACACATTCACAGCCGTGTAAACAGACACCCTCGCACCATAACAAACACAAACACACAAAGGTACACCCCCCCAATGCTCACTCACCTAAACACACTGCACACACATTCACAGCCGTGTAAACAGACACCCTCGCACCATAACAAACACACAAAGGTACACACACACACCCTGCAGATCAACACATTCCCACTCTGTTCCTGCACACCCTCACTCATGCACACCCCATACACCTCCATTCACACCCACCTGCAGGCCTTACACACTTGCACCAACACCCACGCCCGCCCCCCCACTCAGCCTGACACACCCAACCTGCGATTGGGTGGCTTTTCCACCTCTCCCCCAATTTGGCACAAAGCATTTTTGGCTGATTTCCCCGCAGGCCGGGCCAGGGGGGCGGGAAACCCCATCCTGTCCCCCTCCACCCCGGGGGGAGGCTGACGGGAAACACAGCCCCAGGGCTGGGAAATTCCCATTATTAAGTAACCGGATTGTTTGCAAAATGCATCGGAGCCCAGCTTCCTGCTGCTGTGGGTGTGACATTGTGGTGGGGGGGTGCGAATGTGGTATGTGATTGTGGGGTGGTTGTCCACGTGAGGGGGCGGGTGTGAACGTGCTGTGATGCTCCAGGCCGGGTGGTACGAGGAAGTGGCACTGAACGGGAGGAGGGGGCAGAGTTGGGGCGGGCACTTTGGGGAAGGGGTTGGAATGGGGGTGGGGGGGCACCTGTGACAGTGGGCTGTGTGTGTCTGTGATGGGGGTGTGCCAGAGTGCGGTGTGCATGCAGGTGTATCTGGGACGGGGTGTGTGGCCGGGCAGGACTGTGACATACGTGTGCACGTGTCTGGGGCGGGGGTGTGTGTGTGTTTGTTGCAGGGGGGGTGTGCGGCTGTGTGTGTGGCGTGTGTGTCTCCGTGATGAGGCGCCCTGGACGCCCCATCTTCCAGTCCCCCCAAGCAGACGGCCAGTCTCCAGCCGCCCCCTCATGCTCCTCCTCCTTCTCTGTGTCGCGCTTCCCAGGCCAAAGGTGTCACCTGGTCGCACCTCCCGTCCTGGCTCTCAGGTTACGCAGGTGCAAACAGCTTCACCTGCCCCAGGGCCTCAGCAAAATCACACCCCCAATTCCCATCCCCGAAGTAGTGGGGCAGCACACAGGGAAACTGAGGCACACACAGGATTAGTATAGCACAGTAAGACTCACGTGCAACATAAGATGAATAAAACCCGACTTCGTCATACATGGTTGTGGGGGTCTGACGGTGTGACGTGGTGTGTGGTTGTCAGGGGGTGTGTGTGATAGTGTTTGTGTGGGTGTGATGGGGTGACGGGGGTGTGGGTCTGTGGGTGTGACAGGTTGGGTGTCTGTGTGGGTGTGGATGTGACAGAGTGTCACAGACTCACAGGTTGTGCCCGCTCTTGACCTCATGTGGTCCATGGGGGGGGGTGGGGGTGTCTGTGTGTGTGGGTGGCGGTATGTGTGCGGGTGACAGGGTGGGGGTGACAGAGTGTCTGTGTGAGACACGGTGTGTGACAGGGTGTCTGTATGTAGAGGTGTGTGTGACAGGGTGTGGGGGTGTCTGTGTGGGGGTGTGTGACAGGGTGTCTGTGGGTGGGTGTCTGTGTGTGTGGGGTGACAGGACGTGTGGGGGTGTCTGTGTGTGTGGGTGGCGGTATGTGTGCGGGTGACAGGGTGGGGGTGACAGGGTGTCTGTGTGAGACACGGTGTGTGACAGGGTGTCTGTATGTAGAGGTGTGTGTGACAGGGTGTGGGGGTGTCTGTGTGGGGGTGTGTGACAGGGTGTCTGTGGGTGGGTGTCTGTGTGTGGGGGGTGACAGGACGTGTGGGGGTGTCTGTGTGTGTGGGTGGCGGTATGTGTGCGGGTGACAGGGTGGGGGTGACAGGGTGTGGGGGTGTCTGTGTGGGGGGTGACAGGACGTGTGGGGGTGTCTGTGTGTGTGGGTGGCGGTATGTGTGCGGGTGACAGGGTGGGGGTGACAGGGTGTCTGTGTGAGACACGGTGTGTGACAGGGTGTCTGTATGTAGAGGTGGGGGGTGGCGGTATGCGTGGGGGTGTCTGTGTGGGGGTGTGTGACAGGGTGTCTGTGGGTGGGTGTCTGTGTGGGGGGTGACAGGACGTGTGGGGGTGTCTGTGTGTGGGTGGGTGGCGGTATGGGTGCGGGTGACAGGGTGGGGGTGACAGGGTGTCTGTGTGAGACACGGTGTGTGACAGGGTGTCTGTATGTAGAGGTGGGGGGTGGCGGTATGCGTGGGGGTGTCTGTGTGGGGGTGTGTGACAGGGTGTCTGTGGGTGGGTGTCTGTGTGGGGGGTGACAGGACGTGTGGGGGTGTCTGTGTGTGTGGGTGGCGGTATGTGTGCGGGTGACAGGGTGGGGGTGACAGGGTGTCTGTGTGAGACACGGTGTGTGACAGGGTGTCTGTATGTAGAGGTGGGGGGTGGCGGTATGCGTGGGGGTGTCTGTGTGGGGGTGTGTGACAGGGTGTCTGTGGGTGGGTGTCTGTGTGTGTGGGGTGACAGGACGTGTGGGGGTGTCTGTGTGTGTGGGTGGCGGTATGTGTGCGGGTGACAGGGTGGGGGTGACAGGGTGTCTGTGTGAGACACGGTGTGTGACAGGGTGTCTGTATGTAGAGGTGTGTGTGACAGGGTGTGGGGGTGTCTGTGTGGGGGTGTGTGACAGGGTGTCTGTGGGTGGGTGTCTGTGTGTGGGGGGTGACAGGACGTGTGGGGGTGTCTGTGTGTGTGGGTGGCGGTATGTGTGCGGGTGACAGGGTGGGGGTGACAGGGTGTGGGGGTGTCTGTGTGGGGGGTGACAGGACGTGTGGGGGTGTCTGTGTGTGTGGGTGGCGGTATGTGTGCGGGTGACAGGGTGGGGGTGACAGGGTGTCTGTGTGAGACACGGTGTGTGACAGGGTGTCTGTATGTAGAGGTGGGGGGTGGCGGTATGCGTGGGGGTGTCTGTGTGGGGGTGTGTGACAGGGTGTCTGTGGGTGGGTGTCTGTGTGGGGGGTGACAGGACGTGTGGGGGTGTCTGTGTGTGTGTGGGTGGGGGTGGGTGTGCGGGTGACAGGCGGGGGGTGACAGGGTGTCTGTGTGAGACACGGTGTGTGACAGGGTGTCTGTATGTAGAGGTGGGGGGTGGCGGTATGCGTGGGGGTGTCTGTGTGGGGGTGTGTGACAGGGTGTCTGTGGGTGGGTGTCTGTGTGGGGGGTGACAGGACGTGTGGGGGTGTCTGTGTGTGTGGGTGGCGGTATGTGTGCGGGTGACAGGGTGGGGGTGACAGGGTGTCTGTGTGAGACACGGTGTGTGACAGGGTGTCTGTATGTAGAGGTGGGGGGTGGCGGTATGCGTGGGGGTGTCTGTGTGGGGGTGTGTGACAGGGTGTCTGTGGGTGGGTGTCTGTGTGTGTGGGGTGACAGGACGTGTGGGGGTGTCTGTGTGTGTGGGTGGCGGTATGTGTGCGGGTGACAGGGTGGGGGTGACAGGGTGTCTGTGTGAGACACGGTGTGTGACAGGGTGTCTGTATGTAGAGGTGGGGGGTGGCGGTATGCGTGGGGGTGTCTGTGTGGGGGTGTGTGACAGGACGTGTGGGGGTGTCTGGGTGTGTGGGTGACGGTATGTGGGGGGGTGTCGGGGGGGTGCAGACAGTCTCGGGGGGGGCAGGGCTGGGGGGGTCCCGGGGCGGTTCGGGGGAGGCGGGATTGGGCCCGGGGGGGCGGCTCCGGGGGGGAGGGAGGCGCGGGGGGGTCCCAGGGGGCGGGGCCCGGGGGGCGGTTCCGGGGGGGGGAGGGAGGCGCGGGGGGGTCCCAGGGGGCGGGGCCCGGGGGCGGTTCCGGGGGGGGGAAGGAGGCGCGGGGGGGTCCCAGGGGCGGGGCCCGGGGGGGGCAGCAGCAGCCGCCGCGGCGGGAACCGAGGAGTCCAGGCTGAAGCCCCGGGTCCCTCTGCGCATGCGCGGACCCGCCCCGCAGACTCCTGTGGTAAAGGAGCGGGAAGGAACCCGCCCTCGTCTATATTGCGCATGCGCCGCCGCGGCGCCTTTGCAAGTGCGCATGCTCCGGAGGCCGCCGGTCTCCCGCCCTCCTGCCGCGCATGCACCAGGGAGCGTCGCGGAGGGGGCGGGGCTTCCCAAAGCGGCCGCGGTGGGGCGCAGGCGCAGATAGCGGGCTACGGCGGCCGGGCCGGGACACACCGCGTCAAGATGGCAGCGGCGGCAGCGGCGGCGGCCGGTGCCTCCTGCTCGGCGGCGGGGAGCAACGGGGGCTCCGGGGCCGGCGGGATGGAGGTGGACGCGGCAGGTACCGGCCCCGCCGGGCGGGGACAGGGCGGAGCTGGAGGGGGCAGCGAGACCCCGCCCCGTTCCCTGTGGGCCCCGCCCCCCCGTTACACCCGCACGCGCAGACCCCGCCCCTTCCCCTCGGGCCCCGCCCCCTCGGGAACCTGCCGCACGCGCAGGCCCCGCCCCTTCCCCTAAGGCCACGCCCCCTCGGGAACCTGCCGCACGCGCAGGCCCCGCCCCTTCCCCCCGGGCCGCGCCCCCTCGGGAAACTGCCGCACGCGCAGGCCCCGCCCCTTCCCCTCGGGCCACGCCCCCTCGGGAACCTGCCGCACGCGCAGGCCCCGCCCCTTCCCCTCGGGCCACGCCCCCTCGGGAACCTGCCGCGCGCGCAGGCCCCGCCCCTTCCCCTCGGGCCACGCCCCCTCGGGAAACTGCCGCACGCGCAGGCCCCGCCCCCTCACTCTCTGGCCACGCCCCCTGAATCCCCTCTGCGTATAGACCCCGCCCCCTCCCCTCGGGCCACGCCCCACTCCTAGGGGCCCCGCCCTCTCAGAGGCTCCCTCTCCTCCGCCCCGCCCCACATAGGCCACGCCCCTCCGAGACCCCAACCCCTCTCATGGGCCCCGCCCCCTCCCCCTGGCCCCGCCCCCACGGAGCCCCCCCAGCAGGGTCCCCCCACATGGGGTCTCACAGTGGGGGTCCCCCCCCCCCCCCCGCTGACCGGGTCTCCCCCCCCCCCCGCAGTGCTCCCCACCGTCATGGCGTCGGGCGTGACGGGCAGCGTCTCGGTGGCCCTGCACCCGCTGGTGATCCTCAACATCTCCGACCACTGGATCCGCATGCGCTCGCAGGAGGGGCGCCCCGTGCAAGGTACCCGCCGGGGGCCCTCCCTCCCCCCTGGGCGCAGGCCGGGCCCCCCGCCGCCCCCCCTGCTCCGGCCGCCTCCAGCTCAGGGTACCTGGACGCAGACGAGGCCTCCTGGCGCCCCCCTGCTCCAGTAACCGCCAGCCCAGGGCCCCCGCATGCAGGCCAGGCCTCCCAGCACCCACCCACCCACCACCACCCCCCGGCCCGGCAGCTGCTCGCCCAGGGCCCAGCCGTGTCCCCCGTTCCCGTCACCTGGCTGGGTCCCGTCCCTGCCGACCCGTCCCCCTGTTCCCTTCACGTCCCCTCTGGAGAGTCGGCGCCCACCTTCCCCCTAGGCCTCTGGCCCTGCCGGGCTGGCGGAGGCTGTGGGGGCTTCTGCCGCTAAGGCTGCATTAGAAGGAGTCGTGTCTCCCCCCTGCACCCACCGAGCCAGCCAGGGAGGGAGGGTCCAGCCCGTGGAGCAGCGGGTTCCCGTATCTACAGCTGTGGGGACCGAGCGGCCAGGCAGGCCGGGTTGGGGGGGCCGGACCCAGGCTTCCTGCCCCCCGTAACGCCCCTGCCCCGTGGCTGCCAGTGATCGGGGCGCTGATCGGGCGGCAGGAGGGCCGGAACATCGAGGTGATGAACTCCTTCGAGCTGCTGGCGCACGCGGTGGAGGAGAACGTCGTCATCGACAAGGAGTACTACTACACCAAGGAGGAGCAGTGTGAGTGTGGGGGGGCTCTCGCGCCCGCGGGCAGCGCCCGAGCACGGCCGGTGGGTTCGGAATGGGGGGGCTCCGTCGACGAGCCCCCGGTGCGGTGCTGTGGCAGGGGGCCGGCGGGTAACCGGGGCGTGGGGAGCAGGAGCAGGGAGGGGATTTTACCCCTGCACGCGGGGCAGGACGGGGCTGCTTCTGGGGCTTCTCCGGGGAGACGCTCACCCCCCCGGCCGGCGTTCGGTGCCAGCCAGCAGCCGGGGTGATTCGGTGACGGGACGGAAGCGCCTCCGTGGGTGGGGAGAGGGTCCCGGGCTCTGAGCATGAGCAGAACAAGGGCCGGTGGACGCTAAACCCGGAGCAGCGCAGGTTAAAAAGGGGGCGCAGCTCCCCGGCCGGGGGGTGAGTCACCCTTCAGCCCTCCTGGGGCGGCGGAGGGGGGGGGAGATGGTTCCAGTCCAGGCGCATCCAGCTGAACACGCCCGGAATGGGGGAACTGGGCGAGAGTCCCCGGCCGGCGCAGGATCAAATGGGTCCTGCTGGCCTGACCGTCTGTGGAGCCCTGAGTTGGGGGAGCTGGGATCTGCCCCCACCCACTAACCGTGCTCCTCTCTGTCCCCACCACCCAGTCAAACAGGTCTTCAAGGATATGGAGTTCCTGGGCTGGTACACGACGGGGGGCCCCCCGGACCAGTCTGACATCCACGTCCATAAACAGGTCAGGCCGCACTCCCCTCCCAGAGCCGGGGACAGAACCCAGGAGTCCTGGCTCCCAGCCCCCACTGCTGTAACCCATCAGCCCCCACTCCCCTCCCAGAGCCGGGGAGAGAACCCAGGAGTCCTAGCTCCCAGCCCCCACTGCTCTAACCCACCAGCCCCCACTCCCCTCCCAGAGCCGGGGAGAGAACCCAGGAGTCCTAGCTCCCAGCCCCCACCCTGCTCTCACCCCCCAGCCCTCCCAGAGCCAGGGAGAGAACCCAGGAGTCCTGGCTCCCAGCCCCCACCCTGCTCTAACCCACCAGCCCCCACTCCCTTCCCAGAGCTGGGGAGAGAACCCAGGAGTCCTGGCTCCCAGCTACCTCCACCCCCCACTAGGCACTAGTGGGAGCTGCCATTTCCAAATCCCGTGGCAGGGGAGGGACCCTGGTACATTGGGGGTCTTTGGGGGAGCCCCTGGGTGCCCGCCCTGGAGTGTGTGGGGTGGGGCGGGGGGCAGCCGAGCGGGCCCCAGGCTGACGGTCGCCTTTCCCCGAGCCCAGGTGTGCGAGATCATCGAGAGCCCCCTCTTCCTGAAGCTGAACCCCATGACCAAGCACACGGACGTGAGTACCCCCCGCCCCCCACAGCCGCATCCAGAGGGGGCTGCCTGGGAAACCAGCCCCAAGTGTGGCTCGAGGGTGTCCGTCCTGCCTGCGTATGGAACTGCCCTTCACTTCCTGTCTCAAACCGCCGCTCAGTAGCCCCCGCGCCCTGATCCCGGCGCCGGGTGAGGGGTCCCGGTCTGAACAGACCCCGTGCTCCACCCCAGAGGGGCCACGTCCCCGCGCCAGGTCCCCATAATCCCAGCCCAGCACCCCGCCCCAGGCAAGGGGTCCCCGTAAACCTGGTCCCTGCCCCGCCCCAGCGGCAGCTGCGTCTCCGCGCCAGGCGAGGGGCCCCCGTAAATGCAGCCCCTGCCCCATCCCAGAGGGGCCGCGTCCCAGCCTGCCCCCCCCCCCCGCTGTGGGGCGCGGCAGCTGTCGGCGGCGCTATCGGGATGTTTCTCGCTCTCTCTCCCCAGCTGCCCGTCAGTGTCTTTGAGTCCGTGATCGACATCATCAATGGAGAGGTAAGTCCCCCCCCCGCCCCCCGCGCTGCGCATTTTCCCCGGGGGGGAGGGGCTGGTGCCGGCCCAGGCCCCCCTGACCCCCCCTCGCCCGCAGGCCACCATGCTGTTCGCGGAGCTGACCTACACGCTGGCCACGGAGGAGGCGGAGCGCATCGGGGTCGACCACGTGGCCCGAATGACGGCGACCGGCAGCGGGGAGAACTCCACGGGTGAGTGGGGGGGGGGGACCCCCAGGGGTGCATGTGTGGGGAATGCTGGGGGCGGGGGATGCTGGGGGTGTGGGGGGGACCCCCCAGGGGTGCGGGTGTGGGGAATGCTGGGGGCGGGGGACCCCCCAGGGGTGCGTGTGGGGGATGCTGGGGGCGGGGGAGGCTGGGGGTGTGTGGGGGGGACCCCCCAGGGGTGTGGGTGTGGGGAATGCTGGGGGCGGGGGACCCCCCAGGGGTGCGTGTGGGGGATGCTGGGGGCGGGGGATGCTGGGGGTGTGTGGGGGGGAACCCCCCAGGGGTGCATGTGTGGGGGATGCTGGGGGCGGGGGACCCCCCAGGGGTGTGGGTGTGGGGGATGCTGGGGGCGGGGGACGCTGGGGTTGTGTGGGGGGGACCCCCCCAGGGGTGCAGGTGTGGGGGATGCTGGGGGCGGGGGACCCCCCAGGGGTGCGGGTGTGGGGGATGCTGGGGGCGGGGGGCTCCCCGGGTGAGCGGAGGGTGGGACCCAGGGGTGCCTGTGTGGAGAATGCTGGGGGTGGGGGACGCTAGGGGTGTGGGGGGGGACCCCCCAGGGGTGCCTGTGTGGGGCATGCTGGGGGCAGGGGGCCCCAGGGGTGAGCGTGGGGGGGATGCTGGGGGGGGCCCAGGGACACGTGTGTGGGGGACACTGGGGGCAGAGGACTCCAGGGGTGAGTGGGTGGGGACCCCCAGGCATGCAGGTGTGGGGGAGGCGGGGGGCCCCAGAGGCGAGCGGGGGGGGACATGCTGTGGGGGGACCCCAGGGGCGCGTCTCCGGGGGGCGGAGCCGCCTGACCCCGCCCTCTCGCCCGCAGTGGCCGAGCACCTGATCGCCCAGCACAGCGCCATCAAGATGCTGCACAGTCGGGTCAGGCTGATCCTGGAGTACGTCAAGGCCTCGGAGGCGGGTGAGGGCCTGGCCTGTGCCCCTCGACCCCCCCCCCCTTCAGTTCATCAGCCCCCCCAGCTCTGACGCTGATCCCCCGGCCCTGCTGTGCCAGGCCTGGCCTGTGCCCCTCGACCCCCCCCCCCCCAGCTCTGACGCTGATCCCCCGGCCCTGGTGTGCCAGGCCTGGCCTGTGCCCCTCGACCCCCCCCCAGTGACGCTGATCCCCCAGCCCTGCTGTGCCAGGCCTGGCCTGTGCCCCTCGACCCCCCCCCAGTGACGCTGATCCCCTGGCCCTGCTGTGCCAGGCCTGGCCGGTGCCCCTCGTCCCCCCCCCCCTGACGCCGTTCCCCCGGCCCTGCTGTGCCTGGCCTGGCCAGTGGCCCTCGACCCCCCCCCCCCCAGTGACGCTGATCCCCCGGCCCTGCTGTGCCAGGCCTGGGCTGTGCCCCTCGACCCCCCCCCCCCAGTGACGCTGATCCCCCGGCCCCGCTGTGCCCGGCCTGGCCTGTGCCCCTTGACCCACCCCCCTTCCGGTCGCCAGCCCCCCCCCAGCCCTGACACTGATCCCCCCCGCCCTGGTGGGCCAGGCCTGGCCTGTGCCCCTCAACCCCCCCCCCCCCCAGCCCTGACGCTGATCCCCCGGCCCTGGTGGGCCCGGCCTGGGCTGTCCCCCATCTCCCCCCAGGTGGGGCAGGGTCCAGGGTGCTGCCCCCTGTAACCGTCTCTCCCCGCCCCCCACCCCCAGGCGAGGTGCCCTTCAACCACGAGATCCTGCGTGAAGCCTACGCCCTGTGCCACTGCCTGCCCGTCCTCAGCACCAACAAGTTCAAGACGGACTTCTACGACGTGAGGGGCGGGCTGGGGGCAGGGGGGTCCGGGGGGCGGGCGGAGTTCGGGGGGTGTCTGGGCCGGGGCAGGCAGGGAGCAGGGTGTCTGGGCTGGGGGAGGCAGGGGGCCGGGTGTCTGGGCCGGGGGGTGTCTGGCTTGGGGTGGCGGGGACCAGTGGGGTGTGTACTAGGGTGGGGGGGGGCGGGAAGGCATCTCCCCAGGGCTGGGGGGGCAGGAAGGCGTCTCCCCAGGGCTGGGGGGGGATTGGGGGGGTGGGAAGGCATCTCCCCAGGGCTGGGGGGGCAGGAAGGCGTCTCCCGAGGGTGAGGGGCGATTGGGGGGGCGGGAAGGCGTCTCCCGAGGGGCGGGGCAGCCACGTGTCACTAACCCCCTCCGCCCCCCCCCCCCCCAGCAATGCAACGACGTGGGGCTCATGGCCTACCTGGGCACCATCACCAAAACCTGCAACACCATGAACCAGTTCGTCAACAAGTTCAACATCCTGTACGACCGGCAGGGCCTGGGGCGCCGCATGCGGGGGCTCTTCTTCTGACACCCCCCCCCCCAATAAACGCCTGCTGGAGAGACGCCGGCGCCTGCTCACTGCCGCCCCCCCCCCCCGACCGGCTATGGGGCACGAGGGCGCAGCGTGGGGCGGCTGGCCTGGCCCCCGCAAGGGCTCACAGGGAGCAGGGCCTAGGCACCAACCCCCCACCAGTGCTTTGCGGGGGGGTCCGCGCCTCCCCCAGCAGCACCACTCGGCTCACTTTGGAAAAGGGGGGGCGTGGGGGCCTTAGGTCCAGGTACCCCCAGAGTATCCCCCAGCCCACACCCGGCATTAGCATGTACGCCTGGGCCGAGCTCATGCCAGAGATACTGCTGGGGGCCAGGACGCCTGGGTTCTCCCCGGCTCTGGGGGGCTGGGAGCCAGGACTCCTGGGTTCTCTCCCCAGCTCTGGGAGGGAAGTGGGGGCTGGTGGGTTGGAGCAGTGGGGGCTGGGAGCCAGGACTCCTGGGTTCTCTCCCTGGCTCTGGGAGGGGAGTAGGGGCTGGTGGGTCAGAGCAGGGGGGGCTGGGAGCCAGGACTCCTGGGTTCTCTCCCCGGCTCTGGGGGGCGAGTGGGGGCTGGTGGGTCGGAGCAGGGGGGGCTGGGAGCCAGGACTCCTGGGTTCTCTCCCCGGCTCTGGGAGGGGAGTGGGGGCTGGTGGTTAGAGCAGGGGGGGCTGGGAGCCAGGACTCCTGGGTTCTCTCCCCGGCTCGGGAAGGGAAGTGGGGGCTGGTGGGTTAGAGCAGGGGGGCTGGGAGCCAGGACTCCTGGGTTCTCCCCGGCTCTGGGAGGGGAGTGGGGGCTGGTGGTTAGAGCAGTGGGGGCTGGGAGCCAGGACTCCTGGGTTCTCCCCGGCTCTGGGAGGGGAGTGGGGGCTGGTGGTTAGAGCAGTGGTGGCTGGGAGCCAGGACTCCTGGGTTCTCCCCGGCTCTGGGAGGGGAGTGGGGGCTGGTGGTTAGAGCAGTGGGGGCTGAGAGCCAGGACTCCTGGGTTCTCCCCGGCTCTGGGAGGGGAGGGGGGCCTTGCATTCACTGTGCTGCTGGCTGTAGCTGTGCTGGTCACAGGCAGCCGAGGGGCGGGGGGAGATCGTCTCCCACTCACCTGTGATGACGAACGAGCCCAGCTCTGAGCTGACCAGGTGCTTGCTCAGGTCAGGGTCCTGCTCTCCGAGCCCCCCCCCCCCCCCCCGGGGTCTGGCTGGGCCACTGAGGACCTGCCCCCGGCTGCGGTGTTGGAACGGCACCGAAGCCCCATCTCAAACTGCAGAACTGCCCCCGGGGTGTGTAACTGAGGCCTTAAATCTGGTGCTGGAGCAGCTGCCTGGGCCCCGGCCCCGTGGGTGTAACTCCCGCAGATGGGGGGGACCAGACAGATGAACCCAACCCTGAGGGGAGGCAGTAGACACGTGGCCAAGGGGGACCCAGTGGACTTAGATTCCCAGAAAGCCTTTGCCCAGCCCCCTCCCCAAAGGCTCGTAGGCAAAGTCAGCTGGGACGGGACAGGAGGGGAGGGCCCCTCCTGGATCAGTACCTGGGTAACAGACAGGAAACAAAGGGGAGGAACAAATGGGCAGTTTTCAGTGTGGAGAGAGGGAAATCGTGGTGCCCCCCCCCAGGGGTCTGTGCTGGGCCCCGTCCTATGCCACAGAGTCATCAACCATCTGGATAAAGGGTGAAGAGTGAGGTGGCAACATCTGCAGATGATACAAAACTGCTCCGGAGAGTTACGTCCCCGGCAGCCTGGGACGAGCTGCAAAGGGCCTCACAGAACTGGGTGACGGGGAACAACCTGGCAGGTGAAATTCAGGGTTGATCAATGCAAAGTGATGCACGTTGGAAACCATCGTCCCAACTCGACCTGTGCAGTGATGGGGCTGAATGAGCTGCTACCGCTCAAGAGATCTTGGAGTCACTGTGGAGAGTTCTCTGCAAACACCCGCTCGATGTGCAGCCCCAGCCCCGCTCACCCCGTGTTAGGAACCCCCCAGACCAGGGCTAGCGACAGTCACTCATGTCGCTCTCGCACTCCAGGGCCTGCCCTGGCCTGCAGCATTCGGCGCCGTGCTGGTCACCCTGGCTCGGACAGGTCACACGTGTTAGAAATGGGAAAGGCAAAACGAACGGCAACAAAGCTTACGCGGGGTCTGGAACAGCTCCCGCAGCAGGAGGTTAAAAAGGCAGAGCTGACCCAGCTCCATAAAGTCAGGCGGGATTTGGAGAGTCGTGTTATTTCCTCCCTCTGCTGCCAGGGGCTGAGGCTACCCAATGACATGAACAGGCAGCGGGTTTAAGACAAACACCAGGATGTATTTCTGCACCCGGCGCACTGTTAACCTCGGGAACTCCTCGCCAGGGTGTTGTGGAGGCCCAGACCATACCAGGGCTCAAAGAACTAGGCAAGTCCCTGGAGGACGGGCCCGTCGATGGCTACTAGCCAGGCTGGGCAGGGCTGCCCCCTCCTGTTCTGCGCGGCCCCAGCGCTGCCCAGGAGCCGGTGGGAATTGCCTGGGCTGCTCGTTCCCGCTAAGGCTCCGGCCCCGCTCCGAGGACACGGGGCTCGCTGGCCCTGGCCCCGTTCTCACGTGGAGACAGCCCAGGTGAGGCAGGACCAAGCAGTGCTGGACCGGCCCCTAAAGCCTCCTTTGGGGGCCTGTTCTGGAGCCCACCTCCCCTTGGAGAGCGAGAGGAGCTGCCAACCCCCACCCCCACGTGCCTTTCCTCAGGGCCAGACACCCCCCTGCCCCCCCCCCCAAGCTCGGCCGGGCCGGTTCCCCCCCACGGCAGAACTGAGAACGGAGAACTGAGGCACCCGCACTCAGGCCCATCCTTCCGCTCCTCGCTTCTAGTCCCCGTCTAGGGCTTTCACCCCATGGGGCTGGGAGCCAGGACGCCTGGGTTCCTGGCCGCAGGACGGGACACGGCCCTGGGGCTCACCCGCTTTGCCCCACGGCGCAGAGGGGGAGATGGGGTGAGGCGCTCACCCGCTGGCCTGGAGAGGAGCTGCCGGGTGAGACGGGCCCTCAGGCAGCACCTCACCGCGGAGCAGGGGGCCCCCAGGTCCACAGCCCCTGCTGCCCCGCCTGCTGGGAGGCCAGGCTGACGCTGCCCCCAGGATGGAGCCAGAGACGGAGCCCACCCCGGCCAGCAGCTCCTCCCGCCCGGTCGGCCCCCGGCACCAGCAGCGCCGTAACATACAAACACTGGTTTATTGGTAAGAGAACAAGCCAAGCAATCGCCTCCGCCATGACAGGAGCCCCCAGGCCACAGGCCTGGCCTCCCCCACCCCACAGCACAGAACAGGGGGGCAGGGGCCCGGCCTCAGCCCCGGGGTAGCGGGGGCCAGCTGGGAACAACCAGGCCAGAACCTGGCCCGGGGTGCGCGCCCCAGGGAGACGACCCCTCTCCCCGGGGGCTGGAGCCAGGGATGGGAGGGGGGGACCCTCCCGCGCCCTGCGGCTCAGACGAAGGTGATGCGGGTCCGGGCCTGGTTCACCTGCCAGACGTTCAGCTCCTCGTACTCGTCCAGCGCGGCCTGGAACTGGGCGGGGGTGAAGCCCTTGGAGACGCAGCGCTGCTCGGCCTCGGCGTAGCGCACCGAGCGCCCGCCCGCCCCGCCCGCCAGCTCCCGCACCGCCGCGAAGATCACGTCCGCCGCCCGCTGCGGCCTGGGGAAAGGGGGGAGAAACGGGGTCAGCGCTGCCCCTGTCCCGGTGCCGGCCTCGGGGAACCCCCCCCGCACCACCCCCCGACTAGCGCCCGCCCGCCCCGCCCGCCAGCTCCCGCACCGCCGCAAAGATCACGTCCGCTGCGGCCTGGGGAAAGGGGGGGCGGGGGGGGAGAAATGTGTCAGCGCTGCCCCTGTCCCAGTGCCAGCCTCCGGGACCCCCACCACCACCACCACCACACGCTGCCCCAGTCCCAGTGCCAGCCTCTGGGAATCCCCCCCCCTCCCCTGCACAGGGTCCTAGTCCCTGTCTCTGGGAACCCCCCTCCCCACAAATCCCTACTACCCCCGTCTCGGCTTCTGGGGACCCCCCCCCACCCCAGCTGCCCCCAGTCCCAACCTCCGGGGCCACCCCCCACACCCCCTCCTGCACTGGCCCCAGTCACAGCCCCTAGGACTCCCCCCCCCCGGCCCCCCGCCCCCATCCGCAGCTACCTTGGGGCTGGGGGGAGAGGAGGATGGAGCCACAGGACCCGCCCCTAACCCAGAGCCCCCTGCCCCCCGCAGGCCCCTTGGCTGCAGGTGCGTGGGGAGGAGGCTTCTGGCCAGTCCGCGTCTCACCTGCTTTGCTGACTCTTGTCCCCCAGCAGCGAGTCCTTGGACATCTCCATGAGCCGCATGGCTTCGTTCACGTCCTCCTTCTCCACCACGTCCACCAGCCGCAGCCGGGCCTGGAGGGGAGGGGGTCAGCGTGGGGCGCCGCGCTGCCCCCCGGCGCCCACCCGTCCCCGGCAGATGCCCCGGGCCGTTTCCGGCCAATCCCGACCCACCCAGCCGGGGGAGGGGGGGGCTCCACCCCCGCCCCCAGGGGCCGACGAGGGGTGTCCGGGGGGCTCGCGAAGCGCTGACCCGGCAGTAGTCGGCTGCACACGCTACCTGCACGAACAGCACTTTGGAGCCTCTGGGACGGGCCGAGCGCTTCCTGCTCCGGGCCGGCCGGCCGAGCCCCCCACCGCCCCCGCACCCGACGCCAGCGGCCCCCCAGAGCTGCAAGCCCCCACACTGCAGTAGCAACCAGACACCAGCTACCTGCACTGTCAGCACTTTAGCCCTGTGGAGCCGGGAACGGTGCCCCCCTGCCAGGCGCTCCCCAGGGCGCTGGCCAGCCGCCGGGAACGGTGCCCCCCACCCTGCCGGGCGCAGCCCCGTGGAACCGGGAACGGTGGCCCCCCCCACCCCGCCTGGCGCTCACCAGGGCGCTGGCCAGCCGCCGGGAACGGTGCCCCCCACCCTGCCGGGCGCAGCCCCGTGGAGCCGGGAACAGCGCCCCCCCCCACCCCTCCGGCCAGGCGCTCACCCAGCCCCGTGGAGCCGGGAATGGTGCCCCCCCCCCCCCCATCCCACCCGGCGCTCACCAGGGCGCTGGCCAGCCGCAGGATGCCCAGCAGGGTGCGGGCCGACGTGAAGGTCGTGTCCTTGCTGGCCCAGGCCTCCTTGCGCATCTCCACGTAGGCGGCTGTGATGTAATCGGCCAGCGCCTCCGGCACGGCCGGCTGCTTCCGCTTACACATGCCGATGTAGCGCCTGGGGGAGGAGGGGAAGATGGGTTAATATAGGGGGGGAATCTGCCCCCCCGCAGGATGCTCAGGCCCTAGAAGCCTGGCTCCCAGCCCCCACTCCCCTCCCAGAGCCGAGGAACATGAGAACAGCCAGACTGGGTCAGAGCAAAGGGCCCTCTAGCCGCCCAGGGTCCTGTCTGCCAACGGCAGCCAGTGCCAGGCGCCCCCGAGGGAATGAACAGAGCAGGGAATCCCCGAGTGACCCAGCCCCTGTCGCCCATTGCCAGGTGCTGGCAAACAGAGGCCAGGGACACCATCCCTGCCCAGCCTGGCTAGTAGCCATCGAGGAGCCCGTCCTCCGGGATCTTCTCTAGTTCTTCTTTGAGCCCTGGTATAGTCTTGGCCTTCACAACACCCCCTGGCGAGGAGTTCCCCAGGTTAACAGTGCGTTGGGTGCAGAAATACGTCCTTGTGTTTGTTTTAAACCTGCTGCCTGTTCATTTCATTGGGTGGCCCCTAGTTCGTGTGTTATGAGAAGCAGTAAATAACACTCCCTTATCTACTTCCTCCGCACCCGTCATGATTTTATAGACCAGAGGTTCTCAAACTGGGGGTAGGGACCCATCATGGGGCCGTGAGATTATTACATGGGGGGTTGCGAGCTGTCAGCCTCCACCCCAAATCCAGCTTTAACTGGTGTTAAATATTTTAAAAAGTGTGTTTAATTTATGGGGGGGGGGTGTCGCACTCAGAGACTTGCTGCGTGAAAGGGGTCACCAGTACAAACGTTTGAGAACCCCTGTTCTAGACCTCGCGCGTCTGCTCCCTGAGGCGTCTCTGTCCCAAGCGGAACAGCCCCGGTCTGATCGATCTCCCCTCACACGGCAGCCGGTCCAGACCCCTCAGCAGTTTTGTTGCTGTTTTCTGAACCTTTTCCAATCCCACTAGATCCTTTCTGCGATGGGGCGCCCCATCGGCACACAGTGTTCCAGGTGTGGGCGTCCCATGGATTTACAGAGAGGCAACAGGATATTTTCTGTCCTATTATCTCTCCCTTTCTTAATGATTCCCAACATCCTGTTCGTTTGATTTTTTGAGTGGCTCTTTGCAGAAAACTCTCCACAGTGACGCCAAGATCTTCCCTGAGTGGGAACAGCTCGTTTAGACTCCTCATTTCTTAGATATAGTTGGGATCATGTTTCCAATGTGCATCACTTTGCACTGATCAATATTCCTTCCCCGAGCCAAGGAGAGAACCCAGGAGTCCTGGCTCCCAGCCCCCCCTGCTCTAACCACCAGCCCCCACTCCCCTCCCAGAGCCGGGGAGAGAACCCAGGAGTCCTGGCTCCCAGCCCCCCCTGCTCTGACCCACCAGCTCCCACTCCCCTCCCAGAGCCGGGGAGAGAACCCAGGAGTCCTGGCTCCCAGCCCCCCCTGCTCTGACCCACCAGCCCCTAGGGCCAGGCTGAGCTCTCACCTCATGAGCTTCATGTCGAGCTGCTGGAAGGCGCAGGGCGGCTGCCGGCTGTGCTGGTGGACGTAGGTGATGTGCTGGGCCAGCCTGTGGGGACGACACGCGTTAGCGCTGCTGCCCGGATGCCCCACCCCGGCCCCCGAGCAGAGAGGGGGCCCCCCGGCTCTCACCGCAGGTCGTTGTCCCGGTCGGGCCGGTCCTGGATGAGCCAGAGCAGGTCGAAGCGGGAGAGCAGGGCCGCCGGCAGCTGCACGTTCTGCTCCAGGCTGCGCTTGGGGTTGTAGCGCCCGTAGGCGGGGTTGGCGGCCGCCAGGATGGCGCAGCGGGCGTTGAGGGTGGCCAGCACGCCCGCCTTGGCGATGGAGATGGTCTGCTGCTCCATCACCTCGTGGATGGCCGTGCGGTCGCTCTCCAGCATCTTGTCGAACTCGTCGATGCAGCAGACGCCCTGGTCGGCCAGGACCAGCGCCCCCCCCTCCAGGGCCAGCTCCCCCGTCAGCGGGTCCCGCAGCACGGCGGCCGTCAGCCCCACGCCCGACGAGCCGCGCCCCGTCGTGTACTGACCTGGGGAAAGGGGGACGGGAGTCAGGGGGTCGCAGCCGCTGCGTCCCCACCCCCGGCGCTGCTGGGAAGCCCCTGGAGGATGCACCCAGCCGGGCCCCGGCGCCCCCCAGGGTGGGGTGTTACTCACTGCGGGGGGCCAGGCGGTCGATGTAGGAGAGCAGCTGGGACTTGGCCACGCCCGGGTCACCCATCAAGCAGATGTTGATGTTCCCTGGAGCAAGACAGCGAGAAGCTGGGTCAGCGTCAGAGCAGCCCCCCACATGGGATCGAGCCCCCCCCCCCCCCGAGACCCATACACCCCCCGGCGTCCTGCCCCGCCGCCCCCTCCCCCGCCGACTCACCCCGAATCTTCATGCCCCGGGGGTTGCGGTCCACGCCCCCCACCAGCAGCAGCAGCAGGGCCTTCTTGACGTCCTCATGCCCGTAGATCTCGGGGGCGATGGAGGCTGCCAGCTTGTCGTAGAAATCTTCCTCTGCACGCAGCGGGAGGGCGTCAGCAGGGCGGGGGGGCCTTGATCCATGACCCCCCCTCCCCAAACAGGCCGGGGGGCAGCAGGAGGTGCCAACAGGGCTATACAGGGGAGATCTCACTCACGAGCAGGCCCTGTTCCTCCTCCGTCAGCTGCCCCACACACCACAGGCCCAGGGGGCTGGCAGGAGGTGCCGCAGGGCTCGGGGGGGGGGGGGTTGTGTGTGGGGGATCACACCTGCTCCACACTCCGCGCACCCAGGGGGCTGGCAGGAGGTGACGCAGGGCTCGGGGGGGGGGGGCGGGGGTTGTGTGTGGGGGATCACACCTGCTCCACACTCCGCGCACCCAGGGGGCTGGCAGGAGGTGACGCAGGGCTCGGTGGGGGGGGGGGGTTGTGTGTGGGGGATCACACCTGCTCCACACTCCGCGCACCCAGGGGGCTGGCAGGAGGTGACGCAGGGCTCGGTGGGGGGGGGGGGGGGGTTGTGTGTGGGGGATCACACCTGCTCCACACTCCGCGCACCCAGGGGGCTGGCAGGAGGTGCCCCAGGGTACAGGGCGGGTGGGGATCACACCTGCCCCGCACTCCGCGCACCCAGGGGGGTTGCAGGTGCCACTGCAGGGTACAGGGTGGGCGGGATCACACCTGCCCCGCACTCCGCACACCCAGGGGGCTGGCAGGAGGTGCCACAGGGCTCGGTGGGGGGGGGGGGGGGTTGTGTGTGGGGGAATCACACCTGCCCCGCACTCCGCGCACCCAGGGGGCTGGCAGGAGGTGCCCCAGGGTACAGGGCGGGTGGGGATCACACCTGCTCCACACTCCACACACCCAGGGGGGTTGCAGGAGGTGCCCCAGGGTACAGGGCGGGTGGGGATCACACCTGCTCCACACTCCGCACACCCAGGGGGCTGGCAGGAGGTGCCGCAGGGCTGTGGAAGCTCCCCAGGCCCCAGCACGGCTGTGTGTGTGGGGAGGGAGAGGGGGAGGGCAGGGGATGAGCAGGGCTATGGGGGGGGCAAGGAGGGGGTTTCACCTGTGATCTGGCGCAGCTCGTCCTCCGTCAGCTCCCCTGAGCCCAGCTCGTCCTCCTCGCTCTTGTTCATCTTCACGATGCGATGCGCCTCCAGGTAGGTCTCGGAGAGCAGCCCCTGGCAGGAGCAGGGGGGCAGGTCACTCCAGGGGACCCGACCCACCCACGGCGTGAAAGGTCCCCCCCCACAACTACCCCAGCAACCCGGCCCCCTGCCCGCTCTCACCTGGGCTATCTGCCGGAAGCCAGCTCTCAGCAGGGGCAGGAAGACGCCGGTGATGCTGACGTGGTCCCCGGGCTGGGCCAGCCGCGTGTTCTCGCCGTGCACAGCCACGCTGATGGAGCGCGGGAGGTGCCCCACCGGCACCTGGTCGCTCTGCATGGGGAAAGAGGGAAAAATCAGCCCCGATCCAGCCACAACCCCCCCTCGGGAGACCAGCCTCCCCCACCCCCGGCAGAAACCCCCTTAACCAAACTGGGGGGATGGGACACCAGGAAGCCCAGATCAATCTTTGGGGCGCCCCATTCACATGCCCCAACTCCCCTCCGCAGCCGGAACCCCCACCCCACTCACATGCTCCTGCATCTTCAGCTCCTGGAACTTGATGAACTTGGAGCCGCGGCTCTGCAGGTAGAGACGCCCCCCGGAGCGGTTGGTCTGGCATTCCTGGCTCGGGCACATGATCAGCGGCATGAAAGTCGGGGACTGGATCTGCGAGTGGTGGGGGGGGGCGGGGGAGAAAGAGGGTCAGACACACCCCCACCTGCCCGGTGGCTAAACAGGGGTCTCGGCTGCTCCCCCACGCCCAGGTGGGGGGCGTGACAAAGCGAGAAGGTTTGTAATGATTTAACGAGGCCTCTATGTGCCTCAGTTTCCCCTGGGGGTTACCTGGCTACCCACTGAGGGGAAGGGGGTGAAGTCTGCCCTGAGGGCGGATTGAAAGACACAGGTGTGCGCATCACCTCCCTGTCTGGGGCGGGGTGGGGGGGGGGGGTGCAGCCTCGTTAAGGAGCTGGATGAAACAGACCCAAACCCACGCGGGGGCCAGTGAGGGGGCAGAGACCCCAGCTGGAGAACGAAGGCGGGAAGGTGAGGGGGAAGTGCTGGCATCTGACAGACTCTGAAAACAGGGAACCCTACAGCCTGGCGTGGTGGGGAACTGCCCTGGGCTGACGCTTCCCCCTTGCGTTCTCCCTGCTAAGCCCCAGAGTGCCCGTGCCGGGGCCGCTGCCCCCCGCAGGAGGTGGTGAGGCTGCGTGGTTCCCCGGGCTCCGGCACATCCAAGAGGCTGCCCCAAGAGCCCGCGCAGGCCCCGTAGCTCCGGGACAGGGCGCTCGGCCCGGTCAGCTCCCCCCGAGCTGACAGACAGACGGCGGCTCCCCCTCCCCGCCCGCTCACCGGCTGGTAGGTCTCCGCTCCGCACTGGTCGCAGCTGTAGGTGGCCACCACCATCATGGGCTTGACCTCGGTGACCCGGGTGACGATGCCGCGGACGGTGACCAGCTTCCCGATGCAGTCGGCCTTCACGTCCCGGATCACGCGGGCCTTGGAGCCGGACGGGGCTTTGAAGTACAGCTCGCTGCGGCAGCAGGAATAGGCGGGGAGGTTAAGGGGGCCAGAGGGCTGGGAGACCCAGGGGCCGAGAGGTGGGGGGAGGGAGCCCGAGAGGTCAGCGCCCCCCCGGCTCCAGGCACTCACAAGCGGCGCAGCAGCTCCGGGGGGTACTGGTTCTGGGGGCCGTGCGTCTCCCCCGCGTCCCGGCCGCGCTGCTCCAGCATCAGCCGGTGCTCGATGTACACATCCAGGACGTCCTTGTTTACCACCTAGGGGGGGCGGAGGAGGGCTCCGTCAAGCACGGCTCCAGCCCCCCACTCCCGCCCCACCTCGCCAGCGCCCCCCTCACCTCCCGCTCCTTGTGCTGGGGCAGCAGCTCGTGCACAGCGTCGGCGAAGAGGCGGGCGTAGCGCTTGGCGTTCTCACACACGGCGTCCACCAGCTCGGGGTCCTCCTCGGCCACCTCGTCCAGGTCAACGTACAGGGCCACCTGCTCCCGGTGAGCCAGAGACACCTGAGGGGGGGCAGGGAGGGGTGCTGGGCTGAGCTGCGGGGCTGGGGGAGACCCACAGCTGCCTGGGGGGGGGGGGGGAGAGGCTGGGGCAGCCGGGAGCAGTGGGGTGGGGGGGTGGGGGCGGGGGTCTCACCAGCTGGTCCCGATACGGGAACTCCTTCTTGCCGAGCTCGCCATCCCGGCAGAACTCCTGCAAGAAGCGTTTCACCTTCTCTGCGGGGCGAGAGCGAGAGACGGTCAGGCCCGGGGACCCCCCCCCCCGCCGCCACACACGCGCACGCCCCGATGCGTCCCCCGGCTTCCCCGCAACAACCCCCACCCTGCCACGAACCCCCCTAACCCCCACAGCCAGCCCCTCGCCGCCTCCTCCCGACACCGACCTCACCCCACAGCACCCCCTGCCCCCTCCCTGGGCCGGCCCCGACGTGCCCTACATCCCTCCCTCCCCCGCCCATCCCCCCCACCGACCTCACCCCCATCCCCCCCCGTACCGACCCCACATCCCTCCCCCGCCCATCCCCCCCTTAGCGCCCCTCAAACCCCCGTACCGACCCCACATCCCGCCCCCGTCCATCCTGCCCCCTTGGTGCCCCTCAAACCCCCTCCCCCTCCCTGTGCCAGCCCCACATCCCTCCCCCGCCCATCCCCCCTCCCCCTCCCTGTGCCGGCCCCACATCCCTCTCCCGCCCATCCCCTCACCGCCCCCTCCCCCCACCGACCTCACCCCACAGCACCCCCTCCCGCCCCCTCCCTGGGCCGGCCCCGATGGGCCCCACATCCCTCCCCCAGCCCATCCCCCCCTTAGCGCCCCTCCTCCCTCCTGCGCCCCGTTCCGTCCCCACATCCCTCCCCCGCCCATCCCCCCCTTGGTGCCCCTCATCCCCCCTCCCCCTCCCTGTGCCGGCCCCACATCCCTCCCCCGCCCCTCCCCTCACCGCCCCCTCCCCCCACCGACCTCACCCCACAGCACCCCCCTCCCCCTCCCGGCCCCGATGTGCCCCACCTCCCCCCCCCGGTGCCCCTCCCCCCGCGCCCCCACTGACCCCGCCCCCTCCCGTGTAAACAAAGCGGCACGTGGAGGCGGCGCGCGCACAGATCCCTCCGCCCCGCCCGCCCCCCCGCGGACGGACACTGTTCCGCCGGGCGCTGAGGCTCCGCCGTGACATCACTTCCGGGGCGACGCCGCGTCCCGCCGCGCGGGAGCCGGATCCCCCGCCCCCCGGCCGCGCTGCAGCCAATGGCAGCCCGAGGCCCGCCCCCTCCTCCGGCCCGCGGCCAATAGGAGCTCGCCGGGCCCCCCCGGGCCGGCCGCGTGGGCACCACCCACCTTTCTCCGCGGCGTAGTCTCGGGGCGCCATGGCGGGGGGGGGGTCCCTCAGTCCCGGGCGTTCGCGGCCCGTTGGCTACGAGTCCCCGCTGGGGTCCGTCCCGGGCGTTCGCGGCCCGTTGGCTACGAGTCCCCGCTGGGGTCCGACCCGGGCACTCGCGGCCCGTTGGCTACGGGTCCCCGCTGGGGTCCGTCCCGGGCGTTCGCGGCCCGTTGGCTACGGGTCCCCGCTGGGGTCCGTCCCGGGCGTTCGCGGCCCGTTGGCTACGGGTCCCCGCTGGGGTCCGTCCCGGGCGTTCGCGGCCCGTTGGCTACGGGTCCCCGCTGGGGTCCGTCCCGGGCGTTCGCGGCCCGCTGACTACGGGTCCCCGTTAAGGTCCGTCCCGGGCGTTCGCGGCCCGCTGGCTACGGGTCCCCGCTGGGGTCCGTCCCGGCCGTTCGCGGCCCGCTGGCTACGGGTCCCCGTTAAGGTCTGTCCCGGGCGTTCGCGGCCCGTTGGCTACGGGTCCCCGTTAAGGTCCGTCCCGGCCGCTGCCGCCCAACACCGCTCCCGACTCTGGCTGCTGCCGCGGCCGCCGCAACCAAAAGTGGCGCGAAACTAGAGAGGCCCCGCCTACCACGTGCCCGCCCCGGGCCAATCAGTGCCCGGCACGTGACCCGCCCGGGCCGCCAATCGCAGCTCGGGCCGAGCGTCGCCGTCACATGACAGCGCAGCGGGCCGCGCCGGACCCAGGTTCGTGCGGAAACGGCGGGATCCCCCCCAGCCCCGCCCCCTCTTAAAGGGGCCACGACCCCGGGGCGGGCGGGGGGTCCTGTACCGGGGGCCGAGACCCGGGGGGGGGGGGTCAGGCGAGGGGCGGGGCCCGGGGGGCGGAGCCGGGGTAGGTTGGGGCAGGGGGCGGGGCCCCGGGGCGGGGTATAGGAGTGGGGGGCAGGGGGCGGGGTCACCCAGGGGGAGGGAGCGGGGCTACGGGTTGCGGTTCCGGTGGTTAGGGGTCTCGGGGACAGGGGCGTGGCTAGGGGATGGGGCGGGGTCTCGGGGACAGGGGCGTGGCTAGGGGATGGGGCGGGGTCTCGGGGACAGGGGCGTGGCTAGGGGATGGGGCGGGGTCTCGGGGCCAGGGGAGGGAGAAGGGGATGGGGCGGGGTCGCAGGGGCGGGGCTACGGGATGGGGCGGGGTCTCAGGGCCGGGGCTACGGGATGGGGCGGGGTCTCGGGGACAGGGGCGTGACTAGGGGATGGGGCGGGGTCGCAGGGGCGGGGCTACGGGATGGGGCGGGGTCGCAGGGGCGGGGCTACGGGATGGGGCGGGGTCTCGGGGACAGGGGCGGGACTCGGGGATGGGGCGGGGTCGCAGGGGCGGGGCAACGGGATGGGGCGGGGTCTCGGGGACAGGGGCGGGGTCTCAGGAGCAGGGGCGGTGCTACGGGATGGGGCGGGGTCTCAGGGGCAGGGGCGGGGCTACGGGATGGGGCGGGGTCTCGGGGACAGGGGCGGGGTCTCGGGGACAGGGGCGGGGCTACGGAATGGGGCGGGTCGCAGGGGCGGGGCTACGGGATGGGGTGGGGTCGCAGGGGCGGGGCTAGGGGATGGGGCGGGGTCTCAGGAGCAGGGGCGGTGCTACGGGATGGGGCGGGGTCTCTGGGACAGGGGCGGGGCTACGGGATGGGGGGGGTCGCGGGGACACGGGCGGGTCTAGCGGCTGGGGCGGGGTCGCAGGGGCGGGGCTACGGGATGGGGCGGGGTCTCGGGGACAGGGGCGGGGTCTCAGGAGCAGGGGCGGTGCTACGGGATGGGGCGGGGTCTCAGGGGCAGGGGCGGGGCTACGGGATGGGGCGGGGTCTCGGGGACAGGGGCGGGGTCTCGGGGACAGGGGCGGGGCTACGGAATGGGGCGGGTCGCAGGGGCGGGGCTACGGGATGGGGAGGGGTCGCAGGGGCGGGGCTAGGGGATGGGGCGGGGTCTCAGGAGCAGGGGCGGTGCTACGGGATGGGGCGGGGTCTCTGGGACAGGGGCGGGGCTACGGGATTGGGGGGGTCTCGGGGACAGGGGCGGGGCTACGGGATGGGGCGGGGTCGCAGGGGCGGGGCTACGGGATGGGGCGGGGTCTCTGGGACAGGGGCGGGGCTACGGGATTGGGGGGGTCTCGGGGACAGGGGCGGGGCTACGGGATGGGGCGGAGTCTCGGGGACAGGGGCGGGGCTACGGGATGGGGCGGGGTCTCAGGGACAGGGGCGGGGCTACGGGATGGGGCGGGGTCTCAGGGACAGGGGCGGGGCTATGGGATGGGGCGCGGTCTCGGGAGGAGGAGCGTGCCCGCCTGAGGTTGGGGGCGGGGTTTTGGAGGTAGGGGCGGGGCTCCATAGGTTGGGGGCGGGGTCTTGGCAGCAGGGCCGGGGTCTCAGGGCTGAAGGGGGTGGGGTGGGGGGGGTCCCTGGTTGTGGGCGGGGTCTCGGGGAGGGAAGGGGCCCCAGGGGCGGGGCTATGGGTTGGGGTCAAGGTCTCGGGGGGCAGGGCTGCTGCTGAAGGGAGCGAGGTCTCAGGGGCGGGGCCCCAGGGTTGGGGGCGGGGCCTCAGGGGCAGGGGCGGGGCTACAGGTTCAGGGGTGAGGTTGAAGGGGCGGGGCTGAAGGGGGCGGGGTCCCGCTCACTCTCCTCCCCTTCCCCCCCCACAGGCCCAGCGATGTTGTCGCAGATTTTCATTCTCTCCTCCAAGGGAGACAGACTCGTCCACAAGGGCTGTATCCTGCCCCCCCGGAGCCCCCCTGCCCCCCCGGCTCCTCCGTGTGGCCCCCCTGTGCCCCCCCCAGAACCAGCTCCTCCCCAAGGGCTGTATCCTGCCCCCCCCCGGAACCCCCCTGCCCCCCCGGGCTCCTCCGTGTGGCCCCCCTGTGCACCCCCAACCAGCTCCTCCCCAAGGGCTGTATCCTGCCCTCCTCCAAGTTCCACCTAAAACCATCCCCCCAGGCCAGGGGTCACATCCCCCCCTCTCCTCACCACTGGTCCCCCCCCCGCCACCCCCTGGGAGCCTCCTCCCCCAGAGACGTCCCGCCGAGCACCCTGCCCCGGGAGAGCCACTGCTGGGGGGGCCGCCCAGACCCAGGGGCCGCCGCTGGGCACTGCGGGGGGGGGGAGCTCACAGCCACCCGCCACCCTGCTGGGGTCATTTTTCCTTATCCCACCCCCAGTCCGCGGCGAGGCCGGCGGGGGCAGCACCGATCTGGTGGACACTTTCTATCGGAAGATCACGGCCCTGCCCAGGGACCAGGCGCCCGTGTTCATGGTACCGGGGGGGGAGGGGGGCTGGGTTGAGGGTCGCTCTGGTAACAGGGG
This sequence comes from Mauremys mutica, assembly GCF_020497125.1. Classification (NCBI taxonomy): domain Eukaryota; kingdom Metazoa; phylum Chordata; order Testudines; family Geoemydidae; genus Mauremys; species Mauremys mutica. Next base: position 370,031 of record NW_025423357.1, on the reverse strand, counting down.
AGGGGGTGTTGCTATGGGGATGTCTCTACGGTAACGGCAGCGGGGAGCATCCCGCGGGTCGCTATGGGAACAGGGGAGGGGGTGTTGCTATGGGGATGTCTCTACGGTAACGGCAGTGGGGAGCATCCCGCGGGTCGCTATGGGAACAGGGGAAGGGTCGCTGGGGAAGAGGGGGCGCGTCTGGGTGGTAACGGGGGGGCACTGCCCTGGTGGGGAAGGGGGGGTGTGTCTAACTCTGCTTGTGTTCCCCCTCCCCGCGACGCAGGCGCACGAGGGGCTGCACTTCGTCCACGTGCGTCACGCCGGCCTCTACTTCGTGGCCACGACGGGGCACGACGTCTCCCCTTTCACCGTCATCGAGTTCCTCAACCGGTGAGGCGGGGGGGTGGGGGAAAAGCTGCAGCCCCCGGGAGGGGGGGGACCCGGCTCAGGGACTGGGGGGGCAGCAGCCGGCCGCGCCCTCACCCCCCCACCCCCCGTCTCCCTCCCTTCCCGCAGGCTGGTGACGCTGATCCGCGATTACTGCGGCTCCCTCAGCGAGAAAACCGTCAGCCTCAACTTCGCCCTCATCTACGAGCTGCTGGACGAGATGCTGGTGGGTGTGTGCGGGGGGGTGGCCGGGTCTGGCATGGGGGGGGGGACGTTCCCCCGGTCAGACAGCCCAGCTGGGGCATCGCTGGGGCGGGAAGCTCGCAGCGCCCCCCTCCCTTGCTGCTCATGGGGGTGGAGCCGGCCCCTCCCCCTCACTCTGTGCCCCCCCCCCAGGACTACGGCTACGTGCAGACCACGGCGCCCGACGTGCTGCGCAACTTCATCCAGACGGAGCCCGTGCTCAGCAAACCCTGCAGCCTGCTGGACCTGGGCAGCGTCGGCCTGGTGAGCCCGGCCCCCAGTCCCGTCCCCCCCCCCGCCGGGTCCCCTGCCCCCCCCCAGTGCCCCCCGGGCCTGGGCAGCGTCGGCTTGGTGAGCCCGGCCCCGAATCCCCCCCCCCCCGCCGGGTCCCCGGCCCCCCCCAGTGCCCCCAGGACTGGGCAGCGTCGGCCTGGTGAGCCCGGCCCCGAATCCCCTCCCACCCCCCGCCGGGTCCCCTGCCCCCCCCAGTGCCCCCAGGACTGGGCAGCGTCGGCCTGGTGAGCCCGGCCCCGAATCCCCTCCCACCCCTGGCCGGGTCCCCTGCCCCCCCCCAGTGCCCCCCGGGACTGGGCAGCGTCGGCTTGGTGAGCCCGGCCCCGAATCCCCCCCCCCCGCCGGGTCCCCTGCCCCCCCCAGTGCCCCCAGGACTGGGCAGCGTCGGCCTGGTGAGCCCGGCCCCGAATCCCCCCCCCCGCCGGGTCCCCTGCCCCCCCCCAGTGCCCCCCGGGCCTGGGCAGCGTCGGCCTGGTGAGCCCGGCCCTGAATCCCCCCCCCCCGCCGGGTCCCCTGCCCCCCCCAGTGCCCCCAGGACTGGGCAGCGTCGGCCTCGTGAGCCCGGCTCCGAATCCCCCCCCCCCCGCCGGGTCCCCTGCCCCCCCCCAGTGCCCCCCGGGCCTGGGCAGCGTCGGCCTGGTGAGCCCGGCCCCGAATCCCCCCCCCCCCGCCGCCGGGTCCCCTGCCCCCCCCCAGTGCCCCCCCGGGCCTGGGCAGCATCGGCCTGGTGAGCCCGGCCCCGAATCCCGCCCCCCCCCGCCGGGTCCCCTGCCCCCCCCAGTGCCCCCCCGGGCCTGGGCAGCGTCGGCCTGGTGAGCCCGGCCCCGAATCCCGTCCCCCCCCGCCGGGTCCCCTGCCCCCCCCCAGTGCCCCCCCGGGCCTGGGCAGCATCGGCTTGGTGAGCCCGGCCCCGAAGCCCCCCCCCCCCCCGCCGGGTCCCCTGCCCCCCCCAGTGCCCCCAGGACTGGGCAGCGTCGGCCTGGTGAGCCCGGCCCCGAATCCCCCCCCCCCCGCCGGGCCCCCCGCCCCCCCCAGTGCCCCCCGGGCCTGGGCAGCGTCGGCTTGGTGAGCCCGGCCCCGAATCCCCTGACCCCCGGCCGCCGGGTCCCCTGCCCCCCCCCAGTGCCCCCCGGGCCTGGGCAGCGTCGGCCTGGTGCGCCCGGCCCCCACTCCCCCCCCCCGCCGGGTCCCCTGCCCCCCCCCCCAGTGCCCCCCCGGGCCTGGGCAGCGTCGGCCTGGTGAGCCCGGCCCCGAATCCCCTCCCCCCCCGCCGGGTCCCGTGCCCCCCCCCAGTGCCCCCAGGACTGGGCAGCGTCGGCTTGGTGAGCCCGGCCCCTACTCCCCCGCCCCCCCGCCGGGCCCCCGGCCCCCCCCCAGTGCCCCCCGGGCCTGGGCAGCGTCGGCCTGGTGAGCCCGGCCCCCAGTCCCCCGCCCCCCTGGGTCCCCAGCCCCCCCCCCAGTGCCCCCCGGGCCTGAGCAACGTCGGCCTGGTGAGCCCGGCCCCCACGCCCCCCCCCCCCCCGGGTCTCCTGCTCCCCCCCAGTGTCCCCCGGGCCTGGGCACCGTCGGCCTGGTGAGCCCGGCCCCGAATCCCCCCCCCCACATCCCTTTCCCCCTGGGGCCTGGGCAGTGTCGGCCTGGTGAGTGTGGCCCCGAATCCCCCCCCCCGGGGCCCCTGCCCCCCTCAGGTTTGGTGAGCATGGCCCCCAAATCCCACCCCCCACCAGTGACTGCCTCTCCCCCCCCCCCCACAGACTGAGGGTCTCCCCCCCCGCCGGGCTGAGCCCAGGGCAGGGGCTCCCCCAGGGAAGGTGTTACCCTGAGGGGCCAGGCCGTGGGGCACCTGGTGCCCCTGACACCCCCCAGGGCCCCTCCTGCCCCAGGGCTCCCTGCCCGGGGCCCTGCTCTGACCCTGCCCCCTTCGGTTTCAGTTTGGAGCAGAGACGCAGCAAAGCAAAGTGGCTCCCAGCTCGGCCGCCAGCCGCCCCGTGCTGCCCCCCCACGGGGACCAGGTGAGACGCCCCCCGAGCCCCCCAGCAGGGAGCTCTGCCCCTGCCTCCGGCCGTCCCGGGGTCCCCGGGCGCTGCTCTGGAGCTGCTCCCCACCAAGCCAGGCAGGACTCTGGGGAGCCTCCTCCCCCTCGGAGCAGCCTGTCTGCAGGGCAAGAAGCTCCCACGGCTTCACCTCCTGGGTCTCTCCTTGGAGCATTCAGCATCCTCTGCCCCTCCGTGCGCTTCCCACAGCGAGTCCGCCCAGGCGGGGTCCTGGGGGGGCCACAGGGTCCTGCCCCCCCACTGCGCAGTCAGACGTGACTCTCAACCAGCCGGGGACACAGCGTGGGGCAGAGCTCGTTAGCACAGCAATCAGTGACTGGGTGGAAGGGGAGCCCAGAGCCAGGGCTGGTCCCCCCGCGCTCCAAGCCGGCCGAGACCGACTCGCTTCCAGCTCCCAGCCCCCTGCCCGGGCCCAGAGTCACCTGGTGGCACCCCCCCCCCGCCCGGGTCTAATGTTACAAGGGGGGGGGGTGTAGCATCCCTGCAGGCAGCTGGAGCAGCCCCCGGAAAAGTCACACCCCCTAGACACTGTGCAATACAGGGGGAAACTGAGGCGCACACACGGCATTCATGTGAAACGGTGTGATTCACTCAGGCTCACATGCAACCTAACAAGGGAAAATCGTTGGGGGGCGGGGGTGGGGGCACATGGCTCCACCTTCCCCGCCCTGCCCGCAGCCCTCACCCGCTGCCCGGCCCTCTCCCCCCGCAGGGCGCCCGGAACGAGGTGTTTCTGGACGTGGTGGAGAGGCTGACGGTCGTCATCGCGGCCAACGTGAGTCGGGGGCGGGAGGGGGAGGTGTCTGGCGCCCTGGGCCCCAGCACGCAGCCCCCCGCCCGTGACGGACCCATGGGGTCTTAGCAAGGCCCCGGCCCCCCCGGGGGAAGCTGCTGCGGGCTGGTTCATTGTCGGGGACTCACCCCCGTCCCCTCCTTCCCGCCCAGGGCACCCCCATGAAGGCCGACATCCAGGGAGAAATCCGCCTCAAGAGCTACCTGCCCAGCTGCTCCGGTGCGTAACCTCTGCGGCCCCCGGCCCTGACGCGGGCCCGCCCCCCGGGGGCGTGGGGCAGCTCGCCCGTGACGCTCTCCCCTCTCCCCGCAGAGCTGCGCATCGGGCTGACGGAGGAGTTCTGCGTGGGGAAGGCGGAGCTGCGAGGTGAGTGGGCGGGCGCTGGTCTCCGCTCCGCCTGGCGGGGGCGCCCTGGCTCTGACCCCCCCCCTCTCCCCGCAGGCTACGGCACCGCCGTCCGCGCCGACCAGTGCGCCTTCCACAGCTCCGTCAAGCTGGACGAGTTCGAGAGCAGCCGCATCCTCAAGGTCACCCCCAGCCCGGGGGAGGTGAGTCCTGCGGCCTGCCCTGACCCCCACTGCAGCCGGGCGCCCGGGGCAGGGACCGGGGGGGCGAACCCACAGCCTGCGCCCGGGGCAGGGACCGGGGCAGGGACCGGGGGGGCGAACCCACAGCCTGCGCCCGGGGCAGGGACCAGGGCAGGGACCGGGGGGGCGAACCCACAGCCTGCGCCCGGGGCAGGGACCGGGGGGGGGCGAACCCCACAGCCTGCAGCCGGGGCAGGGACCGGGGGGGCGAACCCACAGCCTGCGCCCGGGGCAGGGACCGGGGGGGGGGGTGAACCCCACAGCCTGTGCCCAGGGCAGGGACCGGGGGGGTGTGAACCCCACAGCCTGCGCCCAGGGCAGGGACCGGGGGGGGGTGTGAACCCCACAGCCTGCGCCCGGGGCAGGGACGAGGGGGGGGTGAACCCCACAGCCGGCCCCCGGGGCAGGGACGAGGGGGGGGGTGAACCCCACAGCCTGCGCCCGGGGCAGGGACCGGGGGGGGTGTGAACCCCACAGCCTGCGCCCGGGGCAGGGACCGGGGGGCGCGCCCCGGGCCTGACCCCGCTCTGCTCTCCCCAGCTCCCGGTGATGCAGTACCAGCTGTCAGACGACCTCCCCTTGGCCCTGCCCTTCCACCTCTTCCCCACGCTGGAGCGGGACCCCACGGGCAGGTGAGTGAAGGGGGCAGCGGGGAGCACAACGCCCCTCGGCCCGGCCTCACCCTTCCCATCCCCCCCACAGGCTCCGCGTCTACCTCAAGCTCCGCTGTGACCTGGCTCCCAAAAGGTAAGAGCCCAGGGAGTTGGGAGGCTCCCTGGGGTGGGACGGCCCCGGCCGGCCCTGTGCCCCCCCCGCCCAGCAGGCTCCCAGGCTGGGGGGAGACGCTGCCCCCCCCAGCCCCAGTTCACCACTTTCTCTGCCCTCCAGCCAGGCCCTGAACGTGCGAGTCCAGCTGCCGGTGCCCAAGGGGGTCGTCAGGTGGGTCTCCCCCTCGAGTACCAGGGGCTGCAGCCGAGGAGGGGGGTGGGGGGCGGTGCCGCGCTCCCACCCCTGACTCTTTCCTCTCCCCCAGCCTGGCCCAGGAGCTGAGCAGCCCCGAGCAGACGGCCGAGCTGCAGCCCAGCCTCAAGGCCATTCGCTGGGTGATCCCGCGCGTCCAGGGGGGGTCTCAGCTCTCTGCTCTCTTCAAGGTAAAGCCGGCCACGGCGGGGGGAGACGGCCCCAGGCCAGTGGGGGGGAGGGTGGGCAGCCTGTCACGGAGTGTGGGGGAGCCAGGCCCTGCACCCCCGGGCTCCCTGCGATTCACCAGGACTCTCAGCCAGCCAGTGAAGCACAAGGTTTATTTAGACGACAGGAACACAGTCCAGGACAGGTCTTGCAGGCACAGACAACTGGATCCCCCCGGTTAGCTCCATCTTGGGGCCCCACAGCCCCCATCGGGGATCAGAGCGCGGTCCCCCTGCCTCCCCTCTCTTCTCCAGCCAACTCCAGTCTGCCCTGCCCCCTCCGGCCCCTCCTCTCTGCTCTGCCTCTTTCCCGGGCCAGGAGGTCACCTGAACCCTTTGTCTCCAACACCTTAGATGCACCTTAGCAGGGAGGGGCCGGGCCATCCGTTGCTAGGAGACCCAGTGTCAGGCATTTGGCCTGGTATTCCCAGCCCCCAGCGCAAACAGTCCCACTTCGTCACACAGCCCCTGCTGGGGTTGGGGGGACATACCCCTGTGCTGGGGACCCGGAGGGGAGCCCCTGCCCTCTGGAAGGAGCAGGGTGTGTGTGTGAAGGAGCAGGCTGGGACTCCCCCGTCTATACTGGGGTTGGAGGGGTGACAGCCCCACCCCACAGAAGGGGGGCGCTGTGCCATGCTCAACCCCGGGTTATAACCCCCCCACTCTCTCCCGGCAGCTGGAGATCCCAGGGCTGAGCAGCTCCTCGCTGCTGGAAGTCGGGCCTGTGAACATGTCCTTTGAGCTGCCCATGCACACGTGCTCCGGCCTGCAGATCCGCTTCCTGCGCTTCACGGCCCCACAGCCCGGGCTGCCCCACCGCTGGGTGCGCTACGTGTCTCACAGCGACTCCTACGTCATCCGCCTCTGAGCCCGGCCCGGCCCCACCACTGGGTGCGCTACGTGTCACACGGCGACTCCTACGTCCTCCCCCTCTGCGCCCGGCCCGGCCCCACCGCTGGGTGCGCTACGTGTCACACGGCGACTCCTACGTCATCCGCCTCTGAGCCCGGCCCGGCCCCACCGCTGGGTGCGCTACGTGTCACACGGCGACTCCTACGTCCTCCCCTCTGAGCCCGGCCCGGCCCCACCGCTGGGTGCGCTACGTGTCACACAGCGACTCCTACGTCATCCGCCTCTGAGCCCGGCCCGGCCCCACCGCTGGGTGCGCTACGTGTCTCACAGCGACTCCTACGTCATCCCCCTCTGCGCCCGGCCCGGCCCCACCGCTGGGTGCGCTACGTGTCTCACAGCGACTCCCACGTCCTCTGCCTCTGGCCCACGTCCTCTGTCACCGTCTCCCCACCCTGCGTCCCCTGCCCCACAGCATTGTGCAGCGAGTCCTAGTGCGTCCCCTCTGCAAGGCTAGTCACCTCCCTGCACACAGGGGTCTGACAATAAAGAACTTTATTTATGGGTAGAACCAACCCCGTAACATGTGTAACAGCAGCCTGGCCCAGACCGTCAACCCAGAGTCCCCAGGGTGCTCACCCACACTGGGAACCCGCTCCTGGAGCCGGACGCAATAAAAGTGCAACAGAAAACCAGGCTGGTGTGTAATTCCCTGAGAAAGGCCACGCCCAGCGAGTGCCCGGTCCCGGACAGGGGTGGTCTCCAGCGTGCTCCAGCCACCTCAGGGATCCTGCGGGGGAGAGATTCCCAGTGAGACTTGGCTCCCCCCAGTGCAGCACGGCAGGTGCCCCCCCAGCTCTCACACTTCCCTGCGCTCACCTCGATGCCAAGGATGGTGGAGTCGAAGAGGTCCCGGAGCTGCTCACCCTGGGAGCTGTGCGAGCGGCTCAGCGGCTGGAGAGGCAAACACCACGGCCTTAGTGCCCTCTGTGCCCCCCAGCCCAGGCCCCTCCTGCCACCAGGAAGCCAGCCAGCGGCCTGGCTGCAAAGCAGAGAGAGCCCCAGGGGAAGGGGCTGTGGGGGGCCAGGCCCTGGACACCCCGCTGGACGCAGCTCCTGTTAGGCTCATCCCTAGCCAGGCTGCGTGTAAGGGGCCTGCCCCAGTCAGGCCGGGGCTCACAGGCCCTCGACACATCACCAGGGGCCCCCTCACCATATCCAGGCCCTGGGCATCCTCCTCGTCGCTGCTCTCCTCCTGGATCACCGGCTCCTCCTCCTCCTCCTCCTCGTCCATGAGGCTGAGCCTAGGGGACACAGGGCAGGGTTAAGGGGGCTCCGGCCCAGAGAGGGAGAGCCGCCCCTCAGGACAGCGACGGCTCCTCACCGGTCCATCCTGCTGCCCAGCCCAAGTCTCGAGGTGCTCCGGGGGGCCAGGAGCTGCCGCCACCGGCCGGGCAATTCTCGGGAGCGCTGGGAGCGGAACCAGGGCTGGCTGCAAGGGACAGAGCAGGTTAAAGTGCCCCCCATCCCCGCTGGCTCTGCTCTGCCTCGCCCCCCATGGGTCTCACCTCTGCATGAAGTCCGACTCGGACCCCTCCTCCTCCTGCAGCTGCGCCGGGCTGCCTGGCTGGCGTCCGCTTTTCAGCGCCGTCGACGTGAGCATCGGGGTCTCCAGGCGGCTGCTCAGCTGGAGGCTGGAATCCCCTGGCTCAGACGAGTCTGCAACAGGAGAGAGACAGATGCCAGGTGATCCAGACCTGGCCCCAGAGTCACCCCACTGTCCCCTCCCCCCCCACGGCCCCCTGCTATCCCTGGGCTCTCCCCCACCTCCCAGCTCTGGCTGGCGCCCCCCCAATCCTGACCCCAGCCCTGGGCTCTCCACCCCCCGCCAGGTCTGCCAGTGCACCTCAGTCCTGACCTGCAGCCCCCCAGGTTCGACAGACCCGCGCCAATGTGCCCGTGTCTCCGTCGAACACACAGCTGGAAGCGGCCCGGCTCACCGGTGTGCTAGCACTGGCAGCACAGGGGTTACAATGGGAAGGACAGGGAGCTGCTGCCTGCACGACTCTCACATGTACCATCGGTGTCCCACACTGCAGGCCTGTGTTTGGGCCTGTGACTGTGTAAGTCGCCTGCCAGGAGAGGGCAGTCATTAGTGCTAGGGGCTGGGACCGTGCACCTGGAACTTCCCTGGGGCCTGTCCGCCCCACGAAGGAGAGCCAAGCAGGCGGACTCCTCCCAGCAGCTTAGAACACGCGGCCTTGACAAGGAGCTGATTACCCTGCTTGCACGCTGGGGGCGAAGGGTGTGTGTGTAGGTGTGACCTGCTTACCCCAGGACACACACAGCTCCATCACCTGAAACGCCACCGTCACTCACCTGAGTGGCTCTCTGTCGACTTGCTTTAAGCCTGTGAGTAACTCCCGGGTTCACACCGTCCGTGCGGGCTACAAGCCGCAGACGGAACTGACCTGGGGGAAGGGACTGGCCCTCCAGGAGCGGCAGCAAACTGGACACGGCTGCCATGCTGCGTGCGAGGGACCGGCTAGCACACGGCTAAGCCCCCCGTCCCTGAGGAGCGTCTGTGACTGGCGCTCCCACTTTGGACTAGGCACTGCAAGCAGCGTTACACCTGCTAGTTCCCAGCTGGGGCAGCAGCGTGTGCCATTTGCCTCTCACCATCCAGACGCCTTCTCTTGGCTGCGGAGCCAGGTCTCCTGCGGGGTCGGGGGGCTGCAATCCGGCTGGCGGCGGAGCCCATGTCATCCAGGGACCTCAGCGAGCGGCGATACATCAGGAGTGAATTCCAGCGCTTCCCCCTCTGTGGTGGGGAAAGCCTGGCCTGGCAGGTCTGCTCCAGGTAGGACAGGCTGTGGGAGGGAAGGCAGCAGGACATAAGAGCAGCCATATTGAGTGTGACGAAATGGGGGTTTTCTGTGTTTCCCAGTGGGTTGCATGCAGGGGTGGGGGGTGGGACTCAGTGTCCCCGGGTGTTACTGGTTTAACGAGGGGAGGGGAGAGGGAGTTCGTTGGGACACAGGACCAGAGAGGGAACTTGGGACCCCAGCCAATGGCCTGGAGAAGAGAGATCCGATGACCCGGAGACCCAGCTCAGGAGTCACAGCCGGTTCTGGCCAGTGGGAGGACAATGGGCTGCAGGGAGGACCTGACCAGCCGGTTCCAGCCAGAGAGGCCAGAGGAGGCTGAGAGGAGACCCAGGCCTGCCTGTTTAGACCCTGTTTCCCTGGAGAGAAGCCAATGGGCAGAGGGGGCCTGGGGCCGGGGGTATCGCAGGCCCAGCTGGGAAGCAGGGGGGCTCGGGGCTGGAGGGGGAGCAGGCAGAGCCCCCCTGGCTGCAGGGGGACTGGGATGTGCTGGGCTGAGGGAGGCCAGGCCTGAGCCCCAGAGAGTTTCCTGTGCTGGGGTCAACGCTCGATAAACCCTCCTGTTTTATGCTGGCGGAGAATCACTCTGGTCTAGAGATCAGGGCTGCATCAACCCCTTCGGGGATGAGGAGGCCCGGGGCTCCAGGGCGAGGGGACTCCCTGGGGGGGGCCCACGGCAGAGACAGACGTGCTGAGGCTCAGAGAGGTGCGGCTCCAGGAGGTGGAGGGGCCTGACCCCGAGAGAGAGTGGCCCCCTGAGAAGGGCTGTCGCACTGAAGGGGGCACCCCCCCACGGACCGCACGGGGTCAAGAGCAGGCCCAATCTGTGAGTCTGTGACACTCAGTCAGACCAAAAGTCCATCCAGCCCAGTGTCCTGTCTTCCGAGAGTGGCCAGTGCCAGGTGCCCCAGAGGGAACGAACAGAACGGAATCATCAAGTGACCCAGCCCGTCGCCCATTCCCAGCTCCTGGCAAACAGAGGCCAGGGCCGCCATCCCTGCCCAGCCTGGCTAATAGCCATTGATGGACCTGCCCTCCAGGAACTGATCTAGTTCTTCTTTGAGCCCTGTTATGGTCTTGGCCTTCGCAACATCCCCTGGCGAGGAGTTCCCCAGGTTAACAGTGCGTTGTGTGGAAAAAATACGTCCTCCTGTTTGTTTTAAACCTGCTGCCTGTTCGTTTCATTGGGTGGCCCCTAGTTCGTGTGTTATGAGAAGCAGTAAATAACACTCCCTTATCTACTTTCTCCGCACCCGTCATGATTTTATAGATCGCAATCATATCCTCCCTTAGTTGTCTGTTTTCCAGGCTGAAAAGTCCCTCTCCTCACATGGAAGCCATTCTATACCCCTAATAATTTTTGTTGCCCTTTTCTGAACCTTTGACAGTCCCACTAGATCCTTTCTGCGATGGGGCGACCCCATCTGCACACAGTGTTCGGTGTGGGCGTCCCATGGATTTACAGAGAGGCAACAGGATATTTTCTGTCTGATTCTCTCTCCCTTTCTTTCTGGTTGCTTTTCCGGCTGGGGCTGCACATTGAGCGGGTGTTTGCAGAGAACTCTCCGCAGTGACTCCAAGATCTCTCTTGAGCGGTAGCAGCTCATTCAGCCCCATCACTGCACAGGTCGAGTTGGGACGATGGTTTCCAACGTGCATCACTTTGCATTGATCAACCCTGAATTTCACCTGCCAGGTTGTTGCCCCATCACCCAGTTCTGTGAGGCCCTTTGCAGCTCGTCCCAGGCTGCCGGGGACTCAACTATCCGGAGCAGTTTTGTATCATCTGCAGATGTTGCCACCTCACTCTTCACCCTTTATCCAGATGGTTGATGACTCTGTGGCATAGGACGGGCCCAGCACAGACCCCTGGGGGCACCACGATTTCCCTCTCTCCACGCTGAAAACTGCCCATTTGTTCCTCTCCTTTGTTTCCTGTCTGTTACCCAGGTTCTGATCCAGGAGGGGACCTCCCCTCCTGTCCCGTCCCAGCTGACTTTGCCTACGAGCCTTTGGGGAGGGGGCTGGCCAAAGGCTTTCTGGGAATCTAAGTCAGTCTATCCACTGGGTCCCCCTTGTCTCCTTGCTTACTGACCCCCTCAAAGGCCGGTTAATCCTTACAGCATGGGGGCCTCTGTAATCGCCCCCCCCCCCGCAGCTCTCCTGAAAGCCCAGTTCTCTCCCACCCCCACGGCCCACCACCCTGGGCACTCACAGCAGTTTCTTGTCCGGGCTCAGCAGGCGGGGGGAGAATTCGCTCAGCACCTCCAGGAAGGGCAGGTTGAGGGGCCCCAGCTCTGAGCCAGAGGGTGCTGGCTCCTGGAAGGCAAACTTGATGCCAGCCCTGGGCAGGAGAGAGAGAGATGGGGAGCAGGATGGGGGAAGGGGGGGACTCCAGCCCTCCCACCCCCACGTTAAGTGCTGACCCCAGCGTGCCCCTCCCCAAGTCCTAGAGGCTCCCGGACTCCCAGCATGCCCCCACCCAGCCCCCCGTCTCACTTGTGCAGGGCGACCAGCGCCTGGCGGTTGTGCAGCTGGTGCAGGCCGAAGAACAGGGAGAAGCGCCGTGCCAGGTCCCGGATCTCCCGGAAGTCCTCGCCGAAAACTCCGTCTGGGCCCTGCTGCAGCAGCAGCTCTGTCAGCAGCTGCACAGGGGGCAGAGTCTCAGACAGGGGGCCGCACGGCAGCCCGAGCCCCATCCTCCAGCCACCTCCCTACACAGACGCACAGGGACGGGCCAACCCAAGGGCCTCCCCATATACAGATTCCCCTCTCCCCCAAGCAGCAGTGGGCACGGGCCCCTCCCCGGTACCTGCTGCAGGCTGAGGAGAAGGGTGCGGGCCCACTCGTCCCGGTCAATCTGCCGCGCCCGGCTCAGCGTCTCCTTGATGATGTCCCCGTAGTCCTTGTAGAACTGGAAGGGAGAGCAGGGTGGTGGGGGCCCCCATGTGCCGGGTGGGTCACAACGCCGGCAGCGGGGAGCCGGGTGCAGCCCCAGAGATTAGAGAGTCCATCCCCGATCTCCACCCCGAGCTCTAGGTATTCAGACACTGGCGGCGATGCCCACCCCTTGGTATGGTAGGTGCGCCCCTGCCCCCCGCCCTGTGCCGCGGGGTCCCCCCCACCTTGGCGTAGTGCTTGAAGACATCGGAGGCGGCGCTCAGTTCCAGCACGTTGTAGATGATGAGTTTGCAGAAACCGGACAGCAGGTTGCGCCGTTGGTGTAGCCTCTCAATCTTCCCCTCGCTGTCCTCGTCATCTGCAGAGGACAGGGCGGGGAGTGAGGCTTTTGCCCCGCAGATCCCTCTCCCCATTTCTCAGTGCCCCCCACCCTCAGCCCTCTCCCCCCAGCCTGCCTGCCCCCAGCCCCATGGGGTGAGTACGCACCACTGCCCACGAGCTCGGCGTGGTTGAAGACGTGATCCATGAGGAATCCGGCCAGCTGGGACTGCAGGGTGACGTCGGGCCGGTACACCAGCAGCTCCAGCGCCGCCTGCTCGCCTCGAGCCAGCTGCGGGCTGAACACCAGCAGCAGGTCACTCAGCAGCACGAAGGCCTGGACAGACAGAGGCAGAATAAGCACCCCACAAACAGCGCTGCTGGGGGGGCTCCCAGCCCCTGAGCTGCAGCCTGTCCAGCCCTCGGCTCCCAGCCCTTGTCCACCTCTCACCTGCTCTTGGACGCTGGAGTCCACGTCGGTCAGGCAGCTCTGGCAGAGGGAGCAGAAGGAGGCGACTTTGTGCTTCAGGGCCAGCAGCTCCTTCTGGGGTAGGAGCAGAGGAGGCTGTGAGGGGCGGGGACCCAGAGGCAGGGCCAGGGCTGACCCCCACCCCGCCCTTCTCCGCAGGGACCTCCCCATCGGCCTCACCTGCGCAGGGACGGTGCCGGAGACACGAGCCAGCTCCCAGAGGATGCCGAAGTGGAGACAGGTCATGGTGGGGATGACCACCTGCAATGGAAGCCCAGAGTGAGAATGTGGGGCTGCAGGTCCCCCCAGTCCCAAGCTGCCCCATTGCATCGCTGCTTCCTCTGCCTCCCCTTCCCGGGTCCAGACATGGGCATCCTCTGCCCACAGCCCCCCACGCTGCCTGGGTTCCCTGCTGTGGGGAGGTGGCCAGGCTCCTGGCTCCCCGAGAGGCCCCCCAGTACCTGCTTGGGGACCTCGCCTGTGTCCACAGCTCGCTGGAGGAGGAGGCTGCAGGGCTCAGAGAGCTGCCATGGGGTCAGGTCGTGAGCACTGCAGAGAGAGAGAGCGAGCGCGCGCATGCCTCGCTCATGGGGGCGTCCTAGCCCCCCACTCCCCTCCCACTGCAAGGCAAGGATGAAGGGACCCATGCGGACAGACAGCAGGCGGAGCGGGGAGACGGGACGGGAAGGGCGGTGCTGCGTGACCGGCCCCGCTGCCCAGGCGGAGCGGGGAGACGGGACGGGAAGGGCGGTGCTGCGTGACTGGCCCCGCTGCCCAGGCGGAGCGGGGAGATGGGTAGGGAAGGGCGGTGCTGCGTGACCGGCCCCGCTGCCCAGGCGGAACGGGGAGACGGGACGGGACGGGAAGGGCGGTGCTGCGTGACCGGCCCCGCTGCCCAGACGGAGCGGGGAGACGGGACGGGAAGGGCGGTGCTGCGTGACCGGCCCCGCTGCCCAGGCGGAGCGGGGAGACGGGACGGGAAGGGCGGTGCTGCGTGACCGGCCCCGCTGCCCAGGCGGAGCGGGGAGACGGGACGGGAAGGGCGGTGCTGCGTGACCGGCCCCGCTGCCCAGGCGGAGCGGGGAGACGGGACGGGACGGGCGGTGCTGCGTGACCGGCCCCGCTGCCCAGGCGGAGCGGGGAGACGGGACGGGACGGGAAGGGCGGTGCTGCGTGACCGGCCCCGCTGCCCAGGCGGAGCGGGGAGACGGGACGGGACGGGACGGGCGGTGCTGCGTGACCGGCCCCGCTGCCCAGGCGGAGCGGGGAGACGGGACGGGAAGGGCGGTGCCGCGTGACCGGCCCCGCTGCCCAGACGGAGCGGGGAGACGGGACGGGACGGGAAGGGCGGTGCTGCGTGACCGGCCCCGCTGCCCAGGCGGAGCGGGGAGACGGGACGGGAAGGGCGGTGCTGCGTGACCGGCCCCGCTGCCCAGGCGGAGCGGGGAGACGGGACGGGAAGGGCGGTGCTGCGTGACCGGCCCCGCTGCCCAGGCGGAGCGGGGAGACGGGACGGGAAGGGCGGGGCCCCGTGACCGGGCCCGCTGCCCAGAGCGGAGGGGGGACGGGACGGGCGGGCGGTGCTGCGGGACCGGCCCCGCGGCCCAGGCGGAGCGGGGAGACGGGACGGGACGGGAAGGGCGGTGCTGCGTGACCGGCCCCGCTGCCCAGGCGGAGCGGGGAGACGGGACGGGAAGGGCGGTGCTGCGTGACCGGCCCCGCTGCCCAGGCGGAGCGGGGAGACGGGACGGGACGGGAAGGGCGGTGCTGCGTGACCGGCCCCGCTGCCCAGGCGGAGCGGGGAGACGGGACGGGAAGGGCGGTGCTGCGTGACCGGCCCCGCTGCCCAGGCGGAGCGGGGAGACGGGACGGGACGGGAAGGGCGGTGCCGCGTGACCGGCCCCGCTGCCCAGGCGGAGCGGGGAGAAGGGACGGGAAGGGCGGTGCCGCGTGACCGGCCCCGCTGCCCAGGCGGAGCGGGGAGACGGGACGGGACGGGAAGGGCGGTGCTGCGTGACCGGCCCCGCTGCCCAGGCGGAACGGGGAGACGGGACGGGACGGGAAGGGCGGTGCTGCGTGACCGGCCCCGCTGCCCAGGCGGAGCGGGGAGACGGGACGGGACGGGACGGGCGGTGCTGCGTGACCGGCCCCGCTGCCCAGGCGGAGCGGGGAGACGGGACGGGAAGGGCGGTGCTGCGTGACCGGCCCCGCTGCCCAGGCGGAGCGGGGAGAAGGGAAGGGAAGGGCGGTGCCGCGTGACCGGCCCCGCTGCCCAGGCGGAGCGGGGAGACGGGACGGGACGGGAAGGGCGGTGCTGCGTGACCGGCCCCGCTGCCCAGGCGGACCGGGGAGACGGGAAGGGAAGGGCGGTGCCGCGTGACCGGCCCGCTGCCCAGGCGGAGCGGGGAGACGGGACGGGACGGGAAGGGCGGTGCTGCGTGACCGGCCCCGCTGCCCAGGCGGAACGGGGAGACGGGACGGGACGGGAAGGGCGGTGCTGCGTGACCGGCCCCGCTGCCCAGGCGGAGCGGGGAGACGGGACGGGACGGGACGGGCGCTGGTCCGGGACCGGCCCCGCTGCCCCGGCGGAGCGGGGAGAAGGGAAGGGAAGGGCGGTGCTGCGTGACCGGCCCCGCTGCCCAGGCGGAGCGGGGAGACGGGACGGGAAGGGCGGTGCTGCGTGACCGGCCCCGCTGCCCAGGCGGGTCGGGGAGACGGGACGGGAAGGGCGGTGCTGCGTGACCGGCCCCGCTGCCCAGGCGGAGCGGGGAGACGGGACGGGAAGGGCGGTGCTGCGTGACCGGCCCCGCTGCCCAGGCGGAGGGGGAGACGGGACGGGAAGGGCGGGTGCTGCGTGACCGGCCCCGCTGCCCAGGCGGAGCGGGTGGGAGAAGGGAAGGGAAGGGCGGTGCCGCGTGACCGGCCCCGCTGCCCAGGCGGAGCGGGGAGACGGGACGGGACGGGAAGGGCGGTGCTGCGTGACCGGCCCCGGCCCAGGCGGAACGGGGAGAAGGGAAGGGAAGGGCGGTGCCGCGTGACCGGCCCCGCTGCCCAGGCGGAGCGGGGAGACGGGACGGGACGGGAAGGGCGGTGCTGCGTGACCGGCCCCGCTGCCCAGGCGGAACGGGGAGACGGGACGGGACGGGAAGGGCGGTGCTGCGTGACCGGCCCCGCTGCCCAGGCGGAGCGGGGAGACGGGACGGGACGGGACGGGCGGTGCTGCGTGACCGGCCCCGCTGCCCAGGCGGAGCGGGGAGAAGGGAAGGGAAGGGCGGTGCTGCGTGACCGGCCCCGCTGCCCAGGCGGAGCGGGGAGACGGGACGGGAAGGGCGGTGCTGCGTGACCGGCCCCGCTGCCCAGGCGGAGCGGGGAGACGGGACGGGAAGGGCGGTGCTGCGTGACCGGCCCCGCTGCCCAGGCGGAGCGGGGAGACGGGACGGGAAGGGCGGTGCTGCGTGACCGGCCCCGCTGCCCAGGCGGAGCGGGGAGACGGGACGGGAAGGGCGGTGCTGCGTGACCGGCCCCGCTGCCCAGGCGGAACGGGGAGACGGGACGGGAAGGGCGGTGCTGCGAGACCGGCCCCGCTGCCCAGCCGGAGCGGGGAGACGGGACGGGACGGGAAGGGCGGTGCTGCGTGACCGGCCCCGCTGCCCAGGCGGAGCGGGGAGACGGGACGGGACGGGAAGGGCGGTGCTGCGTGACCGGCCCCGCTGCCCAGGCGGAGCGGGGAGACGGGAAGGGAAGGGCGGTGCTGCGTGACCGGCCCCGCTGCCCAGGCGGAGTAGGGAGATGGGACGGGAAGGGCGGTGCTGCGTGACCGGCCCCGCTGCCCAGGCAGAGCGGGGAGACGGGACGGGAAGGGCGGTGCCGCGTGACCGGCCCCGCTGCCCAGGCGGAGCGGGGAGACGGGACGGGACGGGAAGGGCGGTGCTGCGTGACCGGCCCCGCTGCCCAGGCGGAGCGGGGAGACGGGACGGGACGGGACGGGCGGTGCTGCGTGACCGGCCCCGCTGCCCAGGCGGAGCGGGGAGATGGGAAGGGAAGGGAAGGGCGGTGCTGCCTGACCGGCCCCGCTGCCCAGGCGGAGCGGGGAGACGGGACGGGACGGGACGGGCGGTGCTGCGTGACCGGCCCCGCTGCCCAGGCGGAGCGGGGAGACGGGAAGGGAAGGGACGGGCGGTGCTGCCTGCCCGGCCCCGCTGCCCAGGCGGAGCGGGGAGACGGGACGGGACGGGAAGGGCGGCGCTGCGCTGCGTGACCGGCCCCGCTGCCCAGGCGGCGCGGGGAGACGGGACGGGACGGGACGGGCGGTGCTGCGTGACCGGCCCCGCTGCCCAGGCGGAGCGGGGAGACGGGACAGGAAGGGCGGTGCTGCGTGACCGGCCCCGCTGCCCAGGCGGAGCGGGGAGACGGGACGGGACGGGAAGGGCGGTGCTGCGTGACCGGCCCCGCTGCCCAGGCGGAGCGGGGAGACGGGACGGGAAGGGCGGTGCTGCGTGACCGGCCCCGCTGCCCAGGCGGAGCGGGGAGACGGGACGGGAAGGGCGGTGCTGCGTGACCGGCCCAGTTGCCCAGGCGGAGCGGGGAGACGGGACGGGACGGGAAGGGCGGTGCTGCGTGACCGGCCCCGCTGCCCAGGCGGAGCGGGGAGACGGGACGGGACGGGAAGGGCGGTGCTGCGTGACCGGCCCCGCTGCCCAGGCGGAGCAGGGAGATGGGACGGGAAGGGAAGGGCGGTGCCGCGTGACCGGCCCCGCTGCCCAGGCGGAGCGGGGAGACGGGACGGGAAGGGCGGTGCCGCGTGACCGGCCCCGCTGCCCAGGCGGAGCAGGGAGATGGGATGGGAAGGGAAGGGCGGTGCTGCATGACCGGCCCCGCTGCCCAGGCGGAGCGGGGAGACGGGACGGGAAGGGCGGTGCTGCGTGACCGGCCCCGCTGCCCAGGCGGAGCGGGGAGACGGGACGGGAAGGGCGGTGCTGCGTGACCGGCCCCGCTGCCCAGGCGGAGCGGGGAGACGGGAAGGGAAGGGCGGTGCTGCGTGACCGGCCCCGCTGCCCAGGCGGAGCGGGGAGACGGGACGGGAAGGGCGGTGCTGCGTGACCGGCCCAGTTGCCCAGGCGGAGCGGGGAGACGGGACGGGAAGGGCGGTGCCGCGTGACCGGCCCCGCTGCCCAGGCGGAGCAGGGAGATGGGATGGGAAGGGAAGGGCGGTGCTGCATGACCGGCCCCGCTGCCCAGGCGGAGCGGGGAGACGGGACGGGAAGGGCGGTGCTGCGTGACCGGCCCCGCTGCCCAGGCGGAGCGGGGAGACGGGACGGGAAGGGCGGTGCTGCGTGACCGGCCCCGCTGCCCAGGCGGAGCGGGGAGACGGGAAGGGAAGGGCGGTGCTGCGTGACCGGCCCCGCTGCCCAGGCGGAGCGGGGAGATGGGACTGGAAGGGCGGTGCTGCGTGACCGGCCCCGCTGCCCAGGCGGAGCAGGGAGATGGGATGGGAAGGGAAGGGCGGTGCTGCGTGACTGGCCCCGCTGCCCAGGGGGAGCTGGATGTGGGGACGGGACGGGACGGATGGGATGGGACGCAGGCTGGCACTCACTTATGGAGGATGGAAATGCGCTTCAGCGTGGCGGCCATGCTGTAAACCTCGTCTTCGTCCAGGTACGAGGCCTGAGCGGGGGGGAACAAGACATCTCAGCAGGGCAGGCCCCTAGGTACCAGTCCTATAGCACCCCTTGGAGCCAGCACAGCACCCGCAGCAATCCCTGAGCGCCTGGTACACCCCCCCACACATGCCCTGAGCACCTGGTACCCCCAAACCCCGTAACGTGCCCCATACCCCCCGCTCCCCGAGCGCCTGGCCCCCCCACCCCCCAGCGCCTGCAGTAACGTGCCCCATACCCCCCGCTCCCCGAGCGCCTGGCCCCCCCACCCCCCAGCGCCTGCAGTAACGTGCCCCATACCCCCCGCTCCCCGAGCGCCTGGCCCCCCCACCCCCCAGCGCCTGCAGTAACTTGCCCCATACCCCCCGCTCCCCGAGGGCCTGGCCCCCCCACCCCCCAGCGCCTGCAGTAACCTGCCCCATACCCCCCGCTCCCCGTGCGCCTGGCCCCCCCCACCCCCCAGTGCCTGCAGTAACGTGCCCCATACACCCCACTCCCTGAATGCCTGGCTGTGACAAAGTGGGACTATTTTGTAGTATTTTTGTAGTCCTGTTTGGACCTGTTACCCCATGGGTGCAAAAGGAGCGTTTGCTCTCAGGACAGTCCAAGAGACAGAAGGGCGGGTGTTCGTATCTGCCTGGGCCTTAGTCTCCGTATCCATGGAGCATCTGAGAACACAATGGCAGATCTGCTCGCCAGGACCTAGCAAGCCAGGACCCAGAGGGAGATGGATTTCCCCACCTCTCGGCAGGGAGGCTAAAAACCGGTTAATCACCTTCTCGTAATTGTTGCTCTTCGAGATGTGTTCCTCGTATCCATTCCAATTAGATGTGTGGGCACTGCGTGCACAGTCATCAGAAAGTTTTTCCCCTAGCGGCACCAGCCAGGTCGGCGGTGGAGCAGGGTCAGGCTGGCTCCCGGAGTCAAGGATTGGGGTGTCCCAGCAGATCACCGGCCCGGATAACACCAGAGGGGATTGTCAGACCGTCTCTGCAGACCTTGTGCACAAGAGGGCTTGGGGGAAAGGCATAAGCAGACGGCCTCCCCAGGGTAGCAGGAATGTGTCTGCGATTGAGCCCGGGCTGCTTTTCTGGAAGGAGCTAACCACTGGGCACTTTCTGTGGCTCTGAGTGGGCCAAGGAGGTCGACTCAGGGAAAGCCCCACCTCTGGAAAATGGCGTGAATGACGTCTGGCCGGATGGACCACTCGTGGTTGTGGAAAGACCTGCTGAGGCGGTCCGCCAGTACGTTCTGGCCCCCTGGCAGATAGGATGCTTCCAGGTGAATGGAGTGGGCTATACAGAATTCCCAGCGTCTGAGGGCCTCCTGGCAGGGGGATGAGGACCGGTTCCACCCCGCTTGTTGATGTAAAACTTTGCAGTGGTGGTGTCCGTCATGCCTGCCACGTACTGGCCTTGCAGCTGAGACTGAAAAGCCTGGCATGCGAGTCGCACAGCTCTGAGCTCCCTGATACCGATATGGAGAGAGAGCACATCCTGTGCCCAGAGGCCCTGCGTTCGGGGATCTCCCAGATGAGCGCCCCAACCTAGAGCTGATGTGTCCGTAACTAGAGACGAGGAGAGTTGAGGGGAGTTCCCTCGCAGACTAGCCGAGCACTGAGCCACCACTGGAGTGTACCCGCTGTGGCACCATGACCACTAAGTTCAGGCTGTCACGCCCCGGGAGGTATATCGAGGCAAGCCACATCTGTAGAGGTCTGAGCCTCAGCGTGGTTTGCCGGACCACGTACATGCAGGTAGCCTTCTGACTGAGGAGACTGAGGCAATTCCTCGCTGTAGTGGTTGGGGACTCTCATACATCGAATGATGCATGACATGGCTTGGAATCGGGACTCCGGCAGGCGTGCTTTTGCCTGGACCGAGTCCAACCACTGCCCAATAAATTCTATTCTCTGGCTCGGTGACACGGTTGACTTGTTCATGCTGAGGAGGAGACCGAGTCTCTCGAAGGTGGATGTGACCAGACTGACCTGCAACTCCACCTGCTCTCTGGTGTGCCCCCTGCGTAGCCAGTCGTCAAGGTAGGGGTACAGCTACACCTGCCTCCTTCGGAGGAAGGCTGCTACCACAGACACGCACTTTGTTACCTCGATTTCACTAGAAACCAACCCAGGGTTACACTTACATTGGTTTTATTAAATGCCACTATTGGATCAAACCGAAAAGGGATGGAGCTTATTCATGCACCCCCAGACTCACACAGGCGGAGAGTTACTGGAGACTGCAGAGGAAGCCGAGAAGCTGAAGGATAGTAGATCTGCTGTGTCCGCCTGCGGCAACAGAGCCGTGAGCAGGCCAAGAAGAAGAGAGCTGTCAGTGTGCTTTCTTCCTTTTATTGGAACAGGGCGGCTCATGTCACGTACACTGAGCTTTCCTTCTGTGTCCATCACAGCATTCCCAGGCCTCGTTCTTTTCATGCATACCAGGTTCTTCTTTTCTTTACAGCACCCTGTGATTGCCTGATCAGGGCAGATTACATCAGACACACCTGGCTCCGGGCTCTTTTCTCCTTGTAGTTCCACTCCCAGTCCCACATACACTTCCTTATCTCCCCCCCCCACACACACACACTTGTTCACACTCCCCCTGATCCCAGGATGGACTATTGCCAAGCCTGGAGGTTATACAAGGGGTAATTTAAAAGGTTACAAAGCTTGGGAAAGTTACAAAATTTAAAAGGTTATGCCAACAATGTCTAAAAGTTACCAAGTTTGCCAAAGGGTACAGAACTTAATGATCATACTAGCAATGACTGAAAAGTTACAAATCTTACAATCGCACTCTACTGGATTGAGCGGCGGCTTTACACAACACACTTGGTAAACACTCGTGGGGCTGTCAGCAGGCCGAAGGGAAGGACCATGAACTGATAATGGTTTTGGTCTATCACGAACCTTAAGAAGCGTCTGTGAACAGGGCAAATCGCTATGTGAAAGTACACATCTTTCATGTTGAGGGCGGCGAACCGGTCTCCTGGATCCCGGGAAGGGATGATTGTATTGAGGGAGACTACGCAGAACTTCAACTTTACCATGGACTTCTTGAGTCCTTGCAGATCTAGAATGGGTCTGAGACCCCCACCCCCGCCCACTCCCCTTTGCCTTGGGAATTAGGAAATAACAGGAGTAGAATCCCTTGCCCCTTAGCTCCTGAGGAACCTCCTCCGTCATTCCTATGGCAAGGAGCGCCTGCACCTCCTGGATAAGGAGTTGCTCATGAGAAGGGTCCCTGAAGAGGGATGAGGAAGAAGGGTGGGACTCGGAGGGAGGGAGGGAAGAGCAGAATTGGAGAAAATATCCCACTTCCACCGTGCGAAGAACCCAGCTGTCCAATGTTATTTTGGACCACGTATGGTAGAAGTGGGATAGACAGTTCAAAAAACACGGGGAAGGATCCGGCGTTGAGACAGGTGCTCCATCCTCGGGCGCATCCTTTTCACACCGTGCTCTTCCCACAGCAAGTCCGCACAGGCGGAGCTCCTGGGGAAGCCAACTCCACAGTCAGACATGACTCTCAGCCAGCCAGTAAAACAGAAAGTTTATTAGACAACAGGAACACGGTCTAAAACAGAGCTTGTAGGTACAGGAAACAGGAGTCCTAAGTCAGGCCCATCTTGGGGCCAAGGCATTCAGAACCTGGGTCTGGGCCTCTCTCTCTTTCCCCAGCCAACTCCAAACTGAAACTCTCCAGCCCCTCCTCCTCCGGGCTTTGTTCCTTTCCCAGGCCAGGAGGCCACCTGAGCTCTTCGTTCTCCAACATCTTCAGTTGGCACTTGCAAAGGAGGGGCCCAGGCCATCAGTTATCAGGAGACAGGGTGTTGGCCATTCGCTGTGCAGCCATCACCACACTGGCCCTCTAGGGCTCTCCAACAATCACACACCCTTATCCCCCCCCACCTAGATACTTAAGAAATGCATAGGGGAAACCAAGGCACCCACACAGTATTCAGAGACAACATTAAGAATATTCCCACTTCGTCACAAGCGCTATGGAGGCGCCACTCCAGGAGGCTCCACAGCTGACGTGACGGGTGCTGCTAGGGGAAAAACTTTCCAATGAGTGTGCACGTGGCACGCACACACCTAATTGGAATCAATATGAGCAATCACTGGAAGAACCACCCAGCTGGAGAACAAAGGACTGGAGGCGTAGGAGGTGAGGGACAAGTGCTGGCTGCTGGAAGGCGTCTGGGCTCCCAGCTGCAGTCTGACCTAGGAGGTCGGATGGACTGACAGACAGGGGTTCCCCACAGAATGGACGATGCTTTAACCTTCATTTCTCTAGACTCCCCTAAGCTTCCTGTGCTGTGTGCCCCTTACCCAATAAACCCAGCTGTTCTGAAAGTGCTGAGTGAGTGTCACGGCAAACAGGGATTTCCCCACCCCCCCCTGAATTTCCCCAACACCCCCCAGTTTTGTGAATTAGTTACATGCAGTGTTGCCAATGTCGTGATTGTTTGGAGGAAAGGGCAGTAGAACTGTACTTAGCCTGTGCTGATTGAGGGCATCGAGAGAGGGAGGGGACAGGTGTTTTGCTTGATGGTCTGCCTGAGTCACAAGTACTGTTTGGCCTGCCCCTCTCCACTGTTTAAAGACGGAGCTGATTAGGCTCCATAGAGAGTCTTTTGTTCTGTTACGTGACCGCTACAGCTGAAATCACTGACAATCAGGTCTAAGTGGAAGAGACGGCCCAGACTGCACCAGCAGCGAGGTTCCCCCACTGACAGCTCAGCTGAAATCACTGAGAGCTGGGTGGAACCTCAAGAGACATGCGAACAAACATGGCTGGGGCACCCGACTTTCTATTTAAGCAAGAGATACCACACACTACGAACTGGAGGCCAATGTTAAGGGCGTTGTCACTTGCTCATCCTGAAGCTGAACACTGGTCCCGAACAAGACCAGCAAATGCTCACTATCTTTCTGCAAGAAACTCAGCTGACTGGCTAGAAGCGTGCGGTGCAACAGTGAAAGACTCAACAGTTGAAAAAGCGAAGACCTCTCTCACCCCATTCAAAAGATTTGCATCCATGGCTGATGAAGGCACCGATGCAGATGGGCATCAAGTATTAAGTCATTGTGTACGTTATCTTGATGTCAGGGGTAGGCCACTAGATGCATTTCTAGATGTTCAAGTTATAGAAGACACATCGGCTGCATCTGTGACAGCCCACATCTTAGAAGAGTTAAATGTAGACTTACGAGAGAGAGAATGGCAATAGTCTTCTCTGAACGTAGAAGCAAAAGTCATCCACCAGCCTCACTCCTTAGATCCAGCCCATCTTGCTAGATACTTTCCAAAGTCAGTAATAATGACTGGAGGAATTTTAAGACAACAGCCTAGGATCGCTCTTTGGTGAGCTTCCCAGCGTGCAGTCCCCTCTGCTTGCGCAGCTCGACCAGGTCCCTCTTAAGGCGATGGTGATACATCTACCATTCCAGCCCCTAGCACTCCCTTCCCACGGGGTCCCGACCCTAGCCCCCGGCCACAGCCCTGGGAGGTACCTGGAGGAGCTCGGACACCTCCTGCTGGAACTTGTCAGCCAGCGTGTCCACAAGGCGGCTGCGTGCCAAGTCCACGCGGCTGTAGAAGGTGAACTCCGGGTTGCAGAGCACATATAGCGCCTGGGCGGCAGCCTCGAGCACCTCCTGGCCAGTGTGCTTCTCCACCACCTCCCGCAGCTGGGCCAGCAGCTGCTCTAGGTACTGTGGGGGAGAGAGGGTATGGTGGGGCTGGGCAGAGGTGGGAGAACTCCTGGGAACAGACTGGAGAAGGAAAAGGGGGATCTCCAGCTCCTGCAGAGGGAGGAGACGGGCTCGCAGGCGGTGACTCGCTGTACCCCTCTCCAGGGAGACCCCCAGCACTACTTGCATCACTGTGAGGGGAGGGGTTCCCAGACAGCACAGTGCAACTCAGCAAGCACATCAAAGGAAGCAGCTAAGCACATCCCCCCACTCCAGATGCTCCTGTTCCCATGGCACTGCAGGCCCCAGAGCACCTGGGTCTCCCCTGCTCCTGGACTGGCAGCTCTGGAGCTAGGACTCCTGGGTTCTATTCCTGCCTCTGGGAGGGATGTGGGGGGCTGGGGCTGGGAGCCAGGACTCCTGGGTTCTCTCCCTGGCTATGGGAGGGACGTAGGGGGCTGGGGCTGGGAGCCGGGAGCCAAGATTGCTAAGCCCCACCCTCAGTACCTTCTCCAGCCGCCCACTGCTGTAGAGGCGGAGGTTGAAGTAGCGCGGAGCAGCCAGCAGGAGCGTCACCTTCTCCGCATCAGCTGAGAACTGCGGGAGCAGAGCAGGTGTCACTCAAGCAGGGAGGCAGCAGCAGGATGGGCAGAGATGCCCCCCCCTTGCACCCCCCACTACGTACAGCTGGGAATGGCCTCACAGCAGAATCCTCCAGCTTATGGCATGTGAGGCCCTGAGGTGCCCGGGAAGGGCAAAGGCCAGACCCAGGGTTCCTGCTACATGGCCCCTCCCTCCCCAGCGCAGGTGAAGGGGCCCAGGGTGCACCTCTGGGAGGTTCCCTCCCTGCACCCCCCCCCCCCGTTTACCTTGGCCAGCAGCTGGGGCAGCAGCGGGATGAGGTACCGAGTGAGTTTCTCCCTGTCGTCCTCCTGGGCCTTCCGCTCCCGCGCTGAGAGCACCTGGGGCAGGGATGGTGCTGTGAGAGCTGGCTCCCCTGCCCGGTGGCTGCAGACGGTGCGGCGTGCACACCTCCGGGCAGCGGCACAGGGACCCCTTGGGGGAGTGCTGATGTCTCCGGGCCCACGGGGACACATCACCCAGAGCCACCCAGCCACCCTGGGGGAGCTGATGGACTGCGCTCCCCTCCCTGCTCTCGGGCACATTTACCTTCTTGCCAGGGCCCCTGCCGACGGGCGGCTTCCCCTCCGTGGCCTGGCGCATGCTGGACACCAGGATCTCGATCAGGGCGTTTTCCTGCTGGTCGCCCCAGCCTGTTGGGGGGAGAGGGATCAGGACCAGCCCCGAAGGCTGCCAGGCAGCCGTGACGCCCCTGCCACCCCGTGTGTCGCGTTGCAGCCTCCTGTCCCTCACTCACCCTCCTCCGGGGACCCCTCCAGCAGCAGGTGCGTCAGGCCGTCCCAGTCCTTCAGCAGGGGGGCAGCACAGTCCCACAAGCTGTCCACCAGGTACGCCGCATGCTCGTGGAGCTGGGGGAGGAAAGGGGAGACCTGGTGACACTAGCCCCCACAGACTCCCCCATGCTCCTCCCAGCCCCACGGTGCCCCTCACCTCGCTCTGGATGAAGAAAGCCAGCAGCAGCCTGAAGAAGTCCCTGCTCCCCGCCCGGCGCCCCTTCTCCTTCCTGCCTTCCCAATCCTGGTCAAACTGCCTGCAAACCACACACACATCAGAGAGGGGAGAGCCAGGACGCCTGGATTCTCTCCCTTGCTCTGGGAAGGGAGTGGGGGCTGGTGGGCTGGGGAATTTGGGGGCTGGGAGCCAGGACTCCTGGGTTCTCTCCCCTGCTCTTGAGGGGGGGAGTGGGGGCTGGTGGGTTGGAGCAGGGGAGAGGGAATGTTCTCTCTCAGCCACCTGTGAAAAGCACAGGCTGAGATTGCAGGTTAAGGCCTGAAGGGAGGAGGGAGGTGAAACCCCTCTGACAGGGGTGGTTGTGGTTGTGTATATTTGTTGGCAGCCCCACGCCCCCTGCTGGCGGTGCTGTGACCGCGTTCAGTCACTCACTTCTTGTAAAGAAACTCCCCGGCGGCAGCAGCCAGCGCCCGGTTGGAAGCATACACCACGGGGTAAACGGCCTCGCAGTCCTCATCTGTCAGCATCTCCTCCATGTTCCTGCCCACGGAGCGGGAGGGGCTCAGCCTGAGCAGGGAGAGGGGTCTCCAGCTGCCCCACACCATGGGGCTCACTACGTGCCCTCCCAGCTTCCTTACGTGCCCGGCCTCCCCCCGTGGCCCCGCTTGGCTCCCAGCTCCGTACTCACTGCAGGATCAGGGTCAGCAGCTTGATGGCCTCCACACCCACGTTGGGTTCTTTGTCCAGGACCATGGACACCATGCGATCCTGAGAGCCACCAAACGGAGAGTCACTCATGGGGGGGAGGGGGGCACTGCAGGACGGGTAAGGGCCCCACAGGAGGGAGGTGTCCCAGGGCGCGCTGCAGGGGGACAGATGGGGGGCAGGGCAGGGCTCCCAGGAGGGGGTATCCCAGGGGCAGGATCCCCAGGACTGGGGGGCGTCCCAGGGGCAGGCTCCCGAGGAGGGGGGGGCGTCCCGGGGCAGCGCACTCACCTTGAAGCGGCTGGTGAAGAGCTCCATGCGGGCAGCCAGCTCCCGGCTGCGGTACAGCCCCTGCAGGGCCTTCAGGCACTTGAACCGCACCTCTCGCTGCTGTGGGCACAGAGAGGCTGAGAGCCAGGCCAGCCCCAGCGGCCGCCCCTTCCCTGCCCCACAGGCCAGAGCCCCCTCGGGCTCTCCGTGCTCCCCTCCAGCCCCCAGGCCCCAGCCCCCCACCTTGTCGTGCAGGGTCCAGCCGATGTATTTGAGGTAGCTGTCTGTCAGGAAGGAGGCGCTGTAGCTCTGCATCCAGTTCCCCATCTCCTCTATGCAGATGGCCCGGATCTCAGGCACCACGTCCCTGCCAGACAAGACATGCAGCATGCCCCTGTGGTGCCCCCCCCGCATGCACGAGCCCCCGTCCTGCCCCCAGCCTCACGTGCAGACGGCACACTGCCGGGCCAGGGCAAGCCAGGGACGCGCTGCAGAGCCACACCCAGCTGGCGGGGCCCCCTCCCCGCACTCACCGGTAGCGATGCACAAAGACCCCTTTGAAGATGGCGTTCATCATGTTCTCGATCTCCTTCTGCTGTTCCTGGAGCTGAGACAGACACCGGCATCACCCACCCCACTCCTGCAGGCCCTGCTCCTACCAGCCCAGCACCCTCCCCCAGCACCACCCTGCCCCTACCGTCCCAACACTCCCATCCCATCCCCACCAGGCCAGCACTCCTGGCACCACGCCCCACCCCACCAACCCAGCGTCCCCTAGCGCTGCGCCTGCCAGCCCAGGGCCTAGTCTTCACTCACCTCCCTGCGCTTCTCCAGCAGCGCCTCTAGCTTGTCCATGGCCCTGCGGCTCGGCCCCTTGCTCCTCTCCGCCTCATACTGCCGCTGGTTGTTGTCTTTGTGCAGGCTGACGCTCAGCGCCACCCTCACCAGCGCCGTCATCAGCTTCATGGCTGGCAAAGAGCATGGAGTGAGCAAAAGGGGGAGCTCTGCATGTACCCCCGTAACGGAGCCCAAGGATCAGGGCTACTCTAGAAGGAACCCCAGGGGTCTCCTCGTCTTTCAGGGGAGGGCCCGCGGTTCGCTGCGACACTCTCACGCCGCTGTCAGAACAGCCGGGTTTATTCGTGAAGCGGCGCACAGCACAGGAAGCTTAGGGGACTCTAGAGAAATGAAGGTTAAAGCGTCGTCCATTCTGGGTAGCCCAGAGCCCAGCCACGCTGTAGGGAACCCCTGTCTGTCCGTCCATCCGACCGCCCCAGACTCCAGCCGACAGCCCCCACACCTTCCAGCAGCCAGCCCTTGTCCCCCACCTCATCTAACTGTTTCTTCTGGAGCTGGGGAAATGCCGTTAGCCTCCCTGCTGAGAGGTGGGGGAGTCCATCTCCCTCGGGGTCCTGGCGACTGGATCTGCCCTTGTGTTCTCAAAGAGCGCCACTAATATGGGACCTGAGGCCCAGACAGCTAGCACCCACCCCTCAGCCTCCTCGCCTGCCCCGAGAGCAGACAGTCACCGCCTGCCCGCTCCCCCCAGCCTAGACTCAGAGACCCATAGAAGATCGGGGCCGGAAGGGACCTCAGGAGGTATCTAGTCCAACCCCCTGCTCAGAGCAGGACCAACCCCAACCAAATCATCCCAGCCAGGGCTCTGTCAAGCCTGACCTTAAAAACTTCTAAGGGTGGAGATCCCACCCCCTCCCTAGGGAACCCATTCCAGTGCTTCACCACCCTCCTAGGGAAATAGTGTTTCCTAATATCCACCCTAGACCTGCCCCACTGCAACTTGAGACCATTGCTCCTTGTTCTGTCATCTGCCACCACTGAGAACAGTCTAGATCCATCCTCTTTGGAACCCCCTTTCAGGTAGTTGAATGAGGGGGATTTGATAGCTGCTTTCTTCTCTTCTGCAGACTAAACAAGCCCAGTTCCCTCAGCCTCTCCTGGGAAGTCATGTGCTCCAGCCCCCTGATCATTTTTGTTGCCCTCCACTGGACTCTCTCCAATTTATCCACATCCTTCTTGTAGTGTGGGGCCCAAAACTGGACCCAGTCTCCAGATGAGGCCTCACCAATGTCGAATAGAGGGGAATGATCACGTCCCTTGATCTGCTGGCAATGCCCCTACTTATACACCCCACAATGCCGTTAGCCTTCTTGGCAACAAGGGCCCACTGCTGACTCCTATCCAGCTTCTCGGCCACTGTAACCCCTAGATCCTTTTCTGCAGAACGGCTGCTTAGCCATTCGGGCCCTAGTCTGTGTCAGTGCCCGGGATTCTTCCGTCTTAAGTGCAGGACTCTGCACTTGTTCCGGCCTGGGTAACAATGCAGCATACAGGGGAAACTGAGATACAAACAGGACTCATAACAATATTACAAGATAGCCTCTTTGCAGAGGAGAGTGTGAGGGTATCCGGGGGCTCCCAGCCCTCTGAGCTCATACAGGAACGCACTGCAGCATGCCAGGATTCCCCACACCCCCGCTGTCTCCATTCTAACCACCAGACCCCCCTCTCTTCCCTGCAGTGGGAGCAGACCCCAGGCACCCTGCTCTAACTGCTACCCTGCAGATGCCGTTCGCGTTCCCGGGCAGGACTCACCTGCGAGGGTGCTGGTGTGGCGGAAGGCGCGCACCTGGGAGTCGGAGAGGCCAGTGAGCAGGGAGATGAGGGTGTCCATGAGATACTCGTCGTAGATGATGCTGTACTGACAACGTTGCACCAGCACTGTCACCAGCTCACAGAATCCCGCCTGGAACTTTCGCCAGGGCCGGGTGGTCAGGACCAGCGGGTACTCGGCAGAGTCCTGCGGAGGGGAGGACAGGGAAGGCACGAGGGGTGACACTGGCGTGAACGCAGATGTGCCCAGTTACACCTCTGGCCATTTTCTCGATCCTCCTCCAAAGGCCGGGGGTCATGTGTGGTCTCCACTGAAAGCTAAGGATTAGCGATCACCATGGTTACTGAGAGATGTTTGCACAGGAACTATTTTAAGAGCGATGTAAAATATAGCCTCATTCTGTTCCAAAACTGTGGGAGCTGAAACATGTCATCTGAAGCAGGGTGCGCCTCAGAGCTAACTCAGCCAAGAGCGAGGATAATTAACCTCCTTCGACCCAGCCCAACCCTGTGCTTACAGTCTGGGCAATATGCAGGCCTGAGCATTTAGACAGAAGAACCCCACGAAAACCCTCGGAGCAGGGAACCCATAATGAAACACCCTCATTATGAAAAGAGACAGAAAGTCTGGGAGAAGGACGGGCACGAGATGTGATCCACTCTGCAGCCAACACTTCGTCAGCAGCAGTGTCTGCTGTCATGGGATAAAAGGAAAGGTCCTTTCATGGATTGAGAACTGGTTAAAGGACAGGGAACAAAGGGTAGGAATTAATGGTAAATTCTCAGAATGGAGAGGGGTAACTAGTGGTGTTCCCCAAGGGTCAGTCCTAGGACCAATCCTATTCAATTTATTCATAAATGATCTGGAGAAAGGGGTAAACAGTGAGGTGGCAAAGTTTGCAGATGATACTAAACTGCTCAAGATAGTTAAGACAAAAGCAGATTGTGAAGAACTTCAAAAAGATCTCACAAAACTAAGTGATTGGGCAACAAAATGGCAAATGAAATTTAATGTGGATAAATGTAAAGTAATGCACATTGGAAAAAATAACCCCAACTATACATACACCATGATGGGGGCTAATTTAGCTACAACGAGTCAGGAGAAAGATCTTGGAGTTATCGTGGATAGTTCTCTGAAGATGTCCACGCAGTGTGCAGAGGCGGTCAAAAAAAGCAAACAGGATGTTAGGAATCATTAAAAAAGGGGATAGAGAATAAGACTGAATATATTATTGCCCTTATATAAATCCATGGTACGCCCACATCTCGAATACTGTGTACAGATGTGGTCTCCTCACCTCAAAAAAGATATTCTAGCACTAGAAAAGGTTCAGAAAAGAGCAACTAAAATGATTAGGGGTTTAGAGAGGGTCCCATATGAGGAAAGATTAAAGAGGATAGGACTCTTCAGTTTGGAAAAGAGAAGACTAAGGGGGGACATGATAGAGGTATATAAAATCATGAGTGATGTTGAGAAAGTGGATAAGGAAAAGTTATTTACTTATTCCCATAATACAAGAACTAGGGGGTCACCAAATGAAATTAATAGGCAACAGGTTTAAAACAAATAAAAGGAAGTTCTTCTTCACGCAGCGCATAGTCAACTTGTGGAACTCCTTACCTGAGGAGGTTGTGAAGGCTAGGACTATAACAATGTTTAAAAGGGGACTGGATAAATTCATGGTGGCTAAGTCCATAAATGGCTATTAGCCAGGATGGGTAAGAATGGTGTGCCTAGCCTCTGTTCGTCAGAGGATGGAGATGGATGGCAGGAGAGAGATCACTTGATCATTGCCTGTTAGGTTCACTCCCTCAGGGGCACCTGGCATTGGCCACTGTCGGTAGACAGATACTGGGCTAGATGGACCTCTGGTCTGACCCGGTACGGCCTTTCTTATGTTCTTATGTTCTTAAAGCGGATCCCAGCTTTCTGGGCTGGACAAGTGCTGTCAGGACGGATCACTGGGTTAGAAACACCTTATGGGGCTGTTAGTAAGTACAGGCTACAGACTGCAAGTCAGGCGTTTCTTTGTCCTGTACCCTTATGTTTCCAAATCTGTTTCCTGGCTTTTATTTGACTCTTTAGCTTGAGTTTTGTTAAATCCGCTTCACTCCGGTTTTACTAGACACCCATCTAAGAGCCCTGTGCTCAGGAGTGTTGAGCAGAGCAGAGCAGAGGCTGGTGGAGTGGGGCGTGCTGCTTCCACGGTGTGCACTGCGGGTGTCTGGAAGATAAGGGGCTGGGCACTCGAGTGCGTGTGGACTGCTAGCCCGCACTGGGAAAGAGGGGGCTTGTGACAGCCCAGAGTGGAAGCCCTGTGCTGCCAGCAGTTTTGGGAGCGTGTACCCCAGTGGGCACAGAAAAGGCTCTCTCATACACCGTAAGCAGGGGGCAGCGATTTACCAAGAGGCATGGGGGGGCACCGCCCACTGCCCCTATGCCAGCCCCCACGCTTCTCCGACTCCTCCCAGCCACCCTGCCCCTTTACAGGGGATCAGCTGGGCCTATATCCAGAGGGCAGCATCACCCCCATCCACCCCACTGGAAACTAGGGCGACCAGACAGCAAGTGTGTGAAAAATCGGGATGGGGGTCAGGTGGTAATAGGAGCCTATATAAGTAAAAGGCCCAAACATCAGGACTGTCCCTATAAAATCGGGACGTCTGGTCACCCTACCGGAAACTCCCTACTGCCCTGGGAGCCCTGCCTGGATCGCCCCTCCCTCCCCGTGCCCCACACACTGGGCACCTCATCAAACTGCTCCGTCAGCTGCTGGATGATCTCCGAGTTTTGCTGCTTCCTGAACATCTCCGGGGTCACCACACCTGCCAAGGGGAGAGAGGTGAGAGCAGGCGGCATGGGGACAACCAACCAGGACTCCTGCCCTGGGCTCCCCACAACCCACAAACTACCCAGGGATCTCTCAGCAGTTCCTCCCCTGGCAGAGGCAGGGAATGGGGCTTGGAGCTCACCCTAAAAAGAGGTGTTGGGAGCAAATCCAGAGGTGGGTACCAGCGCGAGGAGCCGGGCTGTGCCACACAGACACAGGTGGGTCCAGCGCTGGGCCAGGGATCTCAGGATGCAGGCCCAGGGCCTCTCACCTTTGCAGCCACAGGAGCGGATGAAGAAGTTGACGAGCTCCAGGATCCCGGCTTCCTTGTTCTGCTTGTAGCTCTCCAGCCAGTCGTCCACCACGGACTTAGGGGGCAGGAGACGTGAGGAAAGAGACAGAAGGAGAAGTAGGGGTTACGCAGGGCGTGGGACACAGAGATAGGGCCTGGGCACCTCAAGTCGAACAGTGAGTCAGCAGAGCCGGGGAGAGAACCCAGAGTCCTGGCTCCCAGCCCCCCCTGCTCTAACCCACCAGCCCCCACTCCCCTCCCAGAGCCGGGGAGAGAACCCAGGAGTCCTGGCTCCAGCCCTCCCTGCTCTAACCCACCAGCCCCCACTCCCCTCCCAGCGCCGGGGAGAGAACCCAGGAGTCCTGGCTCCCAGCCCCCCTGCTCTAACCCACCAGCCCCCACTCCCCTCCCAGAGCCAGGGAGAGAACCCAGGAGTCCTGGCTCCCAGCCCCCCCTGCTCTAACCTACCAGCCCCCACTCCCCTCCCAGAGCCGGGGAGAGAACCCAGGAGTCCTGGCTCCCAGGCCCCCTGCTCTAACCCACCAGCCCCCACTCCCCTCCCAGAGCCGGGGAGAGAACCCAGGAGTCCTGGCTCCCAGCCCCCCTGCTCTAACCCACCAGCCCCCACTCCCCTCCCAGAGCCAGGGAGAGAACCCAGGAGTCCTGGCTCCCAGCCCCCCTGCTCTAATCACCAGCCCCCACTCCCCTCCCAGAGCCAGGGAGAGAACCCAGAGTCCCAGTGAGACTCCAGTGCAGTGACATGGGGAGGGTGGAAGCAGGGGGGTGAAGGGAGCGTGGTTACCTCCATGGCACTCTTCGCCAGCCTCACTACCTCAAAGAGGTTGCTGGGCTCTGGGTTTCTCTCAGCCAGGCTCTCCCCATCTCTGCTGGCGTCTTTCCGGGGTCGCTTGGCTGCCTGGGGGAGGGGGGGGAGGAGAAAAGACACAGGCTGAGCCCTGGGTTCGAGTGTATCACAGCTTCATGAGAAGTGTCCCAGAGAGACACCGCTGAATGCATGGTGCAGGGAGGCTCCTGCCCTGGCTGGCCACAGCAGGGGGATGGGGGCAGCTGGGACCAGGGGCAGAAGCTCCTGGGCTCTGCTGCCCTGCATCACATCAGCTCCATGGCACAAGGCTGGCTGAAGCAGAAGAGCTGGGATCACACTGAGTGGGGGCAGAGAGAGACGGCGGCGGGGCGGGCACAGAGGACCAGGCTGAAGCTCAGGGGGTTGAGGGGAGGCTGGGGAGCCAAGGGGGTGTACCAGGGTGCAGCTCAGGGGGCTGGGAGACTGGAGAGGAGATGGGCAAGGGCCATGCATACCAGGGTGCGGCTAAGAGGGGTCCTAGCGTCCCGCTTGCCGCTCTTCCAGAGCGTGTCCTCAAAGTCACTGCCTGAATCGGCGCCACCTCCATCCTCACTGATGCTCAGGTCCCTGTGGGCAGAGCACACGTCCTGACCAGACAGCCCCCATGGCCTCACTGCCCCACCCGGCACACCCACACCACCCCAGCAACCTCTGGGGTCTGAGGACTCCCCAGGGCTAGCCGTGTAGGACTGGAAGGGACCTCGAGAGGTGAAACTAGCCCAGTCCCCTGCGCTGAGGCAGAACCAAGTATTATCTAAACCAGTGGTTTCCAAACTGGGGTACACGAGCTCTCGTCAGGGGGTCCGTGAGAAAAATCCTGTGATGGCAGACAACGCGCGGTGTTATCACCTACCGACCTTGTACCTGCGATCGCAGGTACATTACAACCCTCTCTCAGATGGGGGTACGCGGTACGTTATATTATCTGGAAGGGGCATGCAGCCTAAAACGTTTGAAAACCACTGAACTAAACCATCCCTGACAAGTGTGTGTCTAACCTGCTCTTAAAATCCTGCAATCTGTGCCCATCTTTCCTGAAGTGTGGGGCCCAGAACGGGACACATACTCCAGGTTAGGCCTCACCAGTGCTGACTGGAGCGTGTCATGCTTATATCACTCCTGCTAATACAACCCAGAAGGATGTTCACTTCTTTTGGCAGCACATTTATTTTGGGATCCACCTCCACCCCCAGATCCTTGCCTCAAGTACTCCTTCCTAGGCACTCACACTCCCCTTTTGTATTTGTGCAGTTGATTATTCCTCCCTCAGGGTAGAAATTTGCATTTGTCCTTGTTGAATTTCACCCCATTAGTTTCAGGCCGTTTCTCCCGTTGGTTGATTTGGAAGTCTAATCCTTGCATCCTGTTTGGTACCTTTCGCAAGCTGTGTAGGTGTGCTCTCTCTGCCATTGCCCAGTGCTAGCTCCTAACCCACCGCCCTCCAGCTTTCCCCCACACCGGCGGTCCTCCAGTGCTCCCCCCCACCCCCCAGACAGCCTGTACAGTGCTCTGCGCCCCACTCACGGGACGTCTGACGCCCCGGAGGCTGGCAGGGAGCCCATCTGCGCCACGGAGGAGCTGGAGCTGTGTGGGGAGTCGAGAACGCGGGCGGATTTCCGCAGTAACATGGCGGGAGGGAGCGAGGCCTGGATCCCGGAGCAGCCTGCGGGAAGAGCACAGCACACGGCACGGGATAGCGGGGACAACGGGGCCTCCCCAAAGGCCAACGAGGGGAAACCACCTGCAGAGTCACCCACCCCGGCTCTACGTACATGGAGACGGGCCCTGAGCCAGCCCAGCCACCCCACGGGGCCCTGCCATGCCCTGCCCTGGGGGAGTCACCCCCCTGCCTCTCCCTGCACAGGGACCCGCCCCAGGTGAGTCCCCTCCCCACAGGGACCCGCCCCAGGGGAGTCACCCCCTGCCCCTCCCCCCACAGGGACCCACCCCGGAGGAGTCACCCCCCGCCCCTCCCCCCACAGGGACCCGCCCCGGGGGAGTCACCCCCCTGCCCATCCCCCCACAGGGACCCGCCCCGGGGGAGTCACCCCCCTGCCCATCCCCCCACAGGGACCCGCCCCGGGGGAGTCACCCCCCTGCCCATCCCCCCACAGGGACCCGCCCCGGGGGAGTTCCCCTCGTCTCTCCCCAGAAGGACCCGCCCCAGCGGAGTCCCCACCTGCCCCTCCCCCCACAGGGACCCACCCCGGCAGAGTCCCCCCCCTGCCCCCACAGGGACCCGCCCCGGCAGAGTCCCCCCCTCCCCCCACCGGGACCCGCCCCGGCAGAGTCCCCCCCCTGCCCCCACAGGGACCCCCCCCGGCAGAGTCCCCCCACAGGGACCCCCCCCGGCAGAGTCCCCCCCTGCCCCTCTCCCCACAGGGACCCCCCCCGGCAGAGTCCCCCCCTGCCCCTCTCCCCACAGGGACCCCCCCCGGCAGAGTCCCCCCCCTGCCCCTCTCCCCACAGGGACCCCCCCCGGCAGAGTCCCCCCCTGCCCCTCTCCCCACAGGGACCCCCCCCGGCAGAGTCCCCCCCTGCCCCTCTCCCCACAGGGACCCCCCCCGGCAGAGTCCCCCCCCTGCCCCTCTCCCCACAGGGACCCGCCCCGGCAGTGTCCCCCCCCTGCCCCTCTCCCCACAGGGACCCCCCCCGGCTGAGTCCCCCCCTGCCCCTCTCCCCACAGGGACCCCCCCCGGCAGAGTCCCACCCTGCCCCTCTCCCTTCAGGGACCCCCCCCCGGCAGAGTCCCCCCCTGCCCCTCTCCCCACCGGGACCCCCCCCGGCAGAGTCCCCCCCTGCCCCTCTCCCCACAGGGACCCCCCCCCGGCCGAGGCCCCCCCTGCCCCTCTCCCCACAGGGACCCCCCCCGGCAGAGTCCCCCCCTGCCCCTCTCCCCACAGGGACCCCCCCGGCCGAGTCCCCCCCCTGCCCCTCTCCCCACAGGGACCCCCCCCGGCAGAGTCCCCCCCTGCCCCTCTCCCCACAGGGACCCCCCCCGGCAGAGTCCCCCCCTGCCCCTCTCCCCACAGGGACCCCCCCCCGGCAGAGTCCCCCCCTGCCCCTCTCCCCACAGGGACCCCCCCCGGCAGAGTCCCCCCCTGCCCCCACAGGGACCCGCCCCGCCAGAGTCCCCCCCTCCCCCCACATGGCCCCACCCGGGGCGGGCCCCACCCGGGGGGGTCCCCCCCCGCAGGGACAGAGGGGGCGGGGCTGCTCCTCGCGAGACCCCACCGCACCTCACGGCCGTGGCAAGGGCCGTTGGGGGGGGGCGGGGCAGGGCTCGCGCACCTCTCTCGCGCGCTGAGGCGAAGGGAAGGGGAGTCACGTGGGATGGAGCCTCGCGCCCCCTTCCCCCGCCTGGCGCGACACTCGAACGGCCGAGTTCTCCTCAGCCGCGAGCCCAGCGCGGGAAACGCTCAGGCCACGCCCCGCACGAGGAGCCGGCGCGCCAACCCTGCGCAGGCGCAGGGCCGCTGCCCGTTTCTTGCCAGCGGCCTAGCCCCGCCTCCTCCTGCCGGCCCCGCCCATCGACTCCCGGCCTCTGAGCGGAGACCACGCCCCCGCCGCTCCAGCCAGTCGTGGCCCAAGAAGCCCCACCCCTTCCCCTGGCTCCTCCCCCTGGCAGCCTAGACCCCGCCCCTCCCAGGGTTCTGTCAGATAAGCCCCACCCCTTCACTGGCTCCTCCCCTTGCAACTTAGACCCCGCCCCTCCCAGGGTTCTCTCAAATAAGCCCCACCCCTTCACTGGCCCCTCCCAGGGTTCTGTCAGATAAGCCCCACCCCTTCACTGGCTCCTCCCCCTTGCAACTTAGATCCCGCCCCTCCCAGGTTTCTCTCAGATAAGCCCCACCCCCGCCCCAAGCTCCTCCCCCTTGCAGCTTAGACCCCACCCCTCCCCGGGTTCTCTGATAAGCCCCACCCCTTCCCCTGACTCCTCCCTCTTACAGCCTGGACCCCGCCCCTCAAGTTCTGTCAGATAAGCCCCACCCCTACCCCTGGCTCCTCCCCCTTGTAGCCTAGACCCCGCCCCTCCTGGGCGAGAAGCCCCACCCCTTCCCTGACTGCTTTCCCCCCCACCCCCCCGCCAATCTCACAGGAACCTCCCCCACCCCAGAGGTGGCTGCATCCCAGCACTGGGCAAGGGCCCCCCCCGCCTCCGCCCCCCACCCTAAAGGGGCCACATCCCAGCGGTGGGTCCCCCTGGGAACAGCCCCCTGCTCCCCACCACACGCTAAGATGCTACCAGAATGAGAGTCAATAAATTAAATGTTTTATTATGTGATATATAAAAAACAAAAGAGACAAAACCCAACACGGAGACAGTTGTCCAAACTCGTTAAAAAAAGGTTCGTTCCCTTAAAAAGCCAGATCGGCATCTACTGTACATTGTGCTACAAAACCCCTTGTGCCAGGCCCAGGAAAGTCGCCCCCCGCCCAGGCCGGGGAACGCCGCCCCCCTACTCAGGCCCCGTCCCCCCCCCTCCACACACAGGGGCGCTCCCGCCCCACTCCTGGCCCTGCTGCAGGGTGGATACCAGGGCGGCGAGCGAGACCGAGACCCGCTGGGGCTGCTCCGAGCTGGGACCCCGGGGGCAGGGCAAGCCGGGGGGGGGGGGGGATGTGTGCTCTGGAAAGAGAGTAGGAAATAAATCAGTCCTGCCCCCACCGCCCACCCTATAAAAAATTAACCTGGCCGTTGCCTCATTAAAAAAGAGCCCCCCAAATAAATACACCCTGTAAAAAAAACAACGTAAAAAAATAAAAGCTCTGTGTGGGGCCCCCCACCCCCGGTACATTCGTCCATGCTCGGCCTGGGGCCTAACTAACATAGCCCCCCCCCTCCCCTTGGCAATTCCCCCGGGGGGGGCTAGATAAACCTCACCTCCTAGCCCCCCCAAACCCTCCCCTCCATCCCTGCCCCCCTAATGCTACTTCCCAGCTCGCTCTCCACCCCCCAACACACACCCCTGATCCCCAGGCTGGTGGGGGAGCCCCTGGAAGATGCCAGTCTCCCCCTGCACCCCAAGAGAGGGATCCCCCTACATTCGTGGCACCTGGGAGTTACCACCCCAGCAGGGGCAGCGCCAGGGCGGGGAGCAGCAGGAGGGGGAGGGCAGGGCCCCCCCAGGAGGCGGCACGGCTGCTGCTTCCCCCCACGCGGTGATTCTGCCTGGAGCCCTTGCCCGGCCGGTCCTTGCGGGACGAACGGGAGTCGGGGGGGCGGGACCCCGAATGGCTGCTGCCGCCACCCCCTCCAGCCGGCCAGTCCTCGCTGTACCGCTCGCCCCCTCCCGAGCCACTGCCGTCCTCGTCTGCAACCAGAGCAAAGGGGGGGGGGGGAAGGCGTTAGCGACACGGGGGGCCCCCTCCAGCCACGCCTCACGAGGGGGCTGCAAGGGCCTGGAGTGGGTGTTTGTGGGGGACACATGGGGATCAACCCCCCCAGCCCTGGACCCCAGGAGAACAGGTGACGAGGCACTCGCCGCCCGGGTCCCACCCCCATCACCCCTGCGAGAGGGGGGCCAGGAGCAGAGCCCCTCCAGGGAAGGCCCCAGCAGTCCCCCCCAGCGGGGCCCCCAGCCACCCCCCAAACTCACAGGTGTCCTGGAAGTCGAGGTCCCGGCCCCCGTAGGCCCCCTGCAGGCGGCTGGTGGCCACCCGCAGCTGGAGGATGTGCTGGCGGGTGAGCAGGTCGGGCCGCCCGATGTCCACCTCCACCTCCGGGTTATTGATCTGATTCACCAGCCCGTCCCCCGTCACGTCCGGGAGGTACCTGGGGAGAGGGGGTCAGAGACAGCGCCACTCCCAGCCGGGGAGGGGGCAGGGGCACCAGCTGCGGGGGAGCCCAGCCTCTCCGGCACCCCAAGCCCCGGCCTCTCCGAGAAGGGGGCACCATGGGGCAGGAGCGCTGGCTGTGGGGGAAGCTCCCCCAGTCCCCCTCATTTTGCCCAGCCGAGCCTTCCCCGGCACCCCCTCACCTGCCCCGGGCCTGCCCGTTCCAGCACTTGTCCTCGTCCGTCACGTCAGCCGCCACCTTCCCGTCGCTGCAGAGCGTGTGGGGCAGGGTGACCCAGAACCCCCGCATCAGCCGCAGCTTTTCCTTCACGTCCGTCACCTGGGGGGAGGGGGCAATGGTGGGGGGGGGGATCAGCACCCACAGGCCAGGGAGGGGGGGTGGGGCGGTGGGTGCGATGGGGGGGGGTCTGTAATATGCCTACGAAGCCTGTGCATCCCTCAGTTTCCCTCCGCGTGGATGTGAAAGGGTGAAGTCTGCTCTTGGGGAGAGTGCCGGTGACCCCATCTCAAAGGAGGACCCCCCAGAGATGACGGGAACCCCCCAGAGGACGGAGACTGTCCCTTGCCTTTCAGCAGGCCTGGCCACAGCCCCAGCCCCAAAGCCCCCAATACCAGTCAGCTCTGTGTTTTGGGGGAACCGGGGCGCACGAGGGACACCCCCACGCAGGTCTCTGCTTGACCCAAGGCCGACCAGAGAGAAGGCTTCAGTGAAGGGTGGTGGGCGACACACCTCGACCCCTCCTGACAAGGGTGACAAGATTAAGCCATCCCCATTTGCATAGAGAATGGGAGCAGAGACGATGCCCCAGGCTCATCTGCATGAAGGATGGGCCAGGGATTAGCATCCGAATGAATGGAGAAGAGAGACCCGGAGCGCACGGCATCCTGGGAATCCCCGCTCCAGATGCTAATGGACCTTCGGCTGCCCCACCCAGCCCGGCAGGCATCGGACCGATTCTGGCGACGAACCCTCGGCAGGTATCGGACCGATTCTAATCGGCAGGTATCAGACCAATTCTAGTGACGAACCCTCGGCAGGTATCGGACCGATTCTAGTGACGAACCCTCGGCAGGTATCGGACCGATTCTAATCGGCAGGTATCAGACCGATTCTAGTGATGAACCCTCGGAAGGTATCAGACCAATTCTAGTGACGAACCCTCGGCAGGTATCGGACCGATTCTAATCGGCAGGTATCAGACCAATTCTAGTGACGAACCCTCGGCAGGTATCGGACCAATTCTAGTGACGAACCCTCGGCAGGTATCGGACCGATTCTAATCGGCAGGTATAGACCGATTCCAGTGACGAACCCTCGGCAAGTATCGGACCGATTCTAATCGGCAGGTATCGGACCGATTCCAGTGACGAACCCTCGGCAGGTATCGGACCGATTCTAATCGGCAGGCATCGGACCGATTCTGGCGACGAACCCTCGGCAGGTATCGGACCGATTCGAATCGGCAGGTATCAGACCGATTCTAGTGATGAACCCTCGGCAGGTATCAGACCAATTCTAGTGACGAACCCTCGGCAGGTATCGAACTGATTCTAATCGGCAGGTATCGGACCGATTCCGGCGACGAACCTTCGGCAGGTATCGGACCGATCCGAATCGGCAGGTATCGGACCGATTCCAGGGACGAACCCTCGTCAGGTATCGGACCGATTCCAGGGACGAACCCTCGGCTCAATCCCAAAGTACTGAAGCTGCCTAGTTGCATTGTGAGCTCCCTGGAAGAACCCACCACCCACAGCCAAGAGGGATCAGCTCCTCTCGTCCAGCCGAAAGAAAACCCTGGAGCCATCAGCTCACCCCTAAACGAATCGAGCGTTCTGCCTTGAACCACGGTCGGTTCTCTACAAACCCCCTACCCGTGCCCAAGCCAGGCCCCAAACTCTGCAGCCGTTCCACCGGGGCTTCACCTTCTCCCGACTGATCGGGCTGGGGGCTCTGCTGGTCTCCTGCCCTCAGGACCCTGAGCTCCCACCAGCACCTGGGGACCCCGACCAGCTCAGGCCTCATGGAGTGGGGGAGATCCCCCCGTTTCTCCCTCCCTTTTCCTTTCTGCCTGAGGGATTAGCCTTTCGTAATGTCCGTTACGCTGGGTTAAGCTCCGTCACCACTGGTATCACTCTGCAGCAACGCTCCTGGTACCTAAGCGAAAGAGCCCTGCCGTGCCCCACATCCTGTGGGGTTTGCTCACCAAGTCAGGGGTTACTGCCGGTGCAGTCGTGATGTGAGAGGGGGGATAGGGATGTGCTGAATCTGAGACACATAAGGGGGGCAGCTTGAAAGCGCTGCTTGACCCGGTCCGCTCAGACTTGCTGTGTGTGGGGGGCACCCCTCCCGGGCGGCTGGCTCAGTGGGGCAGAGGGCGCCGCGGGGGGTCCGTACCAGTCGGTCCAGGTTGGTCCCCGCGGCCGTGGTGGGTTTCTCCTCGGGCGGGTAGGTGCGGAAGCGACGCTTGGTCTCATCCCGGGCGGCGCGGCGGGATCGGGCGGGCGCCGGGCGGGGGGTCCCGCAGCCCTGAAACACCTGGCGGGGGGCAGGGGGAGAGATGGGGGGGAGGGGCCAGCTCAGAGCCAGCCAGACCCCTGCCCCCGGTGCCGTGAGCTTCCCCCCAGCAGTGTCCCTGCCCCCCCGCCACAAGCTTCCCCCCAGCAGTGCCCCCGCCCCTTAGCGTTGCGAGCTTCCCCCCAGCAGTGCCCCCGCCACCGCGAGCTCTCCCCCCAGTAGTCCCCCCACCCCCAGCATTGCGAGCTTCCCCCCAGCGGTGCCCCCACCCCCCCCGCCGCGAGCTCCCCCCGGCAGCACGAGCCCCCGACCTTGGCTGAGGTCTGCACCCCGTTCTCCTGCAGGTACATGATCCCCTCCGAGATCTTCACCCCGATAGAGTCGGCCGCCAGCTCCACGTTGAAGGACCCCTCCAGCCGCTCAGCCACCTGGATCAGAGCATCTGGGGGGGCGGGGGGGCTGGTTACACCATGGGGAGCCCCCCCAGAGATCCCCCGTGGGGCTCACAGCCCCCAGCCAGTGCCAGCCCCATGGCAGGCCCACACAAGCCCGTAGTGGAGGCAAAGCCCAGGCGGGTAGAGTCCCCGAGGAGACTCCCCCCCAGCACCCTCCCCCGCTCGCCCCATGCCCCGCCCAGCTCCCCGCAGCGCCCCGGGGTCTCACCGAGGAAGCGGTTCCACTCGGGGTCCAGCTCGGCCGGGCGGGCCAGGCAGCCCTTCATGACGTTGAGGCAGAAGGCGTTGCAGGGCTTGAGGGCCGGAGTCCCACGGCACAGGGGGCAGGAGGACATGCGCATGGCGGCCCGCAGGCACTCCCCACTGGGGGGCAGCTGGGGGGACACGGGGGTCAGAGAGGGGACCCACCCCCTCCATACACTGCCCTGGGGGGACACGGGGGGCAGAGAGGGGACCCACCCCCCAATACACTGCCCTGGGGGGCCATGGGGGGCAGAGAGGGGACCCACCCCCTCCATACACTGCCCTGGGGGGACACGGGGGGCAGAGAGGGGACCCACCCCCTCCATACACTGCCCTGGGGGGCCATGGGGGGCAGAGAGGGGACCCACCCCCGCCATACACTGCCCTGGGGGGACACGGGGGGCAGAGAGGGGACCCCCCCTCCATACACTGCCCTGGGGGGACATGGGGGGCAGAGAGGGGACCCCCCCTCCATACACTGCCCTGGGGGGACATGGGGGGCAGAGAGGGGACCCCCCCTCCACTGGCAGTCCCTGCTGGGGACCCCAGTAGTGTCGATGGGGGAGCCCCAAGCTGCCCCTCAGGCTCTGTGGGGTGGGAGAGGAAAATCTAGGGGGGTCCCCAGCTCTGGGTCGACTCCAAAGGGCAGCCAGAGGAGCACAGAGATGCCTCCTCCAGCGTCCCCCCTGCCCCTCCATGCCATCCCCAGCGTACCCCCTGCATCCCTACCCCTCTGCCCTCCCCGCCCCCTGCCCCCCGCCCCCCTAGCCCCTTTGCTCCCCCCCCCGCCTCCCCACACTCACCTTGGAGGCCTTAGCGACCACATCACGCCCAGTGGCCAGTCCCTGCACGAAGACCCGAGCGGCCACGAACGCCCGTGTCACCTGGGGGGATGGGAGAGGTGAGGGGACACCCCGAGCCCCCCCCCAGCCCAGAGACCCCTGGCCACACCCCAGACCCACAAGCCCCCAGCGACCCTGGCCACCCCCCAGAGCCCCCGGCCCAGAGCTCCCAGCCCAGGCCACCCCGCAGAGCCCCCGGCCCAGAGCCCCCGGCCCTGGCCACCCCCCAGAGCCCCCAGCCCAGAGCCCCTGGCCCTGGCCACCCCCCAGAGCCCCCAGCCCAGAGCCCCCAGCCCAGAGCCCCCAGCCCAGAGCCCCCGGCCCTGGCCAACCCCCAGAGCCCCCAGCCCAGAGCCCCCGGCCCAGGCCACCCCCCAGAGCCCCCGGCCCAGAGCCCCCGGCCCTGGCCAACCCCCAGAGCCCCCAGCCCAG
This sequence comes from Mauremys mutica, assembly GCF_020497125.1. Taxonomy (NCBI): domain Eukaryota; kingdom Metazoa; phylum Chordata; order Testudines; family Geoemydidae; genus Mauremys; species Mauremys mutica. The sequence continues at coordinate 326,242 of NW_025423357.1, read as the reverse complement.
AGCCCCCAGCCCAGGCCACCCCGCAGAGCCCCCGGCCCAGAGCCCCCGGCCCTGGCCACCCCCCAGAGCCCCCCGCCCAGAGCCCCCGGCCCAGGCCACCCCCCAGAGCCCCCGCCCCAGAGCCCCCGGCCCAGGCCACCCCCCAGAGCCCCCCGCCCAGAGCCCCCGGCCCTGGCCAACCCCCAGAGCCCCCAGCCCAGAGCCCCCGGCCCAGGCTACTCCCCAGAGCCCCCGGCCCAGAGCCCCCAGCCCTGGCATGGGGAGGGGAGAGAGGACGCCAGGGTCTCCCCCGGCTCAGCCCCACACGCCGCAGGGGGCAGCGCTGGGCCCAGCCGGGTCTCACCTGCAGGCGCAGCTTGCGGGGCACGTCGCCGAAGGGCCGCAGCGCCTCCCCCTGGCGCGCCACGCACTCCAGGTACTCGGGGGGGAACTGGTACTGCGGGTTGAGCAGGGGCAGCATCCGCTCCAGCAGGCGGGCCCAGAACTCGCCCAGCGCCTCGTCCAGGCTGAGCCGGGCGCCCTGCTGGTGGCGCCGCAGCTCGCCGAAGAGCCCCTGGAAGAGCCGGGCGTTCTGGGCGTACAGGCGGCCGTAGGTCTGCGTGAACATGGCCTGCAGCCCCCGCTCGGCCGCCGCCAGCAGCTCCCGGAAAAACTCTGCACCGGGGGGGAAACCCCCATGAGATGCCACGGCAGATTGAGGGGACCCTCAGCCCCTGCCCCCCAGACACGCCTCCCGCTCCCTGTCCCCATCGCGGTGGGAGCTGGGGGGTTAGAGCGGGGGGGGCTGGGAGCCAGGACTCCTGGGTTCTCCCTCCGGCTCTGGGAGGGGAGTGGGGACTGGTGGGTTAGAGCAGGGGGGCTGGGAGCCAGGACTCCTGGGTTCTCTCCCCAGCTGTGGGAGGGCAGGGGGGGCTGGGAGCTAGGACCCAGCCCCCCGGCTCCGGGAGGGGAGTGGGGGCCGGTAGGTCAGAGCAGGGTGGGGCTGGGAGCCAGGACTCCTGGGTTCTCCCCCCAGCTCTGGGAGGGGAGTGGGGGCTGGTGGGTTAGAGCAGGGGGGGCTGGGAGCCAGGACGCCTGGGTTCTCTCCCCGGCTCTGGGAGGGGGGTGGGGGCTGGTGGGTTAGAGCAGGGGGGCTGGGAGCCAGGACTCCTGGGTTCTCTCCCCGGCTCTGGGAGGGGAGTGGGGGCTGGTGGGTTAGAGCAGGGGGGCTGGGAGCCAGGACTCCTGGGTTCTCTCCCCGGCTCTGGGAGCGGAGTGGGGGCTGGTGGGTTAGAGCAGGGGGGGCTGGGAGCCAGGACGCCTGGGTTCTCTCCCCGGCTCTGGGACGGGAGTGGGGACTGGTGGGTTAGAGCAGGGGGGGCTGGGAGCCAGGACTCCTGGGTTCTCTCCCCGGCTCTGGGAGGGGAGTGGAGGCTGGTGGGTTAGAGCGGGGGGGCTGGGAGCCAGGACTCCTGGGTTCTCTCCCCGGCTCTGGGAGGGGAGTGGGGGCTGGTGGGTTAGAGCAGGGGGGCTGGGAGCCAGGACTCCTGGGTTCTCTCCCCGGCTCCGGGAGGGGAGTGGGGGCTGGTGGGTTAGAGCAGGGGGGGCTGGGAGCCAGGACTCCTGGGTTCTCTCCCCAGCTCTGGGAGGGGAGTGGAGGCTGGTGGGTTAGAGCAGGGGGGGCTGGGAGCCAGGACTCCTGGGTTCTCTCCCCGGCTCTGGGAGGGGAGTGGGGGCTGGTGGGTAGAGCAGGGGGGCTGGGAGCCAGGACTCCTGGGTTCTCACCCCAGCTCTGGGAGGGGAGTGGGGGCTGGTGGGTTAGAGCAGGGGAGCTGGGAGCCAGGACTCCTGGGTTCTCTCCCCGGCTCTGGGAGGGGAGTGGGGGCTGGTGGGTTAGAGCAGGGGGGCTGGGAGCCAGGACTCCTGGTTCTCCCCCTGGCTCTGGGAGGGGAGTGGGGACTGGTGATTAGAGCAGGGGGGCTGGGAGCCAGGACGCCTGGGTTCTCTCCCCGGCTCTGGGAGGGGAGTGGGGAACAGTGGGTAGAGCGGGGGGGCTGGGAGCCGGGATGCCTGGGTTCTCTCCCCGGCTCGGGGAGGGGAGTGGGGAACAGTGGGTTAGAGCAGGGGGGGCTGGGAGCCAGGACTCCTGGGTTCTCTCCCCGGCTCTGGGAGGGGAGTGGGGAACAGTGGGTAGAGCGGGGGGCTGGGAGCCAGGACGCCTGGGTTCTCTCCCCGGCTCTGGGAGGGGAGTGGGGAACAGTGGGTAGAGCGGGGGGCTGGGAGCCGGGACGCCTGGGTTCTCACCCTCGAAGCGGCGGTGGCGCGAGGCCAGGGTGCTGGAGAGGAAGCTGGCCCCGTCCTCCACCAGGGCTCGGAAGTCCCGGTTGCTCTGCAGGCTGAGCTGCTCCTCCATCTCGCTGGAGCAGCAGGTGTAGTCCTGGGGGCAGATCCGCAGGTGCTCACCTGGGGCGGGGGCGGGGGGGGGGGGGGGGACAGAGAAAGACGCCACCAGTCAGTGCCTGGCCATGGGGCCCTCACTGCCCCCACCCCCACAGAAGGGGGGGAGGGGCAGTACACACAGTCCATCTCCCCCCACCATGCCCAGACAGCCACAGCCGTCCGCAGGGTCCCCCCCCCCACACCATCTGGTCCCGGCACCCAGGGAGCAGGCCTTGGGGGGGCTGAGGATCGGGGGGGAGGGGGAACCAGTGTCAGATGCCTGGGGGTGCAGGGGGCAGCTGGGGGGGGATTTAGCTCATATGGGGGCTGGAGACCTGTCCCCCCCACGGACGTGCCCTACAGGGGGCGCTGCCCCTCCAGCAGAGGATGTTCAGTCCCTGGCTGGAGGGGAAATTGGGGCAGGATAGCGGGTGCCCCCCCCTTACCCGACATGAGCCTGGGGGCACAGGGGGAGCAGAGAAGGGGTGAGGTAGGGAGCAGGTCCCATGTGGAGTGTGTTAGGGAAGATGCAGGGGGACCCCGGGGGGGCACATGGGATGAACTGGCTGCAGGGCAGGGGTTGCAACAGGGATGGTGCAGGGGGTAGGTACTAGGGGGATGGAGGGACCCCAGGGGTGCATTGGCTGCAGGGTGCAATGAGGAAGGTGCAGGGGGACCCCAGGGGCACTATAGGGGGGGTCCCATGCACAGAGGTTGAAATGGGGATGTTGCAGGGAAGAGGTACAGGGGGACTCCAGGAGGTGCATTGGCTGCAGGGTGGGGGATGCAATGAGGAAGGCACAGCCGGGGACCTGGGGAGGCTGCTGGGGGGACACCCCAGAGGGTGCTGACTGCAGACGGGGCCCCAAGGGGGTCCATTGGCTGTGCTGGTTGCAGGAGGCTCCAGGGAGCACAGGGGGGTGTATTGGCTGCACGGGGCTCTGGGGGTTGCACGGGCACTCCAGGGGGTGCCTTGGGTGCAGGGGGGGTACATTGGGGATGCATTGGTTGCAGGAGGCTGCAGGGGGGTGCATTGGGGCCACAGGGGGTGCATTGGGTGCAGAGGGGCCACAGGGGGTGCACTGGATGCAGGGGGGCTGCAGTGGGTGCAGTGGGTGCAGGGGGGCTCCAGGGGTGCAGGAGGCTCTTGGGGGTGCATTAGGGCACAGGGGGCTGCAGGGGGTGCATTGGGGCTCCGGGGGTGCATTGGGGCACAGGAGAATGCACCGAGTGCAGGGGGGCTGCAGGGGGTGCATTGGGTGCAGGGGGGCTCCGGGGGTGCAGGAGGCTTTTGGGGGTGCATTAGGGCACAGGGGGCTGCAGGGGGTGCATTGGGTGCAGGGGGGCTCCAGGGGTGCATTTGGGCACAGAAGAGTGCACTGAGTGCAGGGGGGCTGCAGGGGGTGCATTGGGTGCAGGGGGGCTCTGGGGGTGCATTAGGGCACAGGGGGCTGCAGGGGGGCTCTGGGGGGGTGCATTTGGGCACAGGAGAGTGCACTGAGTGTAGGGGGGCTGCAGGGGGTGCATTGGGTGCAGGGAGGTTCTGGGGGGTGCAGGAGGCTCTTGGGAGTGCATTTGGGCACAGGGGGCCGCAGGGGGTTGCATTGGGTGCAGGGGGGCTCCGGGAGTGCATTAGGGCACAGGGGGCCGCAGGGGGTTGCATTGGGTGCAGGGGGGCTCCAGGGGTGCATTTGGGCACAGGGGGCCGCAGGGGGTTGCATTGGGTGCAGGGGGGCTCCAGGGGTGCATTAGGGCACAGGGGGCCGCAGGGGGTTGCATTGGGTGCAGGGGGGCTCCAGGGGTGCATTAGGGCACAGGGGGCCGCAGGGGGTTGCAGTGGGTGCAGGGGGGCACCGGGGGTGCAATAGGGCACCGGGGGCCGCAGCGAGTTCCGGGGGGTGCAGGGGGGCCCCGGGGGTGCTCGGGCTGCAGGGCCCCGTCCCCGAGATGAGCGCGGGGGGCACCGCGCCCGGCCCCAACCCCCGCGCGCCCAGCGCCCGTCGCGCCTCGGCGCAGCCCCGCGCCCCCGCGGCCGCCCCCGGCCCGGCCGCCCCGAGCAGCAGCAGCAGCAGCAGTGGCGCGGCCCGGCGCGGCGGCGGCGGCCCCATGGCGCGAGGTGAAGGGCCCCGCGGGTGGGGGAAGAGCGGCCCGGCCCGGGGAGGGCGGTGCGCGGCGGCGGCGAGGCGGCCCGGCCCGGAGAAAAACGGAGCCGCCACGTCCCGCGCCGAGCCCGGACCCGAACCCGCACCCGGCGCAGGCAGCCGCCGAGACAATGGGAACGCGAGCGGCCGGGGCGTCCGCCGGGCCCTAGCGCCGCCCACCCCGCCGGGAGACAATGGAGCCAGGGCTGGGTCCTAGCGCCCGCCGGGTGACGGGGGGCGGGGCCCCTGGAGCCCCGCCCCCGGCTACCCCAGCCCTGCCCCCGCTTCTGGGGTGCCCCTCACTCCCGACCCGCAGCCCCCCAGCCCTGCCGGTGCCCCTCACTCCTGACCCACAGCCCCCCCCAGCTCTGCCCCCCCAGCCCTGCCGGTGCCCCTCACTCCTGACCCACAGCCCCCCCTGCTCTGCCCCCCCAGCCCTGCCGGTGCCCCTCACTCCCGACCCGCAGCCCCCCAGCCCTGCCGGTGCCCCTCACTCCTGACCCACAGCCCCCCCCCAGCTCTGCCGGTGCCCCTCACTCCTGACCCACAGCCCCCCCTAGCTCTGCCCCCCCAGCTCTGCCGGTGCCCCTCACTCCTGACCCACAGCCCCCCCCAGCTCTGCCCCCCCAGCTCTGCCGGTGCCCCTCACTCCTGACCCCCAGCCCCCGTTAGCCCAGCTGCACATTGGGGCATTAGGACCCAGGAGCTGGCCACGGCAGGGGGGGGGGCACAGCTGGTACAGGCTGCAGGGTCTGTCACTGATGGGAGGGGGGTCGGGGGGCGGAGGGAGACCAGGGCGGGGTCTCTTCCCATCAATCCCCCTCCCCTTTCTCTGCTTCTTCCTGTCCAGCCCCACACCCCCGTCTCTCTAGCCCCCCATCGCCCCCCCACACACACCCATCCCTGCACACCCCCCATCCCTGCACACCCCCTGTATCCCTCCATCCCCCCCACTAGCCCCCCATCCCCCCTATCCCTCCACACACACACACCCCATCCCTGCATACCCCCCATCCCTGCATACCCCCCTCCTCTATCCCTCCATCCCCCCTCTAGCCCCCCATCCCCCCTATCCCTCCACACACACACACCCTATTCCTGCACACCCCCCATCCCTGCACACCCCCTGTATCCCTCCATCCCCCCCTCTATCCCCCCCTCCCCCTCTCTTGCCCCCGCATCCCCCCTATCCCTCCACACACACACACCCCATCCCTGCATACCCCCCATCCCTGCATACCCCCCTCCTCTATCCCTCCATCCCCCCTCTGTCCCCCCATCCCCCCTATCCCTCCACACACACACACCCCCATCCCTGCATACCCCCTGTATCCCTCCATCCCCCCTCTAGCCCCCCATCCCCCTCTCTAGCCCCCAGCCCCCCCATCCCTCCACACACACACACCCCATCCCTGCATACCCCCCATCCCTGCATACCCCCCTCCTCTATCCCTCCATCCCCTTCTCTAGCCCCCCATCCCCCCTATCCCTCCACACACACACACCCTATTCCTGCACACCCCCCATCCCTCCACACACACCCCATCCCTGCACACCCCCTGTATCCCTCCATCCCCCCACTAGCCCCCCATCCCCCTCTCTAGCCCCCCTATTCCTCCACACACACACACCCTATTCCTGCACACCCCCCATCCCTGCACACCCCCTATCCCTCCACACACACCCCATCCCTGCACACCCCCTGTATCCCTCCATCCCCCCACTAGCCCCCCATCCCCCTCTCTAGCCCCCATCCCCCCTCTATCCCTCCACACCCCCCCATCCCTGCATACCCCCTCCTCTATCCCTCCATCCCCCTCTCTAGCCCCCCATCCCCCCTATCCCTCCACACACACCCCATACCCCCATACCCCCATCCTTCAATACCCCCCTTTATCCCTCCATCCCTCCCTCTCTGTATAGCTGTTCCCATACACTCCCAGCCAGTCACATAGATAGATGGAGGGGGTGGGTGGGGTGTCTGGGGATAGATAGATGTGTGGGGTGGAAATAGGATGGGTTAGCGCTGTGCTGGGGGTGCTGGGGGGTAGACAGCGGGGCAGAGGGCGGGGGCAGCAGGGGATGCTCTCCCCCGGCAGGCAGGGCTGGCCCCAGGGCAGCACTAGGGGGCGCTGTGGGGCAGGGAGCAGGGTGGGGGCTCGGCAGGGGGCGCTCTCCCCCGGCAGGCAGGGCTGGCCCCAGGGCGGCGCTAGGGGGCGCTGTGGGGCAGGGAGCGGGGCGGGGTCTCGGCAGGGGGCGCTCTCCCCCAGCAGGCAGGGCTGGCCCCAGGGCGGCGCTAGGGGGCGCTGTGGGGCAGGGAGCGGGGCGGGGGGCTCAGCAGGGGGCGCTCTCCCCTGGCAGGCAGGGCTGGCCCCAGGGCGGCGCTAGGGGGCGCTGTGGGGCAGGGAGCAGGGTGGGGGCTCGGCAGGGGGTGCTCTCCCCAGGCAGGCAGGGCTGGCCCCAGGGCGGCGCTAGGGGGCGCTGTGGGGCAGGGAGCGGGGTGGGGGGCTCAGCAGGGGACGCTCTCCCCTGTCAGGCAGGGCTGGCCCCAGGGCGGTGCTAGGGGGCGCTGTGGGGCAGGGAGCAGGGCGGGGGGCTCGGCAGGGGGCGCTCTCCCCCGGCAGGCAGGGCTGGCCCCAGGGCAGCACTAGGGGGCGCTGTGGGGCAGGGAGCGGGGCGGGGGCTCAGCAGGGGGCGCTCTCCCCCAGCAGGCAGGGCTGGCCTCAGGGCGGCGGTAGGGGGCACTGTGGGGCAGGGAGCAGGGGGGGGGTGCTCTCCCCCAGCAGGCAGGGCTGGCCCCAGGGCGGCGCTGTGGGGCAGGGAGCAGGGGGGGGCTCAGCGAGGGGCACTCTCCTCACCACTGCCCACGCTGCCCCCTGCGTGGTGGGTCACCCCCTTTCCCACCCACACCCATGTAGCACCAGGGGGTTGGGGAATCCGAACCCGGGACGGGGCTGGTACCTGCCCCCCCACCTCTGACCCCCCCCCCAAGTGGGGGCGGCGCCCAGAGAAAAGCCAGAGCCCCCCTCGCCGGGGCCTGGTGTCACCGAATCCCTGCAGCAGGACAGAGAACAAAGGGCCCTTGTCCGGGTGCTGGCGGCTCCGGCTCCGGCTCCGGCTCTCCGGGCGCAGTTCGGGTCAGAAAGGGCTGAAGGACCCAGCACCGGGCGAGGGGCCCCGTGCGAACGGCCCCCGCGCCCCGCCCCAGAGCCGGCCGCGTCTCGGCGCCGGGCGAGGGGCCCCGTACGAACGGCCCCCGCGCCCCGCCCCAGAGCCGGCCACGTCTCGGTGCCGGGCGAGGGGCCCCGTACGAACGGCCCCCGCGCCCCGCCCCAGAGCCGGCCGCGTCTCGGCGCCGGGCGAGGGGCCCCGTACGAACGGCCCCCGCGCCCCGCCCCAGAGCCGGCCGCGTCTCGGCGCCGGGCGAGGGGCCCCGTACGAACGGCCCCCGCGCCCCGCCCCAGAGCCGGCCGCGTCTCGGCGCCGGGCGAGGGGCCCCGTACGAACGGCCCCCGCGCCCCGCCCCAGAGCCGGCCGCGTCTCGGTGCCGGGCGAGGGGCCCCGTACGAACGGCCCCCGCGCCCCGCCCCAGAGCCGGCCGCGTCTCGGTGCCGGGCAAGGGGTCCCCGTACGAACGGCCCCCGCGCCCCGCCCCAGAGCCGGCCGCGTCTCGGCGCCGGGCGAGGGGCCCCGTACGAACGGCCCCCGCGCCCCGCCCCAGAGCCGGCCGCGTCTCGGCGCCGGGCGAGGGGCCCCGTACGAACGGCCCCCGCACCCCGCCCCAGAGCCGGCCGCGTCTCGGTGCTGGGCGCGGAGTCCCCGTACGAACGGCCCCCGCACCCCGCCCCGGAGGGAGACGCGTCTCTGGCGTCAGCGCACTGTGCTGGGAATGGAGCCAGGCCTCTTTGAACTTCCCAAACCTGCAGCTGGCCAGGAAACAGGACGGAGCCATGGACCCACAGGAGAATTGTGTCACGCACATGGCCCTGGCCCGGTGCTGAGATGCAGCCACCTCTGGGGCGGGGCGGCCGGTTACCCAGGGACCCCTCGCCCGGCGCTGAGATGCAGCCACCTCTGGGGCGGGGCGGCCGGTTACCCAGGGACCCCTCGCCCGGCGCTGAGATGCGCCCACCTCTGGGGCGGGGCGGCCGGTTACCCGGGGAACCCTCGCCCGGCGCTGAGATGCACCCACCTCTGGGATGAACTAACTCACAGCCTGATCCCCAGACCGGGGTCTGTCGCCGGGTCTCCGCTGCGCACGGTGGGTGGCCTGAAGCCCCTTCCAACGGGGTCTCTGTCAGTGGGCTTCCCTGTGTGTGCGTGTGGTGCACTGTGTCTGTGTGCCATGTGTGTGTCCGTGTGTTGTGTCTGTGTCTGGGACAGGGGACAGGCGATGACCCCGCTCCCCGGGCAGCATCTCTGCCGGGGGGGGGGCTCCGTGATCCGGCTGCCAGCCTGCGCCCGGAGGCGTGTGCCGGGCCGGCCCGTGTTGTGTGGATGTCCCGTGTGGGGTGCGTGTGGCGTGGTGTGTTCGTGTGTTGTGTGTGTGTCCGTGTGGCATGTGTGTGTCTGGGCCAGGGGCCAGGCGATGACCCCGGGCGGCATCTCTGCCGTGGGGGGGGGGGGGGGCTCCGTGATCCGGCTGCCAGCCTGCGCCCGGAGGCGTGTGCCGGCCCGGCCCGTGTTGCGTGTCTCTGTGTATTTGCGTGTCGGGGCCTGTGTCTGTCTGCAGGACTGGGGGGATGCAGGGGGCAGGACCTGGGGGTCACTTCTTGTTCCCTCGGGGGGAGGGGGGTTGGGGCGGACCCTCCGCCCCCAGCTGCCGGCGGCTATGGGGTTTGAGCCCAGAAAGCGGGGGGGGGGGACAGCCGGGGGGGGAGCAGGGGGGTTGGGGGGCAGACAGATGGGGCGGGTGGATTCTCACCTCCCAAGCCTGGGTTTCGGGTTGGGACTGGGGGAGGTGGGGGTTTTTTTTGGGGGGGGGGAATGTCAGAGACTCCCCCCCCCCCCGCGAATGGGACGTTTCTTGTGGAGGATCCTGGGAAGGGCCCCGCGGAGGGGGGGGGGGGGGGTGGGGGTGGAGACATGGGGGGGGCGAGACAAAGGGAGCGGAGGAGAAGTTAGAGAAGTTTGCAGGGAGTGAGGCAGACCTGGGGGGGGGCCGGGGACAGGCCGGGGGGGGGGCTTTGGGGGCTCGGGGACAGGCCGGGGGGGGCTTTGGGGGCTCGGGGACAGGCCGGGGGGGGTCTCGAAACAGTTCCCCCCCCCAGGAATGGGGGGTCCCGGCTGCTGGGAGCGGGACTGAAGAAAACTCCGCCGGTTCCCCCCCCCCCGCCCCCGCAGCAGGGTGAGTACCTGGGGGGGCTGGAGGGGGTTTTGGTGGGGGGGGGGGTGAGCCCCATGGGGGGGTTGAGCCCCATTGAGCGTCTCTCGTCCGGGCGCTCCCCGCTCCCAGCCCGGGGCAGCTGCGATCAGAGTGGGGGGGGGGGACTCGGGGGGCTCCCCCGTGGGGCAGGGAGGGGCCCATGCCCCCCCCCGGCCGGGTGTGAGCCCCCCCGAGCCATGAGTCACCGGCACAAAGATCTGGGGGGCGGGACACGGCTGAGAGGGATGGAGAAGCAGCTCCCAGCCCCACGCTGCCCCCCATCGCCCCACGCTATTTCCCAGCCCCACCTCCCTAGGCTGCCCACGTCTGCTCACACTCAGCCCCACATGCTGCCCAGCCCCCCACATCTCCCCACACCGCTCCCGGCCCGGGGGGGTGGGTGTTCCGGCCGTGGGGCCCGCCTGTCTGCCTGTGGGGCGGAGGCGGGTGGGGGGCTGCGGTTCCCTAATGGGATCCAGATGGGGCAGGGAGGGGCCGAGATCCGGGGCCGGAGCCAGCTGGCCGGAGCCCCACGGCAGCCGCAGGCAGCCTCGGCCCCGCCCCACTGAATCCCGACCGCTCACCCCCAACCTCGCCCCACAACTGCCAGGGCGCCAAACGCTCCGTCCCCCTCCCCCCAGCGCCTCCCCATAGCGCCGCCTCCTCCTCCTCCCCTCCCCATAGCGCCGCCCCCCAGCGCCTCCCCTCCCCACAGCACAGCCCCCCTTCCCCTCCCTTCCCTTCCCCATAGCGCAGCCCCCCAGCGCCTCCCCATAGCGCAGCCCCCCAGCGCCTCCCCTCCCCACAGCACAGCCCCCCTTCCCCTCCCTTCCCCATAGCGCAGCCCCCCAGCGCCCCCCTGCCCATAGTGCAGCCCCCCAGCGCCTCCCCTTCCCTCCCCATCTCGCAGCTCCCCAGCGGCCCCCCTGCCCAGAGCGCAGCCCCCAGCACCTCCCCTTCCCCACAGCACAGCCCCCCAGCGCCTCCCCTCCCCACAGCGCAGCCCCCAGCACCTCCCCTTCCCCATAGCACAGCCCCACAGCGCCTCCCCTCCCCACAGCACAGCCCCCAGCACCTCCCCTTCCCCATAGCTCAGCCCCCCAGCGCCTCCCCTCCCCACAGCGCAGCCCCTCAGCGCCTCCCCTTCCCCATAGCTCCGCCCCCCAGCGCCTCCCCTCCCCACAGCTCTGCCGCCGTTCCCATGCCTTCCCTTCCCCATTGCGCAGCCCCCCAGCGCCTCCCCATAGCGCAGCCCCCCAGCGCCTCCCCTCCCCACAGCACAGCCCCCCTTCCCCTCCCTTCCCCATAGCGCAGCCCCCCAGCGCCCCCCTGCCCATAGTGCAGCCCCCCAGCGCCTCCCCTTCCCTCCCCATAACGCAGCTCCCCAGCGGCCCCCCTGCCCAGAGCGCAGCCCCCAGCACCTCCCCTTCCCCACAGCACAGCCCCCCAGCGCCTCCCCTCCCCACAGCGCAGCCCCCAGCACCTCCCCTTCCCCATAGCACAGCCCCACAGCGCCTCCCCTCCCCACAGCGCAGCCCCCAGCACCTCCCCTTCCCCATAGCACAGCCCCCCAGCGCCTCCCCTCCCCACAGCGCAGCCCCCAGCACCTCCCCTTCCCCATAGCTCAGCCCCCCAGTGCCTCCCCTCCCCACAGCGCAGCCCCTCAGCGCCTCCCCTCCCCACAGCGCAGCCCCCCAGCGCCTCCCCTTCCCTCCCCACAGCGCAGCCCCCCAGCGCCTGCCCTTCCCTCCCCACAGCGCAGCCCCCCAGCGCCTCCCCTTCCCTCCCCATAGCGCAGCCCCCCAGCGCCTCCCGTTCCCGCCCCATAGCGCACCCCCCACCGCCTCCCCTTCCCTCCCCATAGTGCAGCCCCCCAGCGCCTCCCCTTCCCTCCCCATAGCACAGCACCCCCCAGCGCCTCCTCCTCTCCCCACAGCACCGCGCCCCCAGCGCCCCCCACCACTCCCCGCACTGGGGCCAGCCCCTGTGCCAGCAGACAGCGCCCCCTGGAGCAGGAAGGCAGCGCCAGCCCCGGCGCATCCTTGCCCCCCCCCCCCCCCGCTCCCATCTGCTGGGGGGCAGGGCCCAGCTAATCGGCTCACTGGCAGCTTGGCGCGGCATTAGGGGTCGCGCGACAGGGGGACCCCCTCCGCCAGCCTGGGACAGAGCCAGTGCTCAGGGCCCCGAACCCCAACCCAGCCCCCTGGAGCCCCCGCTCTGGCCCCAATGAGCCGCAGGAGGAAGCCACACTGGCCCCCATGGCCCAGTACGCACCTGGGTCTGTCCCGGGGCGGGAGGGCCTGGCTTCCTTCCTGCCGGGCCTGGGAGGAGCAAGGGGGGCCCTGCCTGAGACTATGGGGGCTGCGGGGCAGAGCTGGGGGGGCAGGGCTGGGCGGGGGGGGCTGCGGGGCGGGAGTGAGGGGCACCGTAGGGCTGGGCGGGGGGGGCTGCGGGGCGGGAGTGAGGGGCACCGGCAGAGCCGGGGCGCAGAGGAAATCCATGAAGACAGGCGGGGGAGTGGCGGGGGGGAAGGAAGGAGACCGAGCCGGCTGTCTGCCCGCCCGCCCGCCCCATCTGGGAAGGTTCCCATCCTGCTTGGGAAGCAGCATCTCTTGGGGACAACCCAGGGCAATGCAGGGAGCAGGTCCCACGGCTGCCCCCTCACTCAGCGCTGGCCCCGATGCCCCTGTGCGGTGCTAGGGGGCGCTGAGCTGCGGGGAGCGGGGTGGGGGCTCTCCCCTGGGCAGGCGGCAGCACATGGGGTGTGGGGGAGGAAAGGGGGCAGGTCAGGATGGCATGAGGGAGAGAGATGCTCAGCAGAGCTGGTACTAGCAGCACAGGACTCCTGGGTTCTCTCCCCGGCTCTGGGAGGGCAGTGGGCGCTGGTGGGTTAGAGCAGGGGGGCTGGGAGCCAGGACTCCTGGGTTCTCTCCCCGGCGCTGGGAGGGCAGTGGGGGCTGGTGGGTTGGAGCAGGGTGGGGGCTGGGAGCCAGGACTCTTGGGTTCTCTCCCCGGCTCTGGGAGGGCAGTGGGGGCTGGTGGGTCGGAGCAGGGGGGCTGGGAGCCAGGACTCCTGGGTTCTCTCCCTGGCTCTGGGAGGGGAGCAGGGTTAGAGTGAGGGTGGGTCCCATTGACCCCTCTTGGTCCCGGCAGGAGGATGAAGCTGCTCCCCCGGTGCTGCCGGCTCCAGGTCCTCGGGGCCGCCCTGGCCGTGTGCATGACCATCGGCTTCACCCTCCAGCTGCTGGGGGTCCCTTTCCAAGGGAGGTGAGTCCCCAGGGTGCAGCTGCAATGGGGTGCCCCCTGCTGGCCACGCGGGGGAACCACGGGGGCCTGTACCTTCCGTAACGGGCGGAAGGTACAGGCCCGTTACCTTCCTGCCAGGTTTCCAGGAGCCGGTGAGCCTGCCGGCCGGTCCTTGAACTCTGCGAATCCCCCTGCCCACTGCCGTCCTTCCCGGGCCGAGGGGAGAGCGCGGCGCTCCTCACGCTGCCCCTAGGGGAAAAGGAGAACGTGCAATTTCAGGCGCACGGGAGGGTGGGGAGACTAGGACGGGGCCAGTGTGGCTCCCTGGGAGCGCTTTGCTAATGCCAAGGGACCCCCCCCCAAAGCGGGAACCCGGGCGAATGGCCGCGCAGGGAAAGGAACGAGCAGCACAGGCAGGGCGGGAGGAAATCAGATGGGCCAGGAACGGGGGCTTTCAAGGCGTCCGGAGCAGGAGGAAGACGGGGGAAGTGGTAGCGGGGAAGGAGAGCTGGGAACACACGGCATCGATTGACAGCCGGCCTGCGCGTGGGGAGGAAACCGCCTGGGAACGGTGCCCAGCGTGAAACAGAGACACGGCCCAGGGTGCTGTCTGAACATTGGTTCAAAGTCCCCCCAACCCCCGAAAACCCCTGCTCGAGCCCTGCCCTGGACCCCCACTTCGCAGAAGGTTTTACGCAGGGACGACGGGGTAAACGGAACAATTTCTACCCCGCTGTAAAGGGAGCGTGTGGGGCTGGCCCGGGTTCAGAGAGAGGCAGCACAGGGTGTGGTAAGAGGAGGCCCCGAGATCGAAACCTCGCTCTCCGAGGCCCGGGCTCCTGGCAGCATAAAGCAAAGGGAGGCCCTGCTCCCAGACGCTGGCGAGGCCAGGGCTGCTGTTGCGTAAACATACCTACAGCGTCTGGGACACCAGAGCTAGAAACGTGGTACCAGGACGCTCGAGTACTGGCACATTCCACGCAGATAACGAGGAACAGGCTGACCCGTCCTAAAGCCAGGGGCCAAAGGGGGTTGTTTTGTTCAAACCAACACGTACAAGGTGAGAGGCGGCGCCGTGCTGCGTGGAGGGGCTGCACCTCAAAACGTCGGCAGTGATGTGCAGCTTGTTTGTCCCTGTGTAGGAGAACGCACCCCTGGGGCGGTGTCTTTGTCCGGCCTAGGGGACGGTGGAAACTCCCGCCACTGACTGAGCCGGGTCCATTGCCAGGGGGGAGAGATGTACTAGCAGCACCTTGGATATCTAATCCGGGGAGCTGGAGACTGTGTTTTGTTTGGCAGTAAAGCTGGCCAGGTGCCTTCGTCCCTTATCGGAGCCTGTGGTCATTGGGGTTCCCTCGAGGTCTGCAGAGCCGGGGCAGCACGCGGAGGGAACACGCGCGCAGCCAACTGATACCAACACTGACCAGAGCAGAGCTCCACACCGGTAGCGTCTGATGGCTCCCGTATGAGGAGAGACCAAATAGACAGGGGCTGTTCAGCTTGGAAAAGCGACGCCTCGGGGGGGATACGATCGAGGTCTAGAAAACCAGGAATGGTGCAGAGAAAGCGAAGAGGGAAGTGTTATTTACCCCTTCACACAGCACAAGAACCAGAGGTCACCTGATGAAATTAACAGGCTGCAAGTTTTATGCCAACAAGAAGCACTTTGTCGCACAACTAACCTGTGGAACTCCTTGCCGGGGGATGCTGTGAAGGCCAAAAGCATAACCAGGTTCAAACAAGACGTTCCTGGAGGCTAGGTCCACCAATGGCTACTAGCCGAGATGGTCCGGGATGCAGCCCCATGCTCTGCGCGTCCCTAGACCTCTCTCTGCCAGCTGTGGCAGTCGGGGCCGATCTCTCCAGAACTCCCCCCTCCGGCAGGCTGCAGGGTGCAGCGAGGGCGGGAACGCCGGCCGAACAGGGGAAGGAAGATCCTAAAGACCCCGTAGACCCGTTGGACGTACCCGAGTCGGCAGGGCTCGAATTCAGCCGTGGCTCCTGCGGGAACTAGCTGGAGTCATGAGAGACCCATTAGCGATGATCTCGGAGAACTCCCGGGAGGACGGGGGAGGCCCCGCGGGCTGGAGAAGGGGAAACGTGGCACCGGTCCTTACAAAGGGGAACACGGAGGATGCAGGGAATGAGAAGCCAGCGGGGAGCCCCTGGACGGGGACGGGGTGACGAGGAGCAGCCAGCGTTGGTGTGTCACCCCGGTGTCATTTCTGTCACTGACGGGGCGACCGGCCTGGGGGATGCGGGGGAAGCCGCAGCCTTGCGAGCTCACCACTTTTCAGTCTGGCCTTTGAGGCAGGCCTGCAGGACCGTCCAGAAGCCAGCGAGGGAAACGGACTGGAGGAGGGGTCCGAAATCCACCTGGCGACACTCAGCACAGACGAGAGCCAAGGAAAAATCACACACGCCCCCACGAACGGGGTGGGGGCTCCCGGCTCGAGGCGGCCGCGCCGCTGACACAGAGCTGGGGGTTTGGGTGGGTCGCAGACCGAGCACGAGCCAACAACGCGAGGCGGGTGCCGAAAGGTCTGATCTCCTGCCAGCCCAGGGGGATTAAGGGGACTGGCTCCAGAGGCAGCGCAGGGGTCAGGTTGGGCCATAGTGAGCTGTCAAGCTCTTTGCGCCCTGGGGTCATGTGGGGACACCCCTCTCCAGGTTGGGGGATCCCTGGGGTCTACAGCGAGGCCTCTGTGCCCCCAAAGTCTGGACGGAGGTCGGGAGCCCTGCGAGGGGAGGGATCCCCCATGGTCGGGGGTCGGAGCCCTGCACGGGGAGGGATCCCCCATGGTCGGGGGTCGGGGGCTGGGAGCCCTGCGAGGGGAGGGATCCCCCATGGTCGGGGGTTGGAGCCCTGCACGGGGAGGGATCCCCCACGGTCGGGGCTGGGAGCCCTATGGGGGAAGAATCCCCCATGGCTGGGGTCAGGGGGGTCTCCATCCATCTCTCACCTCCGCCCTTTGTTCCAGGGGCTCCCCGGACTGGCTGCCCCACCTCCGGTTGCTCCCCGGGGGTGGGGCTGAGGAGAGGGCCCCCTCCCACCCGTTGTCCCCCCGGCCCTGCCAGCCCCGGCGCCACATCGTCTTCCTGAAGACGCACAAGACGGGCAGCAGCACCATCGTGAACCTGCTGCACCGGTTCGGGGAGACGCGGGGCCTGCGTTTCGCCCTGCCCCCCCGCTACCAGTTCGGGTACCCCTACCCCTTCCAGGCCCGGCGGGTGAAGGGCTACCGGCCGGGGGGGCCCAGCTTCGACATCCTCTGCCACCACATGCGCTTCCAGCTGCCCGAGGTGAGACGGGGGGGGGCAGCCCAGGGAGGGGTTCAAGGGGGCCGAGGGAATGGGCTGGGGCCATGCATTGGGGGGAGCACAGGGGAGGGGACTGAGGGGTGCTGCGAGAGTGGGAGGAGGGGACTCAGCATTCATTTGGGGAGATCACGGGAGGGGACTCGGGGGGCTGGGAGTGTGGAAGGAGGGGACTCGGAGCGTGCATTTGGGGGGAGCACAGGGGAGGGGACTCAGGGGGGCTGGGAGTGTGGAAGGAGGGGACTCAGGGAGTGTGCATTTGGGGGGAGCACAGGGGAGGGGACTCGGGGGCTGGGGTTGTGCATTGTGGGGGAGAATGGGGGAGGGAGCTTGGGGGGACCAGGGGGTTTGTATTTGGGGGGAGCACGGGGAGGGGGGCTGGGAGAGGGCAGCATGGAGGACTCTGGCGGGAGTTGTGAAGGGAGAGCCTGGGGGGGAACATGGGGGGGCTCCAGGAGGAAGGATTTGGGGGTTCCCGTCCCGCCATCCCACTCTCCCCCCCTGCTCGTCTCCCCCAGGTGCAGAAAGTGATGCCCCCCGACAGCTTCTACTTCTCCATCGTGCGGGACCCGGGGTCGCTGGCCGAATCCGCCTTCTCCTACTACCGGGGGGTGGCGCCGGCTTTCCGCCGGGCGGGCTCGCTGACCCAGTTCCTGGCGGCGCCCGAGCGCTTCTACGACCCGGCCGAGCGGGGCAACCACTACGCCCGCAACCTGCTGTGGTTCGACTTCGGGCTGGCGCCGCCGGCCGCGCCGGGCCCCGAGGCCGTGCGGGCGGCGCTGGCCCAGCTGGAGCGGAGCTTCCCGCTGGTGCTGCTGACGGAGCACTTCGACGAGTCGCTGGTGCTGCTGCGGGAGGCGCTGTGCTGGGCGGAGGAGGACGTGGACGCCTTCCGGCACAACGGGCGCAACCCCCGGGCCGTGCGGCCCCTGGACCCCGCCCAGGCCGCCCGGCTGCGGGCCTGGAACGGCCTGGACTGGCAGCTCTACGCCCACTTCAACCGCAGCTTCTGGCGCCGCGTGGAGGCCTTCGGGCCGGCCCGGCTGCAGGCCGAGGTGGCCCGGCTGCGGGAGCGGCGCCGGGCGCTGGCCGAGCGCTGCCTGCAGGGCGGGGGCCCCGTGGAGGCGGCCGGCATCCCCGACGAGCGGATCCGCCCCTTCCAGTTCGGCCAGGCGCAGATCCTGGGCTACGCGCTGCGGCCGGGGCTGGGGCCCGCCGAACAGCAGCTCTGCACCCGCATGGTCACCCCCGAGCTGCAGTACAAGGACAGGCTGGACGCCCGACAGTTCGGGGCCAACGGCTCGGAGGGCGCAGGTGGAGGGCGGGGCAGGTAGCCGGGGGCCACCTCTCCCCATGGTACGGACCCCCTGGGCCAGACGGACGGGGGGGATGCGGTACACACCCTCGTGGGGACCCCACGATCAAGCCCCCCGGCACAGACACGGGGAGATATGGGGCACAGCCCCCCGGAACAGATAGACGGGGGTTCAATGGGGCACAAAGCCCCCCTCCTCCAATATCCTGGCTCCTGGTATGGACAGCCGGGGCTGGGACAATGGGCAAACCCTGCCCACGTCCAGCTGGGGGGAGGCCCCCCCCTTGCTCCAGCCCCGATGTCGCCGGGCTCCACCCGGACGATATGTATTGGTCTGTTCTCACAGGCCTGTAACTGGGCAGCGGATGGGCGGGGGGGGGGGGGGGATACTTGGTACCTCTCTTCGCCACCCCCCCCCCCGGGTCGTTAAATTCCCGGCTCAACGGTTCCCCCTTTCGTTTGGTTTGTTTCCTTTTTATAAAATAATTAAAGCAGGAAACCGGCCTGGAGATTGTAACTCGCCACCCGACCCCTCAAGCGGGGGGGCAGCGAGGGGACGGGGCTCCGGGGGGGCTGGGGGAAGGGGACGGGGGAGGGGCTCCGGGGGGGCTGGGGGAAGGGGACGGGGGAGGGGGGGCATAAAGTGGGAGGAGGCTGGGAATGCAGAGACCCCCCCCATGGCCCTGCCCCTCCCCCACCCAGTTGGGGGGAGCTGGGGGCTGGGCTCCCCAATGGTTACAGCAGGAAGTACCTCAAGCAGCCCAGGCAAACCAGGAAGTCCCGCCCCCCGTAGGGCGTGCCGGGGCTGGGGATTGGCCCCCGGGCCTGTCTATCCTGCTGGGCCTCAGGCCCGCAAACTAGGAAGTCCCGCCCCCCTGAGAAGCTCCCAGGAGCCTCCTTCCCTGTCCATCATTCCCTGGGCGCGGTCCCGGCATACCCGGAAGTCCCGCCTCCTCAGGGCCTTCCGGGGCCGGGGTTGGGCAGCGGCTCAATCCGTCATATGTGGGAATCGAATCCAGGAAGTCCCGCCTCATTCAAGCGCCGGGATTGGTCACTGGCTCTGTCCGTCATCCTCCGGGCCGTGCCCCCTGGGGGCGGGGCCGTGTCCCCCACGCGCTCTCCGATCGATGCGCTCGGCGCTCGGCTACGCGCCCTGCCCCCCCCCGCCCGCCTCTCTGGCTCCGCCCCCTCCGCGCCCGGCCCCGGCTGCAGCGCCCGGCCCGGGATCCCCCCGAGAGCGGGACCCGCCCGGCCCCAGCGCCGCCCCCGGGTCCTAGCGCCGCCCCCGGGGTCCGCCAAGCCCCCCCGGCAGCCCCCCCGGGTCCTAGCGCCCCCCCCCCGGCCCCCCTCCCGGGTCCTAGCGCCCCCCTCCCGGTCCGCCAATCCCTCCCCGCCCCCCCGGGTCCTAGCGCCCCCCGCGGCCCCCCCCGAGTCCGCCAATCCCCCCCCGGGTCCTAGCGCCCCCCCCGGCCCCCCTCCCGGTCCGCCAATCCCTCCCCGCCCCCCCCCGGGTCCTAGCGCCCCCCCCGGCCTCCCTCCCGGGTCCTAGCGCCCCCCTCCCGGTCCCGCCAATCCCTCCCCGCCCCCCGGGTCCTAGCGCCCCCCGCCCCCCCGAGTCCGCCAATCCCCCCCCGGGTCCCACCGCCGCCCCCGGCCCCCCTCCCGGTCCGCCAATCCCTCCCCGCCCCCCCCCGGGTCCTAGCGCCCCCCCCGGCCTCCCTCCCGGGTCCTAGCGCCCCCCTCCCGGTCCGCCAATCCCTCCCCGCCCCCCCGGGTCCTAGCGCCCCCCGCGGCCCCCCCCGAGTCCGCCAATCCCCCCCCGGGTCCTAGCGCCCCCCCGGCCCCCCTCCCGGTCCGCCAATCCCTCCCCGCCCCCCCCCGGGTCCTAGCGCCCCCCGCGGTCCCCCCGAGTCCGCCAATCCCCCCCCGGGTCCTAGCGCCCCCCCCCGCCCCCCTCCCGGACCGCCAATCCCCCCCGCCCCCCCGGGAGCTAGCGCCCCCCCCGGTCCCCCACTGCCCCAGCTCCCGGAATCCCACCCTCAGCGCCCCCCTCACCCTGCCACAGATCCCTTCACCCCCAGCCCCCCGGGATCCCAGCCTAGTCCCTGCAGGGCCCCAATCCCCCCAGCCCAGCCCCCCAGATCCCTCCAGGGACCCCCCATTCCCTCGGGGTCTCCTCCAGCCCCAGTTCTCCCCACCTAGCCCCGCACTGCCCCAGCCCCCCAATTTCCTGCCCCCAGATCCTCCCCCAACCCCCCATTTCCTCAGCCCCCCCAGATCCTCCCCCCCGCCCCCCCACTTCCCTGTCCCCCAGATCCTCCCCCAACCCCCCAAATTCCTCAGCCCCCCAGATCCTCCCCCAGCCCCTCCAATCCCCCAGCCCCCCAGATCCTTCCTCCAGCCCCCCCCCAATTCCTCCAGCCCCCCCAATTCCCCAGCCCCACCCCGCCATGGAAGCGCAGTGCGATTACTTCATGTACTTCCCGGCCGTGCCCTTCCCGGCCCGGGAGCTGCTGCGGGGCGAGCCGGGCCGGTACCGGGCGCTGCCCCGGCGCAACCACCTCTACCTGGGCGAGACCGTCCGCTTCCTGCTGGTGCTGCGGGGCCGGCCCGGGCCGGGGGGCGCCCGCACCCCCTGGGGGGAGCTGGGCTCCTCCCTGGCCGCCCTGGCCAGCGTCAGCCCCGGGGGGGTCGACCCGGGGGGCGAGGGGGACGGGGAGCCCCCCGAGGAGCCGGGCGGGGAGGGGGACGCGCCCCCTCCGGCCCCCGGCTCCTTCCGCGACTGCCGGCCTCTGCTGACCCACGGCCAGGGACCCCTGGGGCGACCGGCCGCCGGGGTGAGAGGGGGTGTGGGGTGCTGGGCGGGTGGGGGCTGTAGGGTGGGTGTGAGGGAAACTGGGGGGGGGAGGCTGGTGGGTCAGGAGCAAGGGGCACCCAGGGGTGGGGGGCTCTGGGATGTGGGGTGCAGCGAGGGGAACCCGGGGCTTCTGGGGCAGGAGCAAGGGGCGGGTATTGGGTGCTGTGGGTCACCTGGGGGGACACAGGGGGCTGCGGGTCGGGGTTGGGGGTCACTGTGGGACTCACGGCTCCCCCCAACCCCCCCCCCCCCCAGATACCTGTGGAGGAGCCAATCGTCTCCACGGACGAGGTCATTTTCCCGCTGACGATTTCCCTGGACAACCTGCCCCCCGGGACCGTCAAGGCCAAGGTGAGTGAGGGGGGCCGGGCCGTGTGTGACAAGGGCCGTGGGGGAGGGGAGTGGGGCCAGCCCCCCAGCGCTGACACACACCCGCCCCACAGATTGTGGTGACGGTGTGGAAGCGGGAGCAGGAGTCGCCGGAGGTGCGGGAACGGGGGTACCTGAGCCTGCTGCAGAACCGGGCGCCGGCCCAGCTCTTCCGCGAGGAGCAGGGGGCCTTCAAAGCCCAAGGTAGGTGCAGCCCCCGCCCCACGGCCCTGCCCCATGGCGCCCCTCAGTCCGAAGGTGCCCAGACGGCAAGTGTGGAAAATCGGGACGGGGGTGGGGGGGGTAATAGGAGCCTATATAAGAAAAAGACCCCAAAATCAGGACTGTCCCTGTAAAATCGGGACATCTGGTCACCCTACTCAGTCCCGACCCGCAGCCTTGGCCCCATGGCCCTGCCCCACAGCGTGCCCCATGGCGCCCCTCAGTCCCGACCCGCAGCCCTGACTGACAGCCCCTGCCCCACGGTCGCTCCCGACCCCCCCGACCTTTGCCCCAGTGACCGCTCTGACCTCTGACCCCTGCCCTTTGCCCCCCCCGCAGTGAGCACCATGCTGACCGTGCTGCCCCCTCCGGGGCTGAAATGCCGCCAGCTGAACGTCTCCGGGAAATACCTCACCGTGCTCAAGGGTAACGGGGAGCCGGGCTAGGGAGGGGTGGGGGATAGCAGGACGGGGAGCAGGGTCTGTGGGGGTCCCTGGAGCCCAGGCGGGAGGGGTGGCAGAACGGCGGGGGCCCTGGGCCCATGTGGGAGGGGAGGGCTGAGTGTGGGGCGCCCCGTCTCTGACCCACCCTCCCGCCCGCCTCCCCAGTGCTGAACGGCTGCTCCCAGGAGGAAATCTCTCTATGGGACGTCCGCATCCTGCCCAACTTCAACGCCAGCTACCTGCCTATGCTGCCCGACGGCTCCGTGCTGCTGGTCGACGACGTCTGGTGAGCTGTGGGGGGAAGGGTCCGGGGTAGGGGGCTCAGTGTGTGTATCGGGGGGGTGCCGTGGGAAGGTGCAAGGGGGGGGGTCTCTGTGGGGCAGGCTGTGGGGCTGACGCTCCCCCCCTCTCCCCCCCCAGCCATCACTCGGGCGAGGTGCCCGTCGGCGCCTTCTGCCGCGTGGCCGGCGCCGGCTCCGGCTGCCCCTGCGCCCTGAGCGCCCTGGAGGAGCAGAACTTCCTCTTCCAGCTGCAGGCGCCCGAGCGGCCCCAGGAGGACACCAAGGAGGTGGGTGCAAGGGGCAGGGGGGCGGGGACAGGGCTGTGAGGGGGCAGGGCCATGAGACAGGGGAGGAGTTAGGGCCAGGAGGGGGTGGGGCCACAGGGCAAAAGGAGGGGAAAGGGCAATGGGGGCGGGGCCATGGGGCTGTCACTCACTCTCCCCCCTTGCACCCCCAGGGTCTGGAGGTGCCCCTGGTGGCTGTGGTTCAGTGGTCGACACCCAAACTCCCCTTCACCAGCAGCATCTACACCCACTACAGGTGAGAGACACCCCGCCCGGCCCCCCCACGACTCTGATGGCTCTGGTCTACCCCCAGCTCCGATGCCCTCCTGGCCCTGGGTTCCCTCCCGCCCTGGGCAATCACAGGCCAGTGAGCCTGACTTGGGTACCGGGCAAACCGGCTGAAACTCCAGTAAAGACCAGAATTGTCAGCCAGGGAGATGAGCAGGACTTGTTGGGGAAGAGTCCCCCTGGTTTTAGTAAAGGGAAATCGCACCTCACCAATCTACTAGAATTCCTGGAGGGGCTCAACAGGCACGTGGCCAAGGGGGACCCAGTGGACTTAGATTCCCAGAAAGCCTTTGCCCAGCCCCCTCCCCAAAGGCTCGTAGGCAAAGTCAGCTGGGACGGGACAGGAGGGGAGGTCCCCTCCTGGATCAGTACCTGGGTAACAGACAGGAAACAAAGGGGAGGAACAAATGGGCAGTTTTCAGTGTGGAGAGAGGGACATCGTGGTGCCCCCAAGGGTCTGTGCTGGGCCCCGTCCTATGCCACAGTCATCAACCATCTGGATAAAGGGTGAAGAGTGAGGTGGCAACATCTGCAGATGATACAAAACTGCTCCGGAGAGTTACGTCCCCGGCAGCCTGGGACGAGCTGCAAAGGGCCTCACAGAACTGGGTGACGGGGAACAACCTGGCAGGTGAAATTCAGGGTTGATCAATGCAAAGTGATGCACGTTGGAAGCCATCGTCCCAACTCGACCTGTGCAGTGATGGGGCTGAATGAGCTGCTACCGCTCAAGAGAGATCTTGGAGTCACTGCGGAGAGTTCTCTGCAAACACCCGCTCGACGTGCAGCCGCAGCCGGGAAAGCGACCAGAAAGCTGGGAATCATTAAGAAAGGGAGAGAGAATCAGACAGAAAATATCCCGTTGCCTCTCTGTAAATCCATGGGACGCCCACACCTGGAACACTGTGTGCAGATGGGGCGCCCCATCGCAGCAAGGATCTAGTGGGACTGTCAAAGGTTCAGAAAAGGGCAACAAAAATGATGAGGGGTCTGGACCGGCTGCTGTGTGAGGAGAGATTGATCAGACTGGGGCTTTTCAGCTTGGAAAGACGACTAAGGGCGGATATAACAGAGGTCTATAAAATCATGACGGGTGCGGAGAAAGTAGATAAGGGAGTGTTATTTACTGCTTCTCATAATACAAGAACTAGGGGCCACCCAGTGAAATGAACAGGCAGCAGGTTTAAAACAAACACAAGGACGTATTTCTTCACCAACACACTGTTAACCTGGGGAACTCCTCGCCAGAGGATGTTGCGAAGGCCAAGACGATACCAGGGTTCAAAGAAGAACTAGAGAAGATCCTGGAGGACAGCGCAAGAACAGGGGCTGGGTCACTCGGGGATTCCCTGCTCTGTTCGTTCCCTCGGGGGCGCCTGGCACTGGCTGCCGTCGGCAGACAGGACCCTGGGCTGGATGGACCCTTGGTCTGACCCAGTCTGGCCGCTCTTATGTTCTGTCCCCCCAGCTCTGATGCCCCCCCAAGCTCAGACCCCCCTGCCTCCAGCTCAAGGGCTCCAAGGGAACCCCCCCCATGGCCCCTCCTGGCTGCCCAGGTTAGCTGTGTGCGGGGGGATCCCGGTGCCAGGGGGGCGGGAGGGGCGGTCCCGGTGCCCTGCGCTGACCCCCCGCTGCCCCTCCAGGCTGCCCAGCATCCGGCTGGACCGGCCGCGGTTCGTGATGACAGCTGCCTGCGAGTCGCCCGTGCCCCTGCGCCGACGCTTCACCGTCACCTACACCCTGCTCAACAACCTGCAGGACTTCCTGGCCGTGCGGCTCGTCTGGACCCCGGAGAGCGCCACGGCGGGTAGGCGGGGCTGCGGGGGGGCATGGGGGGGCTGCGGGATGGCGCTGTGGGGACCGTGAGCAGGCTGGGCTGGCCCGGGGTTGGGAGTTCGGTGGGGGGCTGGGAGCACTGGGAGGGGTCGGGGGGGCTGGGAGGGTTCGGTGGGGGGCTGGGAGCACTGGGAGGGGTCGGGGGGCTGGGAGGGGTTGGGGGGGCTGGGAGCACTGGGAGGGGTCAGGGGGGGCGGAGAGGGTTCGGGGGGACTCGGAGCACTGGGAGGGTTCGATGGGGGGCTGGGAGCACTGGGAGGGGTCAGGGGGGCTGGGAGGGTTCGGTGGGGAGCTGGGAGCACTGGGAGGGGACAGGGGGGGGTGGGAGGGTTCGGGGGGGCTGGGAGCACTGGGAGGGTTCAGGGGGGGCTGAGAGGGTTCGGGGGGACTGGGAGCACTGGGAGGGTTCGATGGGGGGCTGGGAGCACTGGGAGGGGTCAGGGGGGGCTGGGAGGGTTCGGGGGGGGCTGGGAGCACTGGGAGGGGTCAGGGGGGGGCTGGGAGGGTTCGGGGGGGGCTGGGAGCACTGGGAGGGGTCAGGGGGGGCTGAGAGGGTTCGGGGGGACTGGGAGCACTGGGAGGGTTCGATGGGGGGCTGGGAGCACTGGGAGGGGTCGGGGGGGGTGGGAGTTCGGTGGGGGGCTGGGAGCACTGGGAGGGGTCGGGGGGGCTGGGAGGATTCGGTGGGGGGCTGGGAGCACTGGGAGGGGTCAGGGGGGGCTGGGAGGGTTCGGTGGGGGGCTGGGAGCACTGGGAGGGGTCAGGGGGGGCTGGGAGGGCTCGGGGGGGCTGGGAGCACTGGGAGGGGTCAGGGGGGGCTGGGAGCACTGGGAGGGGTGGGGGGGGCTGGGAGGGTTCGGTGAGGGGCTGGGAGCACTGGGAGGGCTCGGGGGGGGGGTCGGCGATGGGCCGGGGGTCCGGCGGGGGTCCGGCATTGTGGGGACGTGCGCAGGAGGCTCCAGGCGGCTCTGACCCCCCCCCCCCGCCCGCCCCCAGGGAAGAAGCTGTCCAGCGAGGAGCGCCGGGCCACGCAGGCAGCCCTGGACTCCATCGTCTGCCACACGCCCCTCAACAGCCTGGGCTACTCGCGCAAGGGCAGCGCCCTGACCATCCGCGTCGCCTTCCAGGCCCTGCGCGCCGGCCTCTTCGAGGTACCCGCGGGGGGCCCGGACGCCTGGGTTCTCCCCCCGGCGCTGGGAGGGGAGTGGGGGCTGGTGGGTCAGACCAGGGGGGCTGGGAGCCAGGACTCCTGGGTTCTCCCCCCGGCTCTGGGAGGGGAGTGGGGGCCGGTGGGTCAGAGCAGGGGGGGCTGGGAGCCAGGACTCCTGGGTTCTCTCCCCGGCTCTGGGAGGGGAGTGGGGGCTGGTGGGTTAGAGCAGGGGGGCTGGGAGCCAGGACTCCTGGGTTCTCCCCCCAGCTCTGGGAGGGGAGTGGGGGCTGGTGGGTCAGAGCAGGGAGGCTGGGAGCCAGGACTCCTGGGTTCTCTCCCCGGCTCTGGGAGGGGAGTGGGGGCTGGTGGTTAGAGGAGGGGGGCTGGGAGCCAGGACTCCTGGGTTCTCTCCCCGGCTCTGGGAGGGGAGTGGGGGCTGGTGGTTAGAGGAGGGGGGCTGGGAGCCAGGACTCCTGGGTTCTCCCCCCGGCTCTGGGAGGGGAGTGGGGGCCAGTGGGTCAGAGCAGGGGGGGCTGGGAGCCCAGACTCCTGGGTTCTCTCCCCGGCTCTGGGAGGGGATTGGGGGCTGGTGGGTTAGAGCAGGGGGGCTGGGAGCCAGGACTCCTGGGTTCTCTGAAAGGGGGGGTGCAGGGAGGGGCAGTTTCCCCACTCGTCTCTCTCCTCCCCCCAGCTCTCCCAGCACATGAAGCTGAAGCTGCAGTTCACAGCGAGCGTCTCGAACCCGCCCCCCGACGCCCGGCCCATCTCGCGCAGGAGCAGCCCCGGCAGCCCGGCTGTGCGGGACCTGGTGGAGCGGCACCAGGCCGGGCTGGGCCGGTCCCAGTCCTTCTCCCACCAGCAGCCGTCCCGCAGCCACCTCATGAGGTACACGGGGGGCGGGACGGGGGCTGCCGGGGGACGGGAGAGGCGGGGAGGGGAGCTCCCCCCAGAAGTGCTGCAGTATTTAAGGGGGAGGAGCCTAGAAAGTGGGTGGAGCCTGGGGAGGCGGGGCTGTAACATTGGGCCCCTCCCCCTCATCCGGCTGTCTGCACTAGGGTGGCCAATCAGGTGAGGGCATCGGTGCTCTCCCCCCCACACACCTGGTGGGAGCCAGGACTCCTGGGTCCCTCTCCTGGCTGTGGGAGGGGAATGGATTGAAAAGGGGGTGGCGGGGAATCGGAGCCCCCTCCCCCCACTGACGCCTGGTGCCCCCCCGCCGACAGGTCAGGCAGCGTCATGGAGCGCCGCGCCATCACCCCGCCCGTGGGCTCCCCCGTGGGCCGCCCCCTCTACCTGCCCCCCGAGAAGAGCGTCCTGTCGCTGGACAAGATCGCCAAGCGGGAGTGCAAGGTGCTGGTGGTGGAGCCCATCAAGTGAAGAGGCCAAACACCCCCCCGGCCCCCGATCCTGGGCCATGGGACAGGCCCCCCCCCCCCATCGCCCAGCCCCACTGCTTTTCCCCAGAGCTCATGTTGCTGGAGGCCTGGGACCATGGGGCGGGGGGGGGGAAGGCTGGCATGTGCCAAGGGGGGGAGGGAACCGCAGACTCAGGGGCACAGCGGGTGGGGGGCGGCAGGCCAGTAAGGGGCGGGGGGAGGGTGAGAACTGCATTCTGCATCAGTGCTGGAGGGGTGGGAGGGGAGAGCTGGGGCTGCTGGCTGCCATTTTCAGGGTGATCCTGCCGCTGTTTCCCTGCTGGTGGTTATGGGGGTGCCAGGGGGGGACCCCTGGCTGTGGGTGGGGTGAACACATCTCATTACTGGTTCCCAGTCGCTGTTTACAAAACCCTTTGCTTCCTGCATTGCCTTTTTAATTTGGGGGCCCCGCAACCCCCTCCCGAGCTGGGGGGTAGGGGACCCATGGTACTGCTTGGCCCTGGCTGGGCTGGAGTGAACGCCTTCCTTCCCATCAGCCCCTGGGGCTGCATCCCCCTCAGAGCCAGACTCCCATCAGCCCCTGGGGCTGTGCCCATCACCCAACCACACTCCCATCAGCCCCTGGGGCAGTGTCCCCTTCAGAGCCAGACTCCCATCAGCCCCTGGGGCAGCATCCCCCTCAGAGCCAGACTCCCATCAGCTGCTGGGGCCGTGCCCATCACCCAACCACACTCCCATCAGCCCCTGGGGCAGTGTCCCCTTCAGAGCCAGACTCCCATCAGCCCCTGGGGCAGCGTCCCCCTCAGACCCAGACTCCCATCCGCCCCTGGGGCTGTGCCCATCACCCAAACCACACTCCCATCAGCCCCTGGGGCAGTGTCCCCCTCAGAGCCAGACTCCCATCAGCCCCTGGGGCTGTGCCCATCACCCAACCACACTCCCATCAGCCCCTGGGGCAGTGTCCCCTTCAGAGCCAGACTCCCATCAGCCCCTGGGGCCGTGCCCATCACCCAACCACACTCCCATCAGCCTCTGGGGCAGCAGCTGCCTCAGACCCAGACTCCCACCAGCCTCTGGGGCTGCCCCCTCCCACCCCTCTAGCTGAGCTTTGCCAGCCCCTGTCCCGGCCTGGCAAGGGAAGGAAGGTGCCTGGCCCAGCCCTGAGCCACCCCTGGAAGGTCCCAGCCCCACATGCCTCAGTGGAGGTACATTCCCTGTCCCCTGCTACTGGGGGGTGGGGGCAACTCAGGCTCCCCTCCCCCCATCCAGCCTAGAAGGACTCACTGGACCAGGGGCCCCCGCTGCACTTTATTTACATTTTTTGTTATTTATTTGTCTCTGAACTGGCCGCGATTTGTATCTGTGAATAAACCTCCTGGGATGGAACCAGCCCGGCTTTGCTGTGTGCCAGGGGAGCCTAACACCCCGCCCTGCGCCGACCCCCCGGACCGAGAGCAGGAGGGCCCCAGCCCGCCAGGCGCTGCACCCGGCCGCGTGGGGCTGGGTCCATGCAGACACAGCGAGCCTGGGCAGCCAGGGCAAAGCAGAGCAATGGGCGCGTGGCAGCTGCGGGCTCTGGCCCTGCCCCAGCCAGCACCGCTCACGGCCCAGCGCCTGCCCTGGGGAATGGAAGGTTCTGGCAGAGGTGGGGAGAGATGGGGGAGGCAGCTGGGACTGGCACTGCCTGAGCCTGCCGGGAGCCTGAGCCGCTCGCTCCAAGAGCGGAGAGCCGGCCCCTGCGGGAACGGTGCTGCCGGAGTCTGTCACTCCGAGTGGGAACAACCCACCGCCACTGGCTGCATGTGCAGGGAGCCTGAGCCATCCCTGTGAGATGTGACCCACACAGGCTGTAGCTGCAGAGGGCAAAGGGTGTAGCGGTGACCCACGGCACATCAAGGGCTCTCCTCGAGCATGGGGGGTAGGGCCCCCACAGCCCCCCCCCCCAGTGCCCCAAAGGAAGGAAACCCCCCAGACCAGCTAGGAAAGACACTTTATTCTCTGAACAGTTACAGGGAGGCCCCTGGCCGGAACCGATTTCCCCTCATCCCAAATCTCCAGAAAGCCCCACAGATGCCACTGCAGCCTCCTCTCCTGTCGCCACCGGGTGTGGGCGTTTTCAGGGGGCATTTCTGGAGGCCTCCTGCCCCAGCAGGGGGCCCTGGTGAAGTGGGGGACCCCCCCCCCAGCTGGCCCTAGCAGGTGCAGCCATGGGGGGCAGGTGGTGCCAGGGGAAAGCTGGGGGTGGGGTCCCCGACCAGCCCCTGTGACCCCCTCCCCACAGGTCAAGCCAGGGCCAGGAACTCAAGGGGAGCCCTCCCCCCATTTCACCCAGCCACACTCGCACGTGGAACCCGC
Organism: Mauremys mutica; assembly: GCF_020497125.1. NCBI lineage: Eukaryota > Metazoa > Chordata > Testudines > Geoemydidae > Mauremys > Mauremys mutica. The sequence continues at coordinate 296,978 of NW_025423357.1, read as the reverse complement.
CCCCGCGGCTCAGACGGCGACCGGCTCCCGCAAGTGGTTCTGCCGCTTGACCACGAAGATCTTCTGGCCGGAGACGGTCACCAGGAAGGTGTGTTCCCCGAACACCACTGGGGGGAGAGAGTTCGGCATGAGACCCCCCGCGAGGGGTGGGCAGAGACAGGCCACCCGCACCAGCCCCCCACCCCCTCGAACACCCCCTCCCACCCATGCCAGCACCTCCGCCCCCTGCCCAGCCGGAGTAACTGCCTCCCAAGCACCTTCTCCCCCAGGCTCACCTGAGAGGCGTTTGAAGGGGGGGTCGGGGCCACGCTGGAGCCGGAAGCCACAGGCTGTGGCCACCAGCTCCGAGATCACCCCGGCCGTGTGCTCGGCGTTCTCCAGGTCACCGGCCGACTGCGGAGCAGGGGAGGGGGGGAGCCAGGGGTTAGAGAGAGTAAGGACCCCCCCCCCCCCCGCCCTCAGATTCACACAGTGGGTCAGCAGCACAACTGAGTATAGAAACCCCACACACCCCAGCTCTAATCCCTGAGCCCCCGCTCCCCTCCCAGAATCAGGGAGAGAACCCAGGAGTCCTGGTTCCCAGCTCCGCCCTGCTCTAACCCACCAGCCCCCACTCCCCTCCCAGAGCCAGAGAGAGAACCCAGGAGTCCTGGCTCCCAGCCCTCCCTGCTCTAACCCACCAGCCCCCACTCCCCTCCCAGAGCCAGGGAGAGAACCCAGGAGTCCTGGCTCCCAGCCCCCCACACTCTAACCCACCAGCCCCCACTCCCCTCCCAGAGCCAGGGAGAGAACCCAGGAGTCCTGGCTCCTAGCCCCCCACACTCTAACCCACCAGCCCCCCCTCCCCTCCTGGAGCTGGGCAGAGGAGTCCTGCCTGCCCCTCGCACTCACCGCCAGCACGGCTCCATCGCAGATCACCAGGTAGCCCAGCTGGTCAGGGATCCGCTCTAGCCCCTGGGTCAGCGCTGTGGTCTGGGGGGGAGGTCAGAGGTCAGAGCAGGTGTGTGGGGCAGAGGCATGAGCGGGGGAGGGGCCCAGAGATGGGTTCCTGGCTCCCACAAGGGACCCTGGGACCCAGTAGTCAGGGCTGCTGGGACCCAGACCGGGGCCACCTGCCGTTCCGGGTCCCGGGACAGCGGGTCCTGCCAGCAGGGATCCGGCCCAGATAGAAATCGGGTCCACGATGGAGAATCCCCTCCCCGCCCAGCCCCACGCGGGGAAACGGGCCCCGTGGTTCATTACCAGCCCCCCCAGATAACAGGCCAAGAACAACCACGCCCCACCCCAGCTCCGTGCAAGGGGGCGGTCCAGGCCCCCCCAGAGGGGCTCCCCAGCTCCGTGCAAGGGGGCGGTCCAGGCCCCCCCAGAGGGGCTCCCCAGCTCCGTGCAAGGGGGCGGTCCAGGCCCCCCCAGAGGGGCTCTCCTGCCCCTCCCCCGCTCCGTGCAATGTGGGGGGTCCAGGCCCCCGGGGGGGCTCCGTGCAATGTGGGGGGTCCAGGCCCCCGGGGGGGCTCCGTGCAATGGGGGGGGTCCAGGCCCCCCCAGAGGGGCTCCCCAGCTCCGTGCAATGGGGGGGGTCCAGGCCCCCCCAGAGGGGCTCCCCAGCTCCGTGCAATGGGGGGGGTCCAGGCCCTGGGGGGGCTCCGTGCAATGGGGGGGTCCAGCCCCCCCAGAGGGGCTCCCCAGCTCCGTGCAATGGGGGGGGTCCAGGCCCCCCCAGAGGGGCTCCCCAGCTCCGTGCAATGGGGGGGCTCCAGGCCCTGGGGGGGCTCCGTGCAATGGGGGGGTCCAGGCCCCCCCAGAGGGGCTCCCCAGCTCCGTGCAATGGGGGGTCCAGGCCCCCGGGGGGGGCTCCCCAGCTCTGTGCAATGGGGGGGTCCAGGCCCCCGGGGGGGGCTCCCCAGCTCGGTGCAATGGGGGGGTCCAGGCCCCCCCAGAGGGGCTCCCCAGCTCCGTGCAATGGGGGGGGTCCAGGCCCCCCCAGAGGGGCTCCCCAGCTCCGTGCAATGGGGGGGTCCAGGCCCCCCCAGAGGGGCTCCCCAGCTCCGTGCAATGGGGGGGGTCCAGGCCCCCCCAGAGGGGCTCCCCAGCTCCGTGCAATGGGGGGGGTCCAGGCCCTGGGGGGGGGCTCCGTGCAATGGGGGGGTCCAGGCCCCCCCAGAGGGGCTCCCCAGCTCCGTGCAATGGGGGGGGTCCAGGCCCAGGGGGGGGCTCCGTGCAATGGGGGGGTCCAGGCCCTGGGGGGGCTCCGTGCAATGGGGGGGTCCAGGCCCCCCCAGAGGGGCTCCCCAGCTCCGTGCAATGGGGGGGTCCAGGCCCCCGGGGGGGGCTCCCCAGCTCCGTGCAATGGGGGGGGTCCAGGCCCCGACTCACCATCTCGGGGCAGCACCGGCCGCTCCGCTCCCCACCGTCAGCTGACGGACCGCCCCGCCCCCCACTTATCCCCGCCCCTCAGCCCGCCCATTGGCCCGCGGCGCTGTCCGTCCCCCGCCCGCTCGGAGCCCCGCGCTGCCATTGGCCCAGGCCGCTCCGCGTGGGGCTGGGGGGGGCGGGGCCGGAGGGCGGGGCCACTTCCGCCTCCTCGCCCCCGCCCGGCCGTAGGAATGAGCTGATGAATATTCATGAGGCGTGTGCTGCCGCAGGCGCCGCGAGGCGCCCCCGCGCGCGTGACCGCCCGCCGCAGGGGCTGATGGGAGCCCGGCCCAACGGCCGCCTTCCCTAGGGACTCATGGGAGTCAGTGCAAGGGGGCCGCCGCAGGGGCTCATGGGAGTCTAGCTAAGGGGGGGGGTGCACCTGCCCCAGAGGCTCATGGGAGTCTAGCTAAGGTGGGACACCTGCCCCAGAGGCTCATGGGAGTCTAGCTAAGGCGTGGGGGGGGACACCCCTGACACCTGCCCCAGGGGCTCATGGGAGTCTCGCTAACAGGGGGTGCGCACCCCCTGCCACATGCCCCAGAGGCTCATGGGAGTCAGTGCAAGGGGGCTGCCGCAGGGGCTTATGGGAGTCTAGCTAAGGGAGGGAGAGACCCCTGACACCTGCCCCAGAGGCTCATGGGAGTCTCACTAACCAGGGGTGGTGCACCCCTGCCCCAGGGGCTCATGGGAGTCTAGCTAACAGGCGGGGGGGTATTCAACACCCACCCCAGGGGGCCCGGGCAGTCACCTCAGCAGCTGATGGGAGCCTGCTCACCCCATGACAAGGACCAGCCCAGCTCCTCTCCCCTCCCTGTCTCTTAGGGGTTCACCCCAGAGACTTGGAGGTGGCAGAGGGCACAGGTCACCTTCTCTGCTGTGCCGTGGGTGGGGGAAGCCTGCGCCCCCGTAGGACAGTAGCTGTGGGGCCCCACAGCCCCCTTCCCCCCCAGTGCCATCCCCCCCCATAAACTAACAACCTCCCCCTCTAACCTCCACAGGGAGGAAGGCCAGTGCCCTAGCGTATGTTCCCCCTCCGGGCTCAAGGGAGGCCCTAGGGCTGAGGGGAGTGTGGCTGTGGCGTGGCCCCCCTCCTCACCCCCCAGCAGCCCCCAGGGAGTGGAGGAGGCTGTGCACAGGAGGGGTCTAGCTTACCCCCTCCAGGGGACAGCAGGGCAGCCCTACCTGGACCCCCTGCCCTGACCAGGGGGGCAGGAGGACCCTCGCAGCTGCTGCCCAAGCAGGGGTCCGGCTCCGGCCACGCGGAGCCCGGCTCTGCCCTAGGGGATGCTGGGAGTCTGGCTGAGGCGTAGCCGCTCCAGGGGGCTGACGGGAGGTGCCCCGCCGACAAGGACGACTCTGCTCACTAGCCACGGTTCAGGTCTTTATTAACCCCCCTCTCTCTGCCCCCCGGCTAGGGGTACTGGTCTCCCCGCTGCAGCCAGGGCAGCCGCGCCCGCAGCAGCACCAGGCAGCCCAGGATGCCAAGAGCCGCCAGCAGCGCGACCCCCAGCCCCACGTACACCAGCGTGGTGACCCAGAAGGCGAAGAGGTAGAGGAGGCGGTGGCAGAAATTCCGATGGTGGGGGTCCTTGTACTCCGGGGGGTAGATGGAGTAGACCCAGACGTTACCTGGAGGGGGGGAAGAGACTGGAGGTCAGAGGTCAAGGCTGGCTGGGGAGGGGGCCCCAAACTAGGGTGACCAGATGTCCCAATTTTATAGGGACAGCCCCCATTTGGGGGGCACTTATATAGGCTCCTAATACCCCCCCACCCCAGTCCCGTCACCCTCCCCCAAACCCAGCCCAGGGGAGCCGATGCCAGGTCAGGAAGGGGCAAACCCAGCCTGGGGGAGAGGACCCTCCCCAGGTAACCCCCCCGGCCCCAGCCCAAGGCAGGGCGTGGGGAGCCCTAGGGTTAAACCCAGGGAGCGCAGCCCTTGGGGAAGGGGGGCCGTGGGAGCCAGGTGGGGCTCAGCCCCTCCCTGGGAGGAAGGAGGGGTCCCGGGGGCGCTCACCAGCGATGAACCAGGCGAAGAAGAAGAGCAGGAAAAGCGCCCTCCAGCCGCGGGCGCCGGGGCTCAGCTGGGGGGGGTCCGTCCCATCGCCGCAGGGCAGGCAGCTCAGCAGCAGGAACAGCAGCACCGTGCTGCCCCCCACCAGCAGGTAATAGGGCAGGAGGGGCTGGCGGGGGCACTGGCCCAGGTACACGGCTCCTGGCGTGGGGAGAGGGGGGGGTCAGTGCCCAGGGCAGCCCCTGCCCGCAGCCCCCCCCCCCCACGGGGTCAGGTCAGCGCCGGACACTCACCGATGGCAATGCTGGCAATGGGCAGCGCCGAAACCACCACCTTCCCCAGGACTGCAAGAGAGAGACCCGGGGTTAGGGGCAGGCGAGGGGGTCAGTGAGCCCCCGCCCCCCCACCCCCAAGAGCCTCCAGGGGGCCCCGCACTTACAGCTCAGGGCAGGGTGCACAGGGGACTCCGCCGTGCCTGGAAGTAGGGGGGCCCTGCTGCCATCTGGGTCCTCAGCCATGTCACGGGGTCCGGGCAGCGGGGGCTGGGGGCACAGAGCGGGTTAGAGCTGGGGGTGCCCCCCACTCCTGACCCACAGCCCCTGCCAGCCCAGCCCTGCCCACCAGCTCTGCAGTGCCCCTCACTCCCCACCCACAGCCCCTGCCAGCCCAGCCCTGCCCCACAGCTCTGCAGTGCCCCTCACTCCCCACCCACAGCCCCTGCCCCCCCAGCCCTGCCTGTACCCCTCACTCCCAGCCCCCCAGAGAGCTGGGACTGGCTCTCTCCCCGTCCCTACCTGCACTCTCTGTCTTACAGCCCCTGGCCTTGGGACTGACCTTTTATAGCCCAGGGCCCCACCTCCTGCCGGTACAGCTGGGCCCCTCTCCCACTCCTTATAAGGCCATTTCCCAGACAGGGGGGGGGGATGGCCAGGTGTGCCCCACCCTTAGCCCAGCTGACACCGGTCAAGGAGGGGCCGGGTTTCAAATTGGTTTTATGGGAGGGAAGCTGGACTGGGAGTCAGGACTCCTGGGTTCTTTTCCTGGCCCCGTGAGGCCATTGGGATCAGTGGGTTAGAACAAGGGAAGCCAGGACTCCTGAGTTCTCTTGTAGAAGATCAGGGCTGGACGGGACCTCAGGAGGGATCCAGTCCCACCCCCTGCTCGGAGCAGGACCAACCCCAACTCAATCATCCCAGCCAGGGCTCTGTCAGGCCGGGCCTGAAACACCTCTAAGGGTGGAGATCCCACCCCCTCCCTAGGGAACCCATCCCAGTGCTTCACCCCCCGCCTAGGGAAACAGTGTTTCCTAATATCCACCCTAGACCTGCCCCACTGCAACCTGAGCCCATTGCTCCTTGTTCTGTCATCTGCCACCACCGAGACCAGTGGTTCTCTCCCCAGTTCTGGAAGTGGGGGCTGGTGGGTTAGAGCAGGGGGGGCTGGGAGCCAGAACTCCTGGGTTCTCTCCCCAGCCTTGGGAGGGGAGTGGGGGCTGGTGGGTTAGAGCAGGGGGGCCTGGGAGCCAGAACTCCTGGGTTCTCTCCCCGGCTCTGGGAGGGGAGGGGAGGGGGGGCTGGTGGGTTAGAGCAGGGGGGGGCCGGGAGCCAGGACTCCTGGGTTCTCTCTCCGGCTCTGGGAGGGGAGTGGGGGCTGGTGGGTTAGAGCAGGGGGGGCTGGGAGCCAGGACTCCTGGGTTCTCTCCCCGGCTCTGGGAGGGGAGTGGGGGCTGGTGGGTCAGAGCAGGGGGGGCTGGGAGCCAGGACTCCTGGGTTCTCTCCCCGGCTCTGGGAGGGGAGTGGGGGCTGGTGGGTTAGAGCAGGGGGGCTGGGAGCCAGGACTCCTGGGTTCTCTCCCCGGCTCTGGGAGGGGAGTGGGGGCTGGTGGGTGAGAGCAGCGAGCTGGATGGTTGATGTCACAATCTAGGCTGTATCTTGGGAACTTCCTGCTGCTATTTTCTGGTGAGCTGGGCAGATAAAACGGTTTCCTGTAATAACAGCAGCTAAAGTCATGGGGTTGGGGAGTGAGGCCTGTCCCCTCTAGGACCTCCATCAGGGCGGGGATTGGCTGGATCAGGGAATGGGGCAGGGGCCTGTCCCCTCTGGGGGGCGCTGGCTCCCACCCAGCCCCAGGGCGGGGACTGGCTGGCTCAGGGGGGCGGGGAGCGGGGCAGGGGCCTGTCCCCTCTTGGGGGCGCCGGCTCCCCCCCGGCCCCAGGGCGGGGACTGGCTGGCTCGGGGGGGTGGGGAATGAGGCAGGGGCCTGTCCCCTCTGGGGGGTGCCGGCTCCCACCCGGCCCCAGGGCGGGGACTGGCTGGCTCGGGGGGGCAGGGAATGGGGCAGGGGCCTGTCCCCTCTGGGGGGCGCCGGCTCCCCCCCGGCCCCAGGGCAGGAGTCTCTCCGTGGTGCACGTGTGGAACGAGTCTGTCCGATCTCAGCCCAGCTCATCACTCCCCGTCGCCAGCACTAAACCACCCCACACCCACCATCATCCCCAGCAGAGTGTGAGGGCCCAGGAGTCCCCATAGACTGAGCCCGCCTCCCGCTGGGGGGCTGGCCTGAGGACTGGTCACCTACCCTCTGGGGGGGGCCGCTGGCAGCTGTGACTCCCCGGGGGGCTCCAGGGAGAGAAACCGGCTGAGAACGTTTCCACTCGGTCCCTGCAGTATGAGCCAGTGGCCAAACCACAGCAGTGAACAGCTGATCAGAGCCTGACTTCCTGCCCCATGTCACAGCGGGGGCTGCGGGCACCGGCGCCAGCGCAGCTGTGGGGGGCAGAGCCCAGGGCTGGGTTGGCAGGGGGCTGCGGGTCAGGAGTGAGGGGCACCGGCAGAGCTGGGGGGGGGCAGGGATGGAGTCCCAGGGGGCTGCGGGTCGGGAGTGAGGGGCCCCCCCGACTTTGGTGGGGGGGAAGCGTAGGACACCAGGCTGTGTCATGGCTCGGATGCGTTTGGGGAACCCCCCACCCCCCATTCGTACAGGGATCCCCGGTGTGGAGATGCGGCTGGCTCTGGGGTGGGGCGCGGGGGCCGTTCGTACAGGGATCCCCGGTGCGGAGGTGCGGCTGGCTCTGGGGTGGGGCGTGGGGGCCGTTCGTACAGGGATCCCCGGTGCGGAGGTGCGGCTGGCTCTGGGGTGGGGCGCAGGCTGTTCGTACAGGGATCCCCGATGCGGAGGTGCGGCTGGCTCTGGGGTGGGGCACGGGGGCCGTTCGTACAGGGATCCCCGGTGCGGAGGTGCGGCTGGCTCTGGGGTGGGGCGCGGGGGCCGTTCGTACAGGGATCCCCGGTGCGGAGGTGCGGCTGGCTCTGGGGTGGGGCGCGGGGGCCGTTCGTACAGGGATCCCCGGTGCGGAGGTGCGGCTGGCTCTGGGGTGGGGCGCAGGCTGTTCATACAGGGATCCCCGGTCCGGAGGTGCTGCTGGCTCTGGGGTGGGGCGTGGGGGCCGTTCGTACAGGGATCCCCGCTGCGGAGATGCGGCTGGCTCTGGGGTGGGGCGCAGGCTGTTCGTACAGGGATCCGCGGTGCAGAGGTGCGGCTGGCTCTGGGGTGGGGCGCGGGGGCCGTTCGTACAGGGATCCCCGGTGCGGAGGTGCAGCTGGCTCTGGGGTGGGCGCAGGCTGTTCGTACAGGGATCCCCGGTGCGGAGATGCGGCTGGCTCTGGGGTGGGGCGCAGGCTGTTCGTACAGGGATCCCCGGTGCGGAGATGCGGCTGGCTCTGGGGTGAGGGTGGGGCATGGGGCCGGCTCACCCCCCCGTGATTCCCTGTGACAATCCCAGACAAGGAGACAGGTGGAGGTTTGTCCAGAGCAGAGGCCGCAGTTCCCCGCTCCGCCCCCAGGGGCGCCAGCTCCCCACGGCCCCTTGGGTTTATTCGGGGCGGCTGGTGACACGGGGTAGGGGGGTGCTTGGTGCGTTGCACGGGCGGCACAGACTGTAGGGGCGACACTGTCTGTAAGCTCTGCGTCCCCGTGATCCCAGGCAGAGCTGGTCCCGGATGCCTGGGTTCCTGGGCGTGACGGGCAGGGAGGGCTCTGGAGGGGGTGGGCGGTCGTGCCGCAGCTCCTCAGGTCGCGCTGGCGGCTCTTCGGCTCAGTACTGGGTTTGCTGGAAACAGGGAACAAAGGGGGTGAAATCTCCCCAGAGAGTCCCTATGGAGCCCCTTCCCCGCCCTCTGCATCCCCTGGCATGGAGGTGCAGCTGGCTCTGGGGTGGGGCGCGGGCCATTTGTACAGAGACCCCTCGCCAGTGCAGAGATGCGGCTGGCTCTGGGGTGGGGCGCGGGCCATTTGTACAGAGACCCCTCGCCAGAGCAGAGGTGCGGCTGGCTCTGGGGTGGGGCGCAGGATGTTCGTACAGGGATCCCCGGTGCGGAGATGCGGCTGGCTCTGGGCTGGGGCGCAGGCTGTTCGTACAGGGATCCCCGGTGCGGAGGTGCGGCTGGCTCTGGGGTGGGGCGCGGGGGCCGTTCGTACAGGGATCCCCGGTGCGGAGGTGCGGCTGGCTCTGGGGTGGGGCGCGGGGGCCGTTCGTACAGGGATCCCCGGTCCGGAGGTGCGGCTGGCTCTGGGGTGGGGCGCAGGCTGTTCGTACAGGGATCCCCGGTGCGGAGATGCGGCTGGCTCTGGGGTGGGGCGCAGGGCCCGTTCGTACAGGGATCCCCGGTGCGGAGGTGCGGCTGGCTCTGGGGTGGGGCGCGGGGGCCGTTCGTACAGGGATCCCCGGTGCGGAGGTGCGGCTGGCTCTGGGCTGGGGCGCAGGCTGTTCGTACAGGGATCCCCGGTGCGGAGGTGCAGCTGGCTCTGGGGTGGGGAGCAGGGCCCGTTCGTACAGGGATCCCCGGTGCGGAGGTGCGGCTGGCTCTGGGGTGGGGCGCGGGGGCCGTTCGTACAGGGATCCCCGGTGCGGAGGTGCGGCTGGCTCTGGGGTGGGGCGCTGGGCCCGTTCGTACAGGGATCCCCGGTGCGGAGGTGCGGCTGGCTCTGGGGTGGGGCGCGGGGGCCGTTCGTACAGGGATCCCCGGTGCGGAGGTGCGGCTGGCTCTGGGGTGGGGCGCGGGGGCCGTTCATACAGGGATCCCCGGTCCGGAGGTGCAGCTGGCTCTGGGGTGGGGCGTGGGGGCCGTTCGTACAGGGATCCCCGCTGCGGAGATGCGGCTGGCTCTGGGGTGGGGCGCAGGCTGTTCGTACAGGGATCCGCGGTGCAGAGGTGCGGCTGGCTCTGGGGTGGGGCGCGGGGGCCGTTCGTACAGGGATCCCCGGTGCGGAGGTGCAGCTGGCTCTGGGGTGGGGCGCAGGCTGTTCGTACAGGGATCCCCGGTGCGGAGATGCGGCTGGCTCTGGGGTGGGGCGCAGGCTGTTCGTACAGGGATCCCCGGTGCGGAGATGCGGCTGGCTCTGGGGTGAGGGTGGGGCATGGGGCCGGCTCACCCCCCCGTGATTCCCTGTGACAATCCCAGACAAGGAGACAGGTGGAGGTTTGTCCAGAGCAGAGGCCGCAGTTCCCCGCTCCGCCCCCAGGGGCGCCAGCTCCCCACGGCCCCTTGGGTTTATTCGGGGCGGCTGGTGACACGGGGTAGGGGGGTGCTTGGTGCGTTGCACGGGCGGCACAGACTGTAGGGGCGACACTGTCTGTAAGCTCTGCGTCCCCGTGATCCCAGGCAGAGCTGGTCCCGGATGCCTGGGTTCCTGGGCGTGACGGGCAGGGAGGGCTCTGGAGGGGGTGGGCGGTCGTGCCGCAGCTCCTCAGGTCGCGCTGGCGGCTCTTCGGCTCAGTACTGGGTTTGCTGGAAACAGGGAACAAAGGGGGTGAAATCTCCCCAGAGAGTCCCTATGGAGCCCCTTCCCCGCCCTCTGCATCCCCTGGCATGGAGGTGCAGCTGGCTCTGGGGTGGGGCGCGGGCCATTTGTACAGAGACCCCTCGCCAGTGCAGAGATGCGGCTGGCTCTGGGGTGGGGCGCGGGCCATTTGTACAGAGACCCCTCGCCAGAGCAGAGGTGCGGCTGGCTCTGGGGTGGGGCGCAGGATGTTCGTACAGGGATCCCCGGTGCGGAGATGCGGCTGGCTCTGGGCTGGGGCGCAGGCTGTTCGTACAGGGATCCCCGGTGCGGAGGTGCGGCTGGCTCTGGGGTGGGGCGCGGGGGCCGTTCGTACAGGGATCCCCGGTGCGGAGGTGCGGCTGGCTCTGGGGTGGGGCGCGGGGGCCGTTCGTACAGGGATCCCCGGTCCGGAGGTGCGGCTGGCTCTGGGGTGGGGCGCAGGCTGTTCGTACAGGGATCCCCGGTGCGGAGATGCGGCTGGCTCTGGGGTGGGGCGCAGGGCCCGTTCGTACAGGGATCCCCGGTGCGGAGGTGCGGCTGGCTCTGGGGTGGGGCGCGGGGGCCGTTCGTACAGGGATCCCCGGTGCGGAGGTGCGGCTGGCTCTGGGCTGGGGCGCAGGCTGTTCGTACAGGGATCCCCGGTGCGGAGGTGCAGCTGGCTCTGGGGTGGGGAGCAGGGCCCGTTCGTACAGGGATCCCCGGTGCGGAGGTGCGGCTGGCTCTGGGGTGGGGCGCGGGGGCCGTTCGTACAGGGATCCCCGGTGCGGAGGTGCGGCTGGCTCTGGGGTGGGGCGCAGGGCCCGTTCGTACAGGGATCCCCGGTGCGGAGGTGCGGCTGGCTCTGGGGTGGGGCGCGGGGGCCGTTCTTACAGGGATCCCCGGTGCGGAGGTGCGGCTGGCTCTGGGGTGAGGGTGGGGCATGGGGCCGGCTCGGCTGTGGGGGTCTCACCTTGGGGTCCCTGGCCTGTTTCTTGTTGCAGGTCCCGCAGAGGCAGCCGAAGAGGCCGTTCAGCACCTGCACCCCGCAGAGCAGCAGCTCCAGCAGCGCCGCCGCCAGCACCAGGGAGAAGAGGATCACGTTGAACTGGACCACGCCGGGCGGGTTCACACACGTGTCCCACGTCGAGGTGTTGAACAGGTAGCTCTGCTTGCTGCACGGACAGAGAGGGGCTGGCCAGGTGCTCCCGGCCTGGGGCCCCTCGACCCCGAGCCGCTGCCCCCCGGCCTGGTGCCCCTCGACCCCGAGCTGCTACCCCCCGGCTCTGCCGGAGCCCCTCGACCCCGAGCCGCTGCCCCCCGGCCTGGTGCCCCTCGACCCCGAGCCGCTGCCTCCCGGCCTGGTGCCCCTCGACCCCGAGCCGCTGCCCCCCGGCCTGGGGCCCCTCGACCCCGAGCCGCTGCCCCCCAGCTCTGCCGGAGCCCCTGGACCCCGAGCCACTGCCCCCCGCCTCTGCCGGAGCCCCTCGACCCCGAGCCGCTGCCCCCCGGCCTGGTGCCCCTCGACCCCGAGCCGCTGCCCCCCGGCCTGGGGCCCCTCGACCCCGAGCCGCTGCCCCCCGGCCTGGGGCCCCTCAACCCCGAGCCGCTGCCCCCAGCTCTGCCGGAGCCCCTGGACCCCGAGCCCCCGCTGCCCCCCGGCTCTCCCAGAGCCCCTGGACTCCGCCCCGCCCCCCCAGCTCTGCCAGTGCCCCCTGACCCACAGGCCCGCAGCTCTGCCAGGCCTGCCCCCCCCCCCCGGCTCTGCCGGTTCCCCCCAACCCGCCGCCCCCTGGCTCTGCCGGGTTCCCCCAACTCGCCGCCCGCTGCCGTCCCACCTGAGCTCCTCGTGGGTGCTGAGGAAGGGCTGTCCCCATGTGCCGAGGCTGCCGTTGGACTCCCGCACCTGGCACAGCGGCCCGTTCACCAGCCCCAGGGCGGAGATGCTCACGGCGTAGACAGAACCGGCCACCCCCACCAGGGCGAAGAGGATGGACAGGAACATCTGGGGGAGGGGGGACCCCGTTAGTGCTGGGGAGCAGGTGCGGAGGGGGGACCCCGCTAGGGCCACGGGCGAGGGGACGCTCGTCGGAGGAGGGTGGGAGCAAAGACCCTGTTGGGGACGAGCCTCAGCTCCCAGCGGTGGGGAGAGACTGGGGGGCAGTGGGGGGGCAGTGGGGGGTCGCTCACCCCACAGCGGTTCCCGCAGCAGCCCTGCCGGCCGGTCGCCTGGATGTGGATCGCTGGGATCAGGATCTGGGGAGAGAGAGAGTCAGTGGGGCAGGCCCCAGCCCTCCTGCCCCCCGTCCAGCCCCCCCCCCAGCCCCGGGCTCACCATGGCGCCGCCCCCGACGAGGCCCCCCAGGTACAGCACCTCGGGGGTGAGCAGCCGGCCCCCGCCCTTCACGTACTGGGTGTCCCAGTCGGGGAAGCAGAGCAGCAGGTTGCAGACGATGCAGGTCAGGGCCAGGGGCCAGAGCCCCACGCCCACCACCCGGGAGCACTTCCCTGTGCACATCGCGCCCACTGGCGGGGGGGCGGCGGGGCCTGGGAGTTATATACCCGGGGGGGGCCCCGGAGAGCCCCGCCCCCGCCCCACCCCGCCCGCTGGAGTTTGCTCCCGGGGCAGACACCTGGCACGCGGGCTGGGGTGAGCGGAGGGGAGGGGTTTGCGCTGGTAGGCTCGCCACCGGGCGGGGGGTGTTAGCAGGGGAGGGTGTTATTGTAGGGTCTCACTGCGGTAAGAGGCCGGGCAGGGCAGACTGGGCAGCGTAGGGTCCCTCGGTGGGGGGGGGGTGTTATTGTAGGGTCTCACTGCGGTAAGACACCTGGTGGTGCAGATGGGGCAGCGTAGGGTCTGGGGGGGGGATGTTATTGTAGGGTCTCATTGCAGTTAGACACCTGGTGGTGCAGATGGGGCAGCGTAGGGTCTGGCGGGGGATGTTATTGTAGGGTCTCAGCAGTGGGGCCGGGACTCTACCATCATGGGTGGCTAGTGTTCCCTTCCCCCCCCAGCTGGCCCCGGGAGGTCCCTGCCCGTCCCTGCTATCGCATCGCCCCACCCCAGCTCCAAGGCCACCGGCGATGGAGGGAGAACCCAGGAGTCCTGGCTCCCCCCCCCCCCGCTCTAACCACCAGCCCCCACTTCCCTCCCAGAACCAGGGAGAGAACCCAGGAGTCCTGGCTCCCAGCCCCCCTGCTCTAACCCACCAGCCCCCACTCCCCTCCCAGAGCCGGGCAAAGAACCCAGGAGTCCTGGCTCCCAGCCCCCCCTGCTCTGATCCACCAGCCCCCCTCCTCTCCCAGAGCTGGGGAGAGAACCCAGGAGTCCTGGCTCCCAGCCCCCCTGCTCTAACCCACCAGCCCCCACTGCCCTCCCAGAGCCGGGCAAAGAACCCAGGAGTCCTGGCTCCCAGCCCCCCCTGCTCTGACCCACCAGCCCCCCTCCTCTCCCAGAGCTGGGGAGAGAACCCAGGAGTCCTGGCTCCCAGCCCCCCTGCTCTAACCCACCAGCCCCCACTGCCCTCCCAGAGCCGGGGAGAGAACCCAGGAGTCCTGGCTCCTAGCCAAAGGGGGGGTGGTGGATTGGGCTGGGGGTGTCACGGGGGAGTTTTCTTGGGATGGCTGCACTGGTGGGGGGAGAGCAGGGGGTGACATTACTCGAGGGGCCAGGAGGGGCTGGGGGAGACGCTGGAGGGGGGTTTCAGTTGGGGGCTGGCTGGGGAACCAGAGGAGCCCCCAGGCTGGGGTCTGGCCTCCCTGCCCCCCAGAGGGACCCGGCTGTACCTACAAGCCCTGCTTGGGACTGGGCTCTTGTCGGCTAATAAACCTTCTGTGTTACTGGCCTCCTGAGTGTCCCGGTGAATCGCAGGAACTGGGGGTGCGGGGCCCTGACCCCCCTCCCCGCTCTGTGCGGTGATGTGGGGCTGGATCTCTTACGCAGGTGGCGGGGGTGGTGCCAGGTGGTGCCAGCCGCCCGTGTCCTTGAGCCATAAACCATCACGAGGGTCATTAATAGCTCAGGGCATCGATCGGCGCTATCAGCAGTGACACATGCAGCCCGGGCAGCGCCGGCACCTGGGAACCCCCCCGGCCTGGTGCAGACAGCGGCCAGCTCTGGGGCGGGGCGGCCGGTTACCCAGGGACCCCTCGCTGGGACGCAGCCACCTCTGGGGCAGGCTGGCCGGGGACACGGGGACCCCTCGCCCAGCGCTGAGATGCGGCCACCTCTGGGGCGGGGCGGCCGGTTACCCAGGGACCCCTCGCCCAGCGCTGAGATGCAGCCACCTCTGGGGCGGGGCGGCCGGTTAGCTAGGGACCCCTCGCCCGGCGCTGAGATGCAGCCACCTCTGGGGCGGGGCGGCCGGTGACCCAGGGACCCCTCGCCCGGCGCTGAGATGCGGCCACCTGTGGGGCGGGGCGGCCGGTTACCCAGGGACCCCTTGCCCGGCGCTGAGATGCAGCCACCTCTGGGGTGGGGCGGCCGGTTACACGGGGACCCCTCGCCCGGGGCTGAGATGTGCCCATCTCTGGGGCGGGGCGGCTGGAGACAGGAGGACCCCTTGTGCCGGAGCAGGGAGCGGGCGGATTTGCCCTTGGCAGGTTGCAGGGAGTTACAGTGGGGATGAGTAAATGACCTGTGCTGCACCCTGTCATGGCTGGTGGTGGTCCAGGTGGCAAGGGACTCGGTGAGGGGGCACTCACGCCAGCGGCCGGCGCGTCGGGCTAACATCCAAGGTATCGTGACAGCGGCTATTGGCCGTGGCGGGGTCCGGCGTATTCCGGGTTGCTCTCTGAAGCGCCCCGTGGCGCGTTGAAGGGGTGTTTGGAGAACGACACCCGCGATGCTGTGACTGACACGGCGCACGCCAAGCGTAAGCTGGTGACAGCCATGGCTGCGGGGAGCGCTCTGAATCCCAGGGGTTGGGGGGAGAGAGCTGCTGGGGGGGGTTGTTTCAGTTTGGGGCTGGGGGGTGCGGTGCAGGGAATCCCAAGCTGGGAACGAAGCTCCCTGCACCCGCAGAAGGGCCAGTTTGAGGGGTCCTGGGTGTGCCCACAAGCTCTGCTGTATCCTGCCTTCCTGTGTCCAATAAACCTGTTTTACTGGCTGGCTGAGAGTCATTGTGAGTCCCAGGAAGAGGGGTGCAGGGGCGGACTCCCCCACACTCCGTGACACCCCTTGCCCGGACACAGCCACCTCTGGGGCAGGGCGGCCGGTTACCCGGGGACCCCTCGCCCGGCGCTGAGATGCAGCCACCTCTGGGGCGGGGCGGCCGGTTACCCAGGGACCCCTCGCCCGGCGCTGAGACGCAGCCACCTCTGAGGCGGGGCGGCCGGTTACCCGGGGACCCCTCGCCCCGCGCTGAGACGCGGCCACCTCTGAGGCGGGGCGGCCGGTTACCCGGGGACCCCTCGCCCGGCGCTGAGACGCGGCCACCTCTGGGGCGGGGCGGCTGGTTACCCGGGGACCCCTCGCCCGGCGCTGAGATGCGGCCACCTCTGGGGCGGGGCGGCCGGTTACCCGGGGACCCCTCGCCCGGCGCTGAGATGCAGCTGTCCATAATGGGGTCCAGTCCCCCGTTCTCTCTGGCTGTACCAGAAAGGGGTCTGGCCAGTGTGTGGGGTGAACCCACGGAGTGGCTGCCCTCTGAGCTTGTGCTGCTGCTCCCGGGCCTCCCCTGCTGATCGTGGCAGCCCCCCCTGCCCCCCTGCAGCGATCCTGGGGGCTGTGGGTCTCCCCACCTCCCCTCTGGCTGCGTTTCGGGTGCCGTCTCCGCGAAATGACCCCCATAAGAGGCAGCGCCGGGGGTGGCCAAGCTGGGTTTATTTGCGGCTCAGTGGGGCCCAGGGGGCGTCTCCCCCCCGGCGCTGCCCCCCGCCCGCAGCACGCGGAAGGGGGGCCCATGGCCGGGGATCACCACGTCGGCCAGCGCCAGCGCCTGCCGGCGGCTCCGCTCCTGCTGGGCGGGGTCCTCGCTCAGGGCCTGCCAGACGCCCTCGTCCTGCTCCCGCTCGAACAGGTCCCCGGCCACCAGCACCGTGCCCAGGGCCGTGCCCCGCACCAGCACGCTGGTGTGGGCGGCCGTGTGGCCGGGCGTGGGCAGCACCTCCACGTGGCCCGGGTCGATGGGGTAGGGGGTGCCGCCCCCCAGGCCGTGGGGCAGGTAGAGCCCCTCGCCCCGGCTGAGGTCGAAGCCCACCAGCAGCGTGGCGCCGGGGAAGAGGTTGAGGTTGCCAGCGTGGTCGGAGTGGCCGTGGGTGCAGACCACGTGGGAGACGTCCCCCGGGGCCACCCCCTGGGCCGCCAGCAGCCCCAGCAGCCGCTCCCGCCCCCAGGGCCCCCCCGTGTCCACCAGGGTGAGCCGGGGCCCCCGCAGCAGCGTGACGGAGCCGTCGGCCTGGGTGGAGCCGTCCGGGAGTGCCCGGCTGTAGCCCTCCTGCAGCACCACCACCTCGTAGGGGGCGCCGGGGATCCGGGACAGGCCCAGGGGGGCCCCCGGCAGGCTCATGGCCTGGGGGGGGCGCGGGGTCCTCCGAGGGCGGAGCTCAGAAAGTCCCGGGGGTCGCTGGGGGTCCCGAGTCTTCGCCGGACGGTGCCCCCCTCCTGGGGCCTGCTCCTGCCCTAGAGAGAGAGATATGGGGGGGGGAACGTGAGAGGCTGCAGGACCCTGTGCCGAGTCACCCCCGCCTCACTCCTGTTAGAGCCCTCCTGACCCCCCCCGCTCCCCCGTAACCCCATCTTCCCCCAGCCAGACCCCCCCAGTGACCCCATCCCCCCCAGCCAGACCCCCCCCGCCCTGCTCCCCCATCTCCCCCCAGCCAGACCCCCCCCTGCCCTGCTCCCCCCAGTGGCCCCATCTCCCCCCAGCCAGACCCCCCTGCCCTGCTCCCCCCAGCCAGACACCCCCAGTGACCCCATCTCCCCCCAGCCAGACCCCCCCCTGCCCTGCTCCCCCCGTGACCCCCAGATCCCCCACAGCCAGACCCCCCCCCCCCCCGCCCTGCTCCCCCCCAGTGACCCCCAGCTCCCCCCAGCCAGACCCCCCCCCATTTAACCCTTAGGATAGGCTCGTCCGTACGGAAATAGCTTCTGGGAGCCGCCAGGTTGGGGGGGGGGCAGGACCATACCGGAAGTGAATGACAGGAAGCCAACTATGACCTGAGCGGAAGTGATTCCGTCCTGGGCGCTGCCATATTGGCTGCAGAAGTTCCCCAAACAAGCGGCCTGACGCGCAGGAACTGCTCTGTGCAATACCCTGCGTGGCCACACGGTGTCACTGTAGCTCCATGCAGGAAATGGCCTGTGCATTACCCTGCGTGGCCACACGGTGTCACTCTTGCTCCGTTAGAAATTCTCTGTGCAATACCATGCATGGCCACACAGTGTCACTGTTTCTCTGAGAGAAATGCTCTGTGTATTACCCTGTGTGGCCACACGGTGTCACTGTAGCTCCACACAGGAACTGCTCTGTGCAATACCTGGCGTGGCCACACGGTGTCACTGTTGCGCCATGCAGGAAATGCTCTGTGCATTACCCTGCATGGCCACACGGTGTCACTGTTGCTCTGACAGAAATGCTCTGTGCATTACCCTGCGTGGCCACACGGTGTCACTGTTGCTCCATGCGTGAAATGCTCTGTGCATTACCCTGCGTGGCCACACGGTGTCACTCTTGCTGCGTTAGAAATTCTCTGTGCAATACCATGCGTGGCCACATGGTGTCACTGTTGCGCTGACAGAAATGCTCTGTGCAATACCCTGCATGGCCACACGGTGTCACTCTTACTCCGTTAGAAATTCTCTGTGCATTACCCTGCGTGGCCACACGGGGTCACTGTTCCTCTGAGATAAATGCTCTGTGCATTACCCTGCGTGGCCACACGGGGTCACTGTGGCTCCATAACGGTCTCGGTAGCCCCTCCGCCGGCTCCTTACCGGAAGTTAGCACCTGGGCGCCGCCATCTTGAAACTGGCTCTGCGGGGGGCGGCATGGGCCGATGGGCGCCGCCATGTTGGAAACACGGCGCTGGACGGGTAGCGCCGAGGGACAGGAATATTCAAATTAACAGAAACTCTTTCGCGGCGTTTCGTGCCCCCGAGGTGCAGACGGGGCTGCGGCCATTCGCCCTGGGGACCACCCCGGCCCTGGCCCTGCCCCCCCCCCCCCGTGCAGCCCTTATTATCTCCCCGCTCTCCAACGGCCTCACCCCCGCCCTCAACCCCTCGATGGTTGCGCCCGTAGGCGGGGCCCATACAAAACCGGAAATGGCTCCCGGGCGCCATACTGGGAGGCCGGAAGCGACAGGTGGGCGCCGCCATTTTGGAAGAGGCAGCACAGGCGGAAGTGAATCCATAGACGCCGCCGTTTTTTACCTCACCGGAAGCGATCCTATTCAGGGCGCCGCCATGTTGGCAGCCCTCACCGGAAGTTAGCAACTGGGCGCCGCCATATTGAAAGTGGTCTTTACGTGGGTGCAGGGCGCCGCCATGTTGGGAACACGGGGTTGGACGGGGAGCGCCGAGGGACAAAAATATTAATAAACTCAAAACGCCTTCGCAGAGTTTAGTTTCCCCCCTCTGCCCCCAGAGGGGGCGGCTCTTAAGCCTGGTGCCCCCCCTGCCCCCCCCCACAGGGCGTCTCGCTTGAGCCCCTCCCCCATGACCCCAAATTCCCCCTCCTGACCCCTCCCCCACACAACTGCGGCCCAACTGGAGGTGGGGGAGGGTTACGTCCCCCCTGCACCTAGAGCTGCCTCGACCCCCCTCCTGCCCCCAACCCGCCCCACAGCCCAGCTCCCCCCTGTGCCCCCAACCCCCCTCCTTCCCCCCCACAGCCCAGCTCCCCCCCGTGTCCCCCTCCTGCCCCCCCACAGCCCAGCTCCCCCCACCCCAACTGCCCTCCTGCCCCCAACCTCCCTCCTACCCCCCCTCACAGCCCAGCTCCCCCCACCCCCAACTCCCTGCTGCCCCCCAACCTCCCTCATGCCCCCAACCCGCCCCACAGCCCAGCTCCCCCCTGTGCCCCCAACCCCCCTCCTCCCCCCCCCCACAGCCCAGCTCCCCCAACTCCCTCCCACCCCACAACCTCCCTTCTGTCCCCAACCTCCCCCACAGCCCAGCTCCCCCCTGTGCCCCCAACCCCCCTCCTGCCCCCTCTTCCAGCCCAGCTCCCCCTGCCCCCAACCTTGCTGCTGCCCCCCCTTACAGCCCAGCTCCCTCCCACCCCCTCCAACCTCCCTGCCCCCAAACCTCCCTCACAGGGCAGCTGCCCCCTGCCCCCCAAACCCTCCTCCTGTCCCCCCAACAGCTCAGCTCCCCCTTTCTCCCCAACCCCTCTCCTGCCCCATACGGCATAGCTCCCTAACTCCCCTTCTGCCCCCCATGCCCCCAACCCCCACAGCCCAGCTCCCCCGTGCCCCCAACCCCTCTCCTGCACCCCCATACAGCCAAGCTCCCCCTGCCTTCCTGTGACACATGGCTGGAAAGGGTTAAACATCCTGCCAAATAAATAACCCACAGAAGATATGTGGGGAGATGATGTTTGTGTATTTACATGTGACAGCGTCGACGGTCCCTGCCTCGGCTGCATTCGGGTATCACTGAAACGAATTGTGAGCAGGGGATATCGCGGCATCCGTCTCTCTTTGAGATGTGCCGTGAATGGTGGAGGAACAAGCAAATGGCCTTATGTTCATTCCTACAGCTGAGTACCGGCGTCGGGCCTGCCTCAAAGTCACCCTAATGACCTTCCGGCCCCCGAGGGACTCCCCAGAGGGGACATGAGATGGGTCTTGATCCTGTTCAGCTCAGATCTGCTTAGGCTGCACCAGGGGAAGTTTGAGTCACCTGCCTGAGGTCCCCGTTACGCTCTGAATACGAGCTTTGGCCATTGGACTATAACCTAGGAACTATTTCTAAAGGGACCCTCTGCCAGGGCAGAGCTCCCCCTCTCCGCCGTGAATCTGCGCCTCAATGGCTGGAGCTCATGTCTGTGGGTATACTGGACTGTGAACCAGAGTCTCTCGCGTTTGGTTTCTAATAAAGCTGATTTTAGTTAAGAAGAACTGGCTGCAGCGTGTACTTGGGTGATAGCCGGACTAGTCACTAACCGCGGAGGTGACGTGTCCGAGCCTTTGGGGTGGGCAGAACCTGTTCTTTTCTGTGATGGAATAAGATGTGCAGAAATTTCCATCATATTTGCCGTGGGTACCTGGCTGGGAGCCCGAGGCAGGATCGCTCCCTGGACTCCAAAGAAGCTCTTTTGTGCTGGCTGGTGAATCTATGGCTTTGGCTACACTTACACTTCAAAGCGCTGCCGCGGCAGCGCTGCCACGGCAGCGCTTTGAAGCGCTAAGTGTAGTCAAAGCACCAGCGCTGGGAGAGAGCTCTCCCAGCGCCGCAATTTGCAGCGCTGGAGAGGGTGTGTTTTCACACCCTGCTGCAGCGCTGCAAATTTGTAAGTGTAGCCAAGCCCTCAGTGTTGGAATCTCCACCAGCATTCGGGGTCTGTCTGCCCCGTTCTTTGCAGTTCACCCTGATTGAGTGACCTCAGCTGGGTCCCGACTAGGACGCTGCTCACACACCCCCAACCCCCCTCCCGCCCCCCTTTCAGACCAGCTCCCTCCTGCCCACCCAACCTCCCCTACAGCCCAGCTCTGCCACCACTTCCTTCCCCCCGCGCCCCGTCCAGCTCTCCTGACCCCCACGGGAACAAGCCAACGGCAACAAAAAAACACTTCACTGCGGCCCAGAACCCGGCATTTCTGTATAAAAACCAGAGATGGACAGACAGAGACAGAACAGACGGACAGAACGACAACGGGGCGGGGGGAAGGGGAATTCCACCCCCACCCCAGGCCGCTGTGCGTAAGGCACCGAAAAGGCAGATCCCTTCCTCCCCCCCAGTCCCCAGCAGGGCCCCCCAGTCCCCAGCAGGGCCCCCCAGCCCCTGTGGGGGAGGGTGGAGAAGGCATCCAGGGGTGTCAAAGTCCTTCCCTGTGAATGTACCAACCCGCCCCACCGCTCAGAGTTCCCTGGGGTCATGAGCTGCATGCCTGGTGGGTGGGCTGGGTTGTTCCATCGTCTCTTCCTCCGTCTCCTCCTCTTCCTGGGCTCCCTCGTCACCCTTCCTCCCTGTCCAGACCTCGCTCAGACACCCTGTGGGGGCAGAGAGTAGTTAACAGGCCTGGGGCCTCCCCTCCTCGGCTGGGGAGGCAGCTGCCTCTGGGGTGGGGCGGGAGCCAACACAACAGCGGGGGAAGGGGATTAGGCACAACAGAAAATTCGCCTGTGTGTTCAGAAAGCCCAGGCCGGGGGGGGGGGGCAGGGCGGGGCTAGCAAGGGCTGTGGGTCGGGAGTGAGGGGCACCGGCAGGGCTCGGGGGGGCAGGGGGGTGCTAGCAAGGGCTGTGGGTCGGGAGTGAAGGGCTGGGAGTGGTGGGGGGGTGGTTTACCCACCTCTCTCCCCCGGCGCCAGCACGTGCCCTTCGCACAGGAAGGCTCCCAGCGCCGTCTCCTGGTGGTGGAAGTACCAATCCTCCAGCACGGCCTCGAACTGCTCCAGCATCGTCTCGCACTGGGGGGGAGAGGGGACCCGGCCACGGGGCGGAAGGTCAGAAGGCCCCAGTAACCCCCCGGCCCGCACAGCCCAGCCCAGAGACCCCGGCCCCTGCGGCCCCCGGGGGGAAACCGGTCGCCTGTGTGTCCTGGAGAGGCGCCAGGCCGGCCTGGAAGCCACCAGGAGAAGGAGACGCCCCCCCCCCCAGCGCTGCAGAACCGGGCCCCAGGCTGATTGACCCACGTCGGGAGCGATCCGAGCCTTGCAGGGGGGTCAGCGCCGGGTCGGCCCCAGGGCGTGAGAGATGGGGGGCAGGGGGAGATCCCCCTGGCCTGGGATGCACCCCTGAGAAGCGGCCTCCTGAGCGCTGATCCTCCGCACCCACCATCGCTCCAGTGCCTCCTCCAGC
Source organism: Mauremys mutica (assembly GCF_020497125.1). NCBI lineage: Eukaryota > Metazoa > Chordata > Testudines > Geoemydidae > Mauremys > Mauremys mutica. The sequence continues at coordinate 274,793 of NW_025423357.1, read as the reverse complement.
TCGTCTCGCTCGTTTCTCCGGGGAATTCGTCCGGCTTCGGCTTCCGGCTGCTCGTTCTTGTTCTGACGCCGCGTGGAGTCCACTGGCTCCCCCACCCCCCGAACTCATCACCCCCCCACTCTCACCTGCTGCTTCAGCTGCGTCACCTCCACCGACGGCTCGTCCCAGAGCTCCAGGGGGATGCCCAGATCCACCTTCACCCCCTTGTTCACCAGGTTCTTCAGGGTGTTCATGGTCTGGCTCTGACCCTGCGGGGAGAGAGGAGAACCCAGGAGTCCTGGGCTACCAAACCCCTCCCTCCATTCAAACCCATCAGCCCCCACTGCCCTCCCAGAGCCGGGGAGAGAACCCAGGAGTCCTGGCTCCCAGCCCCCTCTGCTCTAACCCACCAGCCTCCACTCCCCTCCCAGAGCCAGGAGAGAACCCAGGAGTCCTGATTCCCAGCCCCCCTGCTCTAACCCACCAGCCCCCACTCCCCTCCCAGAGCCGGGGAGAGAACCCAGGAGTCCTGGCTCCCAGCCCCCCCTGCTCTGACCCACCAGTCACCACTCCCCTCCCAGAGCCAGGAGAGAACCCAGGAGTCCTGGCTCCCAGCCCCCCTGCTCTGACCCACCAGCCCCCCCTCCCCTCCCAGAGCCGGGCAGAGAACCCAGGAGTCCTGGCTCCCAGCCCCCCCTGCTCTCACCCACCAGCCCCCACTCCCCTCCCAGAGCCGGGGAGAGAACCCAGGCGTCCTGGCTCCCGGCCGTACCTTGGCATACCGCAGGCTGCCCGGGCGCTCGGCATGGACACTGTAATGCAGGAATCGCTCACACACGGTTTCTAGCGCCTCGGCCAGTCGGGTTTCCCTAGGCGGACAGAAGGGGGGGGTGAGGAGTTGGGGGACGGGCCGAATCGGGGTTGTCACAAAGTGCTTTGCTCTGCAAAGCTGAGGTCTAACCCCCCCCTCGCAGCGGGTCGGACTGGAGCCAGGATCGGGGCCCTGGGCTGGGTCCGGATCCTGGCTGGCTTGGGGTCCGGATCCCGGCGGGGAATGCGGGAGGGGCATCTCTTGAGCCAGCACCATTTTCCCCACCCAAGGAAATCGCCCCAAACAAACCAGTTTTGTGCAAAGGGTGAAATTTTCCTGGTTTTGGTCTAAAAAAAACTGAACAATTTTGGATAGAAATTTGGTTTGGTTAAAAAAATAAGATTTGCTTTTGGACGTTGGCAAAAAAAAGAAAATTCTGGGATTTGGGTAAAAAGAAAATTGGGTTTCTGGGACTCACAACACGCCGAGGGCCCAGTTCTACTGAGCGCTCGGGGGCCGGGGTGTGTGTGTGTGGGGGGGGGGGTGTTAATTCAGTCTAGGCTCTAGGACACAGGTTACGGTTCCAGGCTGTGCAGATTTTCGATACGTCTCCCTGCTGGTGTCCCCCCCCCCCCCGTCCCTGCTTGTTAAATAACCTCAGGTACGTTTACAGGGCGGACAAAGAGAGACGCCGTGTGCAGAGCGGGGGTGAGAGGCGAACGGCCAGCTGGGGTGCGCAGTGCTTTTGGGAGCAGCGAATTGAGAGGGCCACATCACAGGGACACAGGAGTCCTGGCTCCCAGCCCCCCCTGCTCTAACCCACCAGCCCCCCCCTCCCAGAGCCGGGGAGAGAACCCAGGAGTCCTGGCTCCCAGCCCCCCTGCTCTGACCCACCAGCCTCCCCTCCCAGAGCCGGGGAGAGAACCCAGGAGTCCTGGCTCCCAGCTCCCCCTGCTCTGACCCACCAGCCTCCACACCCCTCCCGGAGCCGGGGAGAGAACCCAGGAGTCCTGGCTCCCAGCCCCCCTGCTCTAACCCACCAGCCCCCACTCCCCTCCCAGAGCCGGGGAGAGAACCCAGGAGTCCTGGCTCCCAGCTCCCCCTGCTCTGACCCACCAGCCTCCACACCCCTCCCGGAGCCGGGGAGAGAACCCAGGAGTCCTGGCTCCCAGCCCCTCTGCTCTAACCCACCAGCCCCCACTCCCCTCCCAGAGCCGGGGAGAGAACCCAGGCATCCGGGACCCCAGCTCCCCCACACTTACGAGGTGTTGTATTGGATGCGTCTCTTCCGCTTGCCCGAGTCCAGCACCTGCCCCAGCTCCAGGACCTCCTTGGAGCGGCCGCTCTGCGCCAGGGTCTCCTGCAGCTCCAGGCTCAGGTACTTGCACACTGCGAGGGGTGGGGTGGGGGTGTCAGCTGCCTGCCTGGCCCATCCATGGCCACACTGCCCCATGCCCACCCACTGGGGCCGTCCCTGGTCCCTGTAGCCCCATAGGGACAGCCTGGTCACCTTTCCCACCCTACCCTGACCCAGCCAGGCCCTGCTTGGCTTGCATAGCATGGCTGTGCCTGGGCCTTGCAGCCCCTCCCTGGTCCATAGAGCCCCATATGGACCGGTCTCTATAGCTCCATATGACTATCTGGGGAGAGCTCAAGTCTGCGCCCTAAGCCAGCCTGCCCCGATTAGCTGGCACGGCCCTGCAGGCCCTGCCCCTGGTCCCCATAGCCCCATACGGGCCGGTCTCTATAGCCCCATACGGACCGGTCTCTATAGCCCCATATGACTATCTGGGGAGAGCTCAAGTCTGCGCCCTAAGCCAGCCTGCCCCGATTAGCTGGCACAGCCCTGCAGGCCCTGCCCCTGGTCCCCATAGCCCCATATGGGCCTGGTCTCTATAGCCCCATATGGACCGGTCTCTATAGCCCCATATGACTATCTGGGGAGAGCTCAAGTCTGCGCCCTAAGCCAGCCTGCCCCGATTAGCTGGCACAGCCCTGCAGGCCCTGCCCCTGGTCCCCATAGCCCCATATGGGCCTGGTCTCTATAGCCTCATATGGACCGGTCTCTATAGCCCCATATGACTATCTGGCGAGAGCTCAAGTCTGTGCCCTAAGCCAGCCTGCCCCGATTAGCTGGCACGGCCCTGGAGGCCCTGCCCCTGGTCCCCATAGCCCCATATGGGCCGGTCTCTATAGCCCCATACGGACCGGTCTCTATAGCCCCATATGACTATCTGGGGAGAGCTCAAGTCTGCGCCCTAAGCCAGCCTGCCCCAATTAGCTGGCACAGCCCTGCAGGCCCTGCCCCTGGTCCCCATAGCCCCATAAGGGCCGGTCTCTATAGCCCCATACGGACCGGTCTCTATAGCCCCATATGACTATCTGGGGAGAGCTCGTCTGCGCCCTAAACCAGCCTGCCCCGATTAGCTGGCACAGCCCTGCAGGCCCTGCCCCTGGTCCCCATAGCCCCATATGGGCCCGGTCTCTATAGCCCCATACGGACCGGTCTCTATAGCCCCAGGCAGGGGGCGTGGCCCCTTTAAGAGCTCCTCCCCCCCTTTACCTTCGCAGGGGGTGGGCCGCCTCTCATCCTCCTCCTCCTGCCCCGCCCCCTGCCCCGGCGCCCCGAGCAGCAGCAGCCCCAGCAGGGGGAGCCACATGGCTGCGCTCCCGCCCCGGCAGGGAAATAGCGGCGCTGGCCCTTTAAGGAGGAGCTGGCACCGAGCATGCGCACTCAGCGCCGGGACGCTCGGCGCATGCGCATAGACGCCTCGTTCCGTCGGGGAGGAGCGAGGCGCATGCGCAAACAGGGGGCGGGGCTGGGAAAAGCACTGTAGCCCCGCCTGGTTTAACAAAGGACCGGCACTGCGCATGCGCATCGTAAGCCAAAGGCGGGGGGGGGAATGCGCATGCGTAATAATAACATTTTTCCCCACCCCTTCAGCCCAATGTTGCGCATGCTCGGTAGAATGCACAAGCGCGCGGTACGCAGGCGCGGTCCCGGCTGTCTGGACCCACGCATGCGCATTGCAGTCTTTCCCCCATCCCGCGCTTGCGCAGTGCCCTGCCTAGGCGCCGGTCAGTCTCCGGCGCTGGCCCCTCCCCGGGGTCGCTCGGGTCCTGGCAGGGGTGTAGTGAGGGGCCGGCGGGGGCGCGGGCTCGAGGGGCGGGCAGCGGCCGGGCTCCGGGGGGATCCGGGTGCGGGATCGGGGGGGGGAGCGGACCCGGGCCCGGCGGTGTGAGCGGGGCCCGGGGCTGCCGCAGGGCGATGGGCGGGGACGGGGCATCTGCCAGGACCGGGAGGGGGCGGGGCGGGAGCAAGATGGCGGCGGCGGCGGCGGCGGGGGAGAGCGGGGAGCCGGAGTGAGACGTGAGCGGGGGGAGGCCGGCGGGGGGGGGGAGCTGCGGGGGGAGGCCGGCGGGGGGGGCGCTGGGGGGGGGGGGGGGCGGCGGGCGGGGGGGGGAGGAGCAGCGGGGGGGGGGGGAGGGCGGCGGGGGGGGAGCTGCGGGGGGAGAGGGAGGCCGGCGGGGGGGGAGGGAGCTGGAGGGGGAGGGGGAGGCCGGCGGGGGGGGAGCTGCGGGGGGAGAGGGAGGCCGGCGGGGGGGGCGCGGCGGGGGGGGAGGCGCGGGGGGGGGAGGGGGAGGCCCGGGGGGCAGGGAGCTGCGGGGGGAGGGGGAGGCCGGCGGGGGGGGGAGGAGGGGGAGGCTGGGGGGCGGGGGGGCTGGAGCTGGGGGGGGGGGGGGGCGGGGGGGAGGGAGCTGGAGGGGGAGGGGGAGGCCGGTGGGGGGGAAGGGAGCTGGAGGGGGAGGGGGAGGCCGGCGGGGGGGGAGGAGCTGCGGGGGGGAGGGGGAGGCCGGCGGGGGGGGAGGAGCTGCGGGCGGAGGGGGAGGCCGGCGGGGGGGGGGTCAGGGGGCGGGGGGGGGGGCCGGCGGGGGGGGGAGCTGCGGGGGGGAGGGGGAGGCCGGCGGGGGGGGAGGAGCTGTGGGGGGAGGGGGAGGCCGGCGGGGGGGGGGCGCGAGCTGGGCTCAGGTGGGGGCCCCTGGCCCGGGGCCTGGCCCTGGGGGCCCCGCCGGCTCCGGGTGCGCGGGAGACGCAGCCTGGCCAGGCCCCCTCCTGGGGCCGCCCCCCCCCCCCGTGGGCCCATTTCCACCCCCCCGCCCCCCCCCCCCCCTGGTGGCGGTGTCGGCGGCAGCGGGGCCCCGCGCGGGGCCAGGACCGGGACCGGGATGGCGGAGGAGAAGAAGCTGAAGCTGAGCCACACGCTGCTGCCGGCCGAGTCCATGAAGGTGATGGCGGAGGCCATGGGCATCGCCCAGGTGCCCGAGGAGACCTCCCAGCTGCTGGCCGACGAGGTCAGCTACCGCATCAAGGAGATCGCCCAGGTACGGGGCATGCGGCCCCCACGTGCGTCCTCTGCCCTGGGGGGAGCCCCTCACAACCCCCCCCCAGCCACACACTGTCCGTACCTACCCCCACCCCCAGAGAAACCCCCCCACGCCCCAGGGTGTGGCCCCATCCCGGCCCTACGAGAACCCACTCGTGCCCCCCAGCGGACCCTGCCCTCCTCCCCCGGCTCTGCTCCCACCCTCACCTTCCCAGGGGCCCTTGGGGCGAAGCAGGGCCGCCCCCTGCTGTGGTTGCCCTGCCCCCCACATGACACACACACACCCCCGTTTCCCCACAGGACGCCCTGAAGTTCATGCACATGGGCAAGCGCCGGAAGCTGACCACGGGCGACGTGGACTACGCCTTGAAACTCAAAAATGTGGAGGTAACGGGGTCGGGGGGGGGGGACCCCTGCTCCAGCCCCTGCTGCCGAGGAGCTGGTGGGGCAGGGGGCCTGCGGTGTTGGGCCTGGGGGGCTGGGGCTGGGCTGGGCCCCGTGAGCTGGTTCGGCTCCATGCCAGGGGGCCCCTTGCTCTAAGGGTTGGGTATCTCTGGCCTTAGGGGGCCGTTCCCGTCGGCCTCCCCGATGGGCCCGGGGCGTATCGTACCCGGGGCCGTTCCAGTTGGCACATAAAGCCGCGGAGCCAGGCTATGCTTGATGTGAGGCCAGGCGTGGCCTGAGGGCTTGCACAGATGAGGGGACCCCAGAGACACCTCTGTGGGGGGACCCCTTGGGGCCCCAGCCAACACTCTGTCCCGGCCTGAAGGCAGAGGGGTGGGCCGAGGTTTCATCCTTCGGCGTTTGCCTGGCGGCTGATGGGAAGCCCTGCGAGGACTGGGGGCGAGCTGCATTGATCCGACGCCGGGACAGCTGGTTAGTGACGTTCCGACCTGGCTGCGTCCGTCGCCGGATGCCCGGGCGAGCGCTCGGCTTTCGTCCCTGCTTAGCCAAACTGGCCCGTAGCGGCGCCGCGGACGTGCCTCAGAGCCGTGTCCCCCTCTCCCCCGCAGCCGCTCTACGGCTTCCACGCCCAGGAGTTCATCCCCTTCCGCTACGCCAGCGGGGGCGGGCGGGAGCTCTACTTCTACGAGGAGAAGGAAGTGGATCTGAGCGACATCATTAACACGCCGCTGCCCCGCGTCCCGCTGGACGCCTGCCTCAAAGGTGGGGGCGCCGCGGGGGGAGGGCGCTGGGGGGCGGGCGTGCCTGGAAGGGGAGGCAGGGGGGGGTTCCCCCGGGCCAGCTCTCACCCTCCTCTCCGCTTCCTTCCAGCTCACTGGCTCAGCATCGAAGGCACCCAGCCCGCCATCCCCGAGAACCCGCCCCCAGGTGAGTCGTGGATCCAGGCGTCCGGGCGCAGCGCCCGCTGTGCTGCCCCACGGGGAACCGGACCTTCTGCTTCCTCTGCATTCTGTTCTGTCTGTGCGCTTGGCTTGGCCTGGCCGGCCGGCCGCTCACCACTAGGCAACCCGACAGACGAGCTTTTCCGGGTGATGCCCGCGACGCTCCCTGGAATTGGGCTGTTCAAAAGTTTGCATGTTCCCGACAGAGAAATGCCCTTGGTGGAGCCCTGTGCCCCACCCCAGAGGTGGCTGCATCTCAGCGCCGGGCGAGGGGTCCCCGGGTAACCGGCCGCCCCACCCCAGAGGTGGCCGCATCTCAGCGCCGGGCGAGGGGTCCCTGGGTAACCGGCCGCCCCGCCCCAGAGGTGGCTGCATCTCAGCGCCGGGCGAGGGGCCCCTGTACGAACAGCCGCCCCCGCGAGGGGCTGGCTCGTGACCCGGCTCCGTGTCTCTCTCCAGCCCCCAAGGAGCAGCAGAAAGCGGAGGCTACGGAGCCGCTGAAATCCACGAAGCCCGGGCAGGAGGAGAACGGCCCCCTGAAGGGCCAGGGGCAGAGCGCAGCCGCCCCGGACGGCAAAGGTGGGCGGGGGGGCAGCAGGGCCGGGAGGGGGAGGGGCTCCTAGGGGCCTGGTGGGGGGGAGGCAGAGCTGTGTTAGCGGGGGAGGGAAGGGTGAGAGCTGTGGGGTGGCTCCATGTCAATATGGAGGGAGGCAGTTGGGGGGGAGCGACTCTGCGCTGTCTAATGCCCCCTGCCCCCCCAGGGAAGGAGAAGGAGGCCCCTGTGCTGGAGGGGGTGGGGCTATGTCCCAGGGGGTGGGGCTAGTGGGAGGAGGCGGGGCTCTGCTCACACCCTGCCCCCCCCCCAGGGAAGGAGAAGGAGGCCCCTGTGCTGGAGGGGGCGGGGCTGTGTCCCAGGGGGTGGGGCTAGTGGGTGGAGGCGGGGCTCTGCTCACACCCTGCCCCCCCAGGGAAGGAGAAGGAGGCCCCGGTGCTGGAGGGGGTGGGGCTGTGTCCCAGGGGGTGGGGCTAGTGGGTGGAGGCGGGGCTCTGCTCACACCCTGCCCCCCCCCCAGGGAAGGAGAAGAAGGCCCCGGTGCTGGAGGGGGCCCCGCTGAAGCTGAAGCCGCGCAGTATCCACGAGCTGTCGGTGGAGCAGCAGCTGTACTACAAGGAGATCACCGAGGCCTGCGTGGGCTCCTGCGAGGCCAAGAGAGCTGTGAGTGCCCCCCCCCACCCCCCCACAGAGCCCGGGCGCGCCCTTCCCCTGTGCGATAGGGCCCCCGGGCCCCCCAGCGCTGACAGGCCGCTCTCTCTCTGCCCCCCCAGGAGGCCCTGCAGAGCATCGCCACCGACCCCGGGCTCTACCAGATGTTACCTCGCTTCAGCACCTTCATCTCCGAAGGGGTAAGTGGGGGGGGCCGGGCCGAGCCCCCCAGGTGTGATCCCTGACCCCCGTCTGTCCCCTCTAGGCTGGGGGGGACCCGTGGGGGGGTGGGGAGCTGGGCCAGCCCCCCAGCGCCGTCCCCCTGACCAGGTCTCCCCCCAGGTGCGTGTGAACGTGGTGCAGAATAACCTGGCGCTGCTCATCTACCTGATGCGGATGGTGAAGGCGCTGATGGACAACCCCACCCTGTACCTGGAGAAATACGTGAGTGGCCGCCCGGACGCCGGGGTCCTGGCTCAGCTCTGGGGGCGGGGCGGGGCTGGGAGCCGGGACTCCTGGGTTCTCTTCCCTCTGTGAGCCCTGCTGGGCAGCGGGAGGCGACGGGGTCTGGGTCCTGGCAGCGGCTAACCCCTCTCCCCCTGCCCCCCCGCAGCTGCATGAGCTGATCCCGGCCGTGATGACCTGTATCGTGAGCCGGCAGCTCTGCCTGCGGCCGGACGTGGACAATCACTGGGCCCTGCGGGACTTCGCCGCCCGCCTCATCGCCCAGATCTGCAAGAACTTCAGCACCACCACCAACAACATCCAGTCCCGCATCACCAAGACCTTCACCAAGGTGGGCGGGGCCTGGGGAGAGGGGCGGGGCCTAGTACCACCGCCATTACCATTGTGTCCTGCGTCCCCAGGCCCTCTGGGGGGGCTGGGGGCGCAGGACTCACCCCGCCTTTGTCCCCGCAGAGCTGGGTGGACGAGAAGACGCCCTGGACCACGCGGTACGGCTCCATCGCCGGGCTGGCCGAGCTGGGTCACGACGTGAGTGAGACCCCCCGGGCCCGCGAGGGAGAAGGGGGCTCCCGGGGCCTGCTGGGGGGGACGGACCCTGGGGCCTGCTGCTGGGAGGGGCGGGTGTCGGGGTGGCCTCCCAGCTGACAGCTCCTCTTCCCAGGTGATCAAGACCCTGATCCTGCCGCGGCTGCAGGTGGAGGGCGAGCGGGTGCGCGCCATCGTGGAGGGGCCGGTGGTCAGCAGCATCGACAAGATCGGGGCCGACCACGTCCAGAGTCTGCTGCTGGTGAGTGCGGGGGGTGGGGGGCGTGGCCTGGTGTCAGGGGGCGTGGTCTGGAGTGGGGGGCGTGGCCTGGGGGCTCTGTATTTGGGGCTGCAACTTAGTATCCTCTTCCGACTCCCCTCCTGCTCTCAGCTTCCCTGAGGCTCCTCCTACTCTCTGTTCCTTTCTCTCTGGCTCCGCCCAGTCCATGAGGCTCCGCCCCTGTCTCATGGGCTCCTCCCCCTTCTGTTTGGTTCCTCCCCGTCAGTGAGGCTCCACCCCTTCCTGGCCCCTCCCACTTCCTGGGGTTCCACCTCTTCTCTCTGGCTCCGCCCAGTCCATGAGACGCCGCCCCTTCCTGGCCCCTCCCACAGCCTGGGGCTCCACCCCTTTCTCCTGGGCCCCTCCCACTCTCTCCACCCCCGCCTCCCTCCTGGCCTGCCAGGTTCCCGCTCACCTCTCCCCTCCGCCCGCCCCGCAGAAGCACTGCGCCCCGGTGCTGGCCAAGATCCGCCCGCCGCCCGACAACCAGGACTCGTACAAGGCCGACTACGGCTCCCTGGGCTCCCTGCTCTGCACCCACGTGGTGAAAGCCCGGGCGCAGGCCGCCATGCAGGCCCAGCAGGTCAACCGCACCACCCTCACCATCACCCAGGTACGGGGGGCGGGCGGCTGCTCGCTCTGGGGAGGGGCGGGCGGCTGGCTCTGGGGTGGGTACCTGGCTGTGGGGGGGGCAGCAGGCTCACGGGGGGACAAGGCTTGGGGTGGAACCAGCAGCGGGGAGGGGGCAGAGGATGCCATGGGGGGCAGGGAGCTGATTCTGGGGTGCGGATCCAGGTGGAGGGGGAGAGAGGTCAGTGGGAAGGGGACCTAGGAGGGGCAGGCTGGGGGGGGTTGTGGGGGGGCAGGAGGCGGGGGTTCCCGTGGGCACTGCGAGGGAGAAGGCTGTGGGGCTGAGACCCGTATTAGGGGCACGGGGAGGGCACTGGGGTGGGTTTGTCTGACCCCGTCTCTCCGTCTCCCCCCGGCAGCCCCGCCCGACGCTGACCCTGTCCCAGGCCCCCCAGGGCCCCCCGCGGGCCCCGAGCATCATCAAAGTGCCCAGCTCCATCACGCTGCCCGTGCAGACCCTGGTGTCCGGCCGCCCCTCCACCCCCACCCAGCCCTCCCCGCCCCCCACCAAGTACATTGTCATGTCCTCCGCCTCCGGCAGCAGCGCCTCCCAGCAGGTACGGGGGTCGGGGGGGGGGGAAGAGACGTTTTAGCTCCAGCGCCGTGGTCAGCTGCGGGCCTGCGCCACCCCTGCCTCAGTTTCCCCGCTCCGCAGCCCGGCTCGGCCACCCCAGCCACGCTCCCCTCCCAGCCGGGGTGTCGGGCAGGGTCGCCGGGGAGCCGCCTTCCCGCCCGGCCCTGCCCCTCGGCCCCCACATCTGCCCCTCCGGATCCCCCCTCTCGGAGCTGCCTGGTGTCCAGCCTATCAGGATCCCTGGCTTGGGGGGCAGGCTGGAAAGGGGAGAGGGGGGCTCCCCCATGTGGGTCCTGGGGGGCAGGCTGGCATGGGGGGGTGCAGGGAGGGCAGGACTCCCCCAATCTGCCCCAGGTGGATCCTGGGGGGAGGCAGGGGTGGGGGGAGGGCAGGGCTCCCCCATGGTGCCCTGGATGGGTCCTGGGGGGCAGACTGGCGTGGGGGGAGGGCAGGGCTCCCCCATGGTGCCCCAGATGGGTCCTGGGCGGCAGGCTGGCATGGGGGGAGGGCAGGGCTCCCCCATGCTGCTCCGGGTGAGTCCTGGGGGGCAGACTGGCGTGGGGGGGTCTGTCCCCGGCTGACCCCCGTGCCTGTCGTTGGCAGGTGATCACCTTCAGCAGCAGCCCGCTGGGCACGGCCAGCTCCCCCGTCAGCACCACGGCGGCCGGGGTGCAGCCCGTGGTGAAGCTGGTCTCCACGGCCCAGACGGCGCCCAGCGCCACGGTGACGGGCAGCCTGCAGAAATACATCGTGGTCTCGCTGCCCCCCCCGGGCGAGGGGGGCAAAGCGGGGGGGCCCCCCGGGGCCCAGCTCTCCCCCTCGGCCCCGCCGGGCCTGGTGCTGCCCGGCCTGGCCCCCGCCGGCGCCCCCACCATCAAGCAGGAGCCCGGCGACAGCCCCCAAGGCCCCCCCGGCACCCCCAGCCCCTTCGGCAAGGCCAATGGGGCGCAGGGGGGCCTGGCCGGGTCGCCCCAGCCCTCCCAGTGACCCCGGCCACAGGGACTCCCCGCCCCCATGGTGCCCCCGGGGCTGGGGTCGGTGATGGGGGGGGATCTGACCCCGCGCCCCGCGGCGTGTGGGGGCGGCTGCAGTGGCAGCAAAGGCCAGCGGGGGGCGCCAGAGGCTAGCGGATCGGCGTTCACCTGCAGTGCCCGGCCTGGCTGGAGTGGGGGGGTGACAAGGGGGCTGCCTCCCCCCCCTTGTACATAGCTGTGAATACCGCGCTGTAAACTGCTAACTCCCAATAAACCAGCCCTGCCCTCCTCTCTGCTGCCTGTCTGTCTCTGGGGAACCCCGGAGTCCTGGCCCCCCGCCTCCGACTCGCACGGGGCCTGTCTGCCTCCGGGGACCCCCCCCCCGAGTCCTGGCCCCCCGCCTCCGACTCGCACGGGGCCCGTCTCTGCCTCAGGGCAACCCAGGCGTCCTGGCCCCCCATCCCCGTGCTCCCATGGGGCCTGTCTGTGCTTCCGGGGAACCCAGGCGTCCTGGCCCCCATCCCCCTGCTCGCGTGAGGCCTGTCTGCCTCCGGGGACCCCCCCCCCCAAGTCCTGGCCCCCCGCCTCCTGCTCGCGCGGGCCCTGTCTCTGCCTCCGGGGAACCCAGGCGTCCTGGCCCCCCCTCCCCCTGCTCCCATGGGGCCTGTCTGTGCTTCCGGGGAACCCAGCCGTCCTGGCCCCCCCATCCCCCCGCTTGGATGGGGAGAGGGACAGGGCGTTTCTCTGCCTTTAGGGAACCCAGGCGTCCTGCTCTGCCCTCGCCCTGGGGCTGTGGGGCGCAGTGCCAGAGTGGGGCAGAGCCTGTGGCAGGGGAGCTGAGCGGCCGCTGGGGCTGCAGGTAGGGGGCTGGGAACGGGGGTGGGTGGGGAGAGCTTCCCCCCCTACGCTGCTCAGCCCTGCACCCCCCCAGCGATCACCATGGGGCAGGCTCACGGGGGCCAGGGCCAGCCCCCCATTCCTTGCCCCTGTGGGGCTGGGTGGAATTGGGGGGGTCCCCCTTTCTCAGAGAGCCACCCCCAGCCGCTCCGCGCTCTGCCGTTTATTGTCCCCCGCGGGGGGGCCGGCGCAGGACCCCCGAGCCCTCCCGGTTCCAGCAGGCGAAGGAGGGGCTGGGGGGGCACACGGAGCCCCCCTGCCAGCCCTCGGAGCTGACCCCGCCCAGGCTGGGGGGCGGCGGGCTCCAGCCGGGGCTCACATAGACGCGGGCGCGGTGGGTGGGGCGTGGGGCCGCGTGGCCCCCCAGCTTGTGGGGCACGGCCGGCCGGGCTCCAGGACGGGCCCCGGGCTCCTCCATCTTCAGGCTGGGGGGGGCGCTGGCCGGGGGGCGTCGGGAGCTGAGAGGGGCCCCCGGGCGGAGTCTTCGGCCGGCCTCCGTGGGGCCGGAGGCCCCCCAAGCTCCTGGCACTGCTGGGGGGCTGCGGGGCCTGGCCGGGGGGCCGGCTGGTCTGCTCAGAGCGTCCACTAGAGGGGGAGAGAAAGGGAGCGTCAGCCTCCCACCAGCCTCAGGTCGTGCCCCCCATGTCCTCCCCTGCTCCAGGGCATTGTGGGAGCACGTGGCTCGGAGTGTCCCCCCACAGCCCTGGGGGGCAGGGCCTGCCCCAGAGGATGCTGGGATGAGTGGGCTCCTCCCCGGAGGACACTGGTGGAAGGGGGGCTCTGCCCTGGGGGACGCTGGATGAAGGGGGGACCCCGCCCCGGAGGATGCTGGGAGAAGGGGGGGCTCTGCCCCAGAGGATGCTGGGAGAAGGGGGGCTCTGCCCTGACACACTGCACGGGACTCACATTTTGGGGTGCAGAGGTGGAGCAGATGCAGGACAAGGGGTCTCAGGTGCAGCCAGAGCTGGAGGGGGGGAAAATGGATCAGACCCCCCCGGTCCCTTCAGACTCGGCCCCCCCAGCCCGGTGAACCCCACTCTCAGACCCAGCCCTTATCCCCCCCCCCCTCAGCCCCCCTCCCAGGTGTCTCCCCTCAACCCAGTATCCCCCCTGCAGACTCACTGGCTCCCCCAGCCCGGGTATTTCTGAGTGCGGGGCGGGAGGGGGCCCTGCTGGGGGGCAGGTCCATGGGGCCGGCCCCCCGGGCTCTCACCAGGCTGGTCGTGTTCAGCCCCACACACAGCACCACCAGCAGCCCCAGGACCCCCAGCATGGCGTCGCCCAGGCACTGGCAGGAGTCGCAGGACATGGCCGGCGGCAGCTTCTGTCCTGGGGGGCAGCCCCATGGCTGGGGGGGGGGTCCTGCTGTGAGGCAGCACCCGGGGCCTGTGACCTCATAGTGGAGCTGGAAGGGGGGGCTGGGGCCTGGGGGTCCCGGGCAGGGGGCAGCGCAGGGACCCCCAGGGTGGGGGGCGGGGCCGTGAAGGGGGCAGGGATGAGGTATTAGAGGGGGCTGGGGTCATGGGCTGGGGGGCTTAGCCCCCCCCATCCTGCTGGGGGAGGGGTGTGTTGCTGGCTCTGCTCCCCCCACCACTTCCCACCCTACAGTGATGTCATAGAGGGCTGAGCTGTGATGTCATGGAGGGCTGGCGCATGGGGAGCGAGGTGATTGGCTGCAGGGTGGGCCCGGCCTTGCCCCACTCTCTGGTTGGGGGGGCAGGGAGGGTCCTTCCCCTTGGGGCTGCGACCCCCCCAGAGAGGGGCTGGGGGGGTGCAGGAAAGAGGGAAGTGCAGCCCTGGCTGTGGGGCTCACCCCACGCACACCCCTCGTGCACCCACGCTCCATCCGAGCCGGGACACGGGGTGGGGGGCAGGGATTTCCCTCCCCCCAACTCAGTTATCCGTGGGGCAGGGCGCTGCTAGATCCTCTGGGCCCGTCTCACCCCCAGGGCGCTGGGGGCCCCTCGGTCTCTGCCCATGGCCACGTGAGAGCTCCGGGGGGGGGGGGGGGACTGCCGTGGGGTCGCCTGACGCGATTGAATTCGCCTCCAATTGCGGGGTCTTCTGCAAACTTGATGGAGGGGGTGAGCTGAGGGTGCCTGCCAGGCCTGGGCCACGCCGGATCCCCTTCCACGGGGAGGCTTCGCCGGGGGTCAGCTCCTCAGCCACCGGGCGCGGGCCGGGTTCGTTTGGCACGGCGCTCGTTAGTCCTGCCGACGCCTGAGGCTGTCGCAGCCGCCCTGCGACCTTCGCCAGCCGCACCCGTCCTCGCCGCACAAGCCAAGCGATCAATTCTCCAGACAGCCGCGGGGACTGGCCTGAATTATATTATCCCGCTTAATTCGTTAGCAGTCGAATCCTGTATCGGCCGCTCCGTTCTCTTGCCTGGGAAGGTATCGGGCCGACAGGCCTAGAACCACCCAGTGCTTGCGACCCCGGCCAGCTTCTGCCGCTTTTAGGAGCATCCTCTCCACTCCTTTATCCGAGTCCTTAATGAGGATACCGAACGGCCCCAGGACCGGCCCCCGTGGGACCCCGGTAGAGACGCCCTCCCAGTTCGACCACAAACCTGTAACGACGACTCTTTGGAACTGCATCTTGAGCACATTTCCCTGATTTGCTTACGAGCCTGGCGGGCGGGACTGTTGTCAAAAGCCTGACTAGAATCCATATGAATGAAGTGATCACGTGACGTGACGACAGCAACCTCGAATACAGAACAGAGATCATTAGTAAACACTTCTGCCGTCTGCATTATTGATAATTCTACCGTTTCCCTCCTGTAATGGACCAGTACCATTGTCAGAATTTCTTTTTGTTCCTAATGTACTTTTCAAAACACTTCTCTTTGTCCTTAACTCTGCCGGACACAGATTTCTCCTGGTGTCCCTTCGCTTCCCTTATCAATTTTCTACAATCCCTAGCTTCGGATCCATTTTCGTTACATCCAACTTGCCCTTTCTTCCAGTTACTTATTTTTATTTTTTCTAGCTGCCTTCACTTCCCCCTCAACCAGGTTTTTTTTTTTTTAACCAATATGCACTTCTTCCTTTCGATGGTGGAAATGTGGCTTTCTGAGTATCATTCACTTTTTTCTAATTAAATTCTTCCTCCCAGCTGAGGTCAGGCAGAAGTGTCTTCCGCTTTGTGAAACAGTCTCTTTTAAAGCACCCAGCAGATCTAGCGCAGGTTGGGACTTTGTTTGCGCGTTAGCAATGTGGTCAAGCTGTGATTACCGGTGCCTGAAGTGACCGTTCGTTTTTAGTTCTGTGCTCAGTGTCTCTGTCTGCCACGGCCGGGTCTAATCGAGGATTTGCCCTGTTTCGGCTGCGACGCTTTTTGAGCTTGGAAATTGTCATCTCAAGGGCAGCTCGAACCCTCCAGAATACGTCGCTCAACTTGCAGCCCCCCGTGATTCGGCAGTTCCCCCCCACACCTCGTAGATAGATGGTTACGGAGCCGGTCATCCTGTTCCTAGTGTCTGTAGCAGACACCAACTCCCATCCCATCTTGGGCTCCGTGGGTTAGGACGCTGACCCAGGAGCGTTCGAGATCGTTTTCTTCCGGGTCGTCCATAACGAAGGCGGGTCGAGTGGTTCCTTCCGGCCTTCAGCCCTGCGGTTCTGAGACACGCGTGTACGCACTGACACGTGTGCACGGCTCTGCACTGCCCCACGTATGGCGTGAGGCAGACATGCCCATGGGTGTGCACTCGCACAGCTGTGCACCCCCACCCCCATGCACCATCCCACCATGCACCAGGCTTGGCCATCCCACAATGCACCGGGCTTAGCCATCCCACAATGCACTGGCCTTGGCTACTGACTCTGGAGTGCCCCCCCCATGCCAATTCAGTTAAAAAACATGACTGAAAACAGAGGGGCTTTTGTGAAATGTGGGTGGGGGAGGTGCCCTGGGCTGCGGGGTGGGGACACGGGCCCTCTAGGGCTCTGCAACAATCACACCCCCTTATCCCTCCCACCTAGATACTTAAGAAAGGCATATGGGGAAACTGAGGCACCCACACAGTATTCAGAGAAAACATTAAGAACATTCCCACTTCGTTACCCCCCAACTGCGGACTCTGACCGCCCCGTGTGGGGTGTCGCCAGGGCTCAGCTGTGTGTGGGGGGGTCTCTGTTCCCACGCCTTCAGCGGGAGCTGGGCACGCCAGCTGGGACGAGGCAGGCGTGACCCTGGTGACCCGGGACTGGCGTGCCTGGCACAGGCCGTGCGAGAGCTTCGCACGGGGCCGGGCGTGTGAGCGAGCGAGGAAAAGGGACCGGCCCTGCCCGATGTGGTTAGCAGCAGCCACCAGCCGGCCTGTCGGTGAGGCCGGAGATGTGGGGCTGGCAGGGCCTCGGAGCCCGTGGGGCGTGTGGGAGGTGGCGCTTTCCTGTTTGCCGGCGAGGGGGGAAGCGAAAGCTGCGATCGCTGCTGTCTGTGCTCCCGCGGCGCCATGGCCGGGCCCGGCAGCTTCCCGCTCGTCGCCCTGCTCCTCAGCCAGTGCCTGGACACCGGTCAGAGCAGGGGTCTGGGGGCCAGGATGCCTGGGTTCTCTTCCCGGTTCTGGGAGGGGAGCGGGGGCTGGTGGCTTAGAGCAGGGGGGGCTGGAAGCCAGGACTCCTGGGTTCTCTCCCCGGCTCTGGGAGGGGAGTGGGGGCTGGGGGGTTAGAGCAGGGGGGCTGGGAGCCAGGACTCCTGGGTTCTCTCCCCGGCTCTGGGAGGGGAGTGGGGGCTGGTGGTTAGAGCAGGGGGGGCTGGGAGTCAGAACTCCTGGGTTCTCTCCCCGGCTCTGGGAGGGGGGTGGGGGCCAGGACTCCTGGGTTCTCTCCCCGGCTCTGGGAGGGGAGTGGGGGCTGGTGGGTCAGAGCAGGGGGGCTGGGAGCCAGGACTCCTGGGTTCTCTCCCCGGCTCTGGGAGGGGAGTGGGGGCTGGTGGTTAGAGCAGGGGGGGCTGGGAGTCAGAACTCCTGGGTTCTCTCCCCGGCTCTGGGAGGGGGGTGGGGGCCAGGACTCCTGGGTTCTCTCCCCGGCTCTGGGAGGGGAGTGGGGGCTGGTGGGTCAGAGCAGGGGGGCTGGGAGCCAGGACTCCTGGGTTCTCTCCCTGGCTCTGGGAGGGGAGTGGGGGCTGGTGGTTAGAGCAGGGGGGGCTGGGAGCCAGGACGCCTGGGTTCTCTCCCTGGCTCTGGGAGGGGAGTGGGGGCTGGTGGTTAGAGCAGGGGGGGCTGGGAGCCAGGACGCCTGGGTTCTCTCCCCGGCTCTGGGAGGGGAGTGGGGGCTGGTGGGTGAGAGCAGGGGGGCTGGGAGCCAGGACTCCTGGGTTCTCTCCCTGGCTCTGGGAGGGGAGTGAGGGCTGGTGGGTTGGAGCAGGAGGGCTGGGAGCCAGGACGCCTGGGTTCTCTCCCCGGCTCTGGGAGGGGGCTGGGGGCTGGTGGGTCAGGGCAGGGGGCTGGGAGCGAGGCAGGGAGACCGGTGGTTCTGGGGTCTAACCCCTCTCCTCTCTCCCCACTAGGGACCAGCAAGGCAGGGCTGAAGCTCTGGGCCGAGGACTCCATGGCCCTGGGGTCCCCCCTGCAGCTTCACTGCGCCTTCCCGGGCCAGGAGCACATCACCCTGGTGAGCTGGTGGCGCTGGGGCCAGAACTGGAGCCGTGAGGACCTGGCCGTGATACACCCCACGCACGGGGCCTACGTGTTCCCCGCTGTCCGGGGCCGCCTGCGGGTCACCAACATGTCCCACGACGGGCAGGTGGGGCTCACGGTGCCCAGCCTGGACCTGCAGCACAACGGCACCCGCTACTGCTGCAAGTTCTCCAGCTTCCCTACCGGCGTGTCGGAGCAGTGCCTGCAGGTCCTGATCCCCGAGCCCGGTGCGTGGGGCAGCCGGAGGGGCGGGGGGGGGGATGGTTGGAGGGAGGGGTGGAAGTGGGGTGTGGGGGGAGGGAGGGAGGGAGGGGGGAAGTGGGGTGCAGGGGGATGGATGGAGGGATGGAAGCAGGGTGCGGGGGGAGGGAGGGAGGGAAGGGGGGTGGGGATTGAGGGAGGGAGGGATGGAAGTGGGGTGGGGATTGAGGGAGGGAGGGATGGAAGTGGGGTGCAGAGGGAGGGACGGAAGGAAACGCGGTGGGGATGGAGGGATGGAAGCAGGGTGAGGAGGGAGGGAGGGAAGCAGGGTGCAGAGGGAAGGAGGGACGGATGGGTGCGGGGGGAGGGAGGGAGGGAAGCAGGGTGCAGAGGGAAGGAGGGACGGATGGGTACGGGGGGAGGGAGGGATGGAAGCAGGGTGCGGAGGGAAGGATGGCCGGATGGGTGCGGGGGGAGGAGGGATGGAAGCTGGGTGCGGTGGGAGGGAGGGACGGATGGGTGCAGGGGGAGGGAGGGATGGAATTGGGGTGAGGAGGGAGGGAGGGAAGCAGGGTGCGGAGGGAGGGAGGGACGGACGGGTGCTGGGGGAGGAGGGAGGGATGGAAGCAGGGTGCGGAGGGAAGGAGGGACGGATGGGTACGGGGGGAGGGAGGGATGGAAGCAGGGTGGTGAGGGAGGGATGGAAGCAGGGTGAGGAGGGAGGGAGGGACGGACGGGTGCGGGGGGAGGGATGAAGGGCTGGAGGGATTGTTGGACACTCTCCATCCCTGGACACTCTCCAATCCCTCTCCCTCCCCCCGCAGCCGCTGACCCCTCCCCGGCCCCCCACTCCTTGGGCAGCACCTTCCTGCGCCCCGACGTGCTGGGGACGCTGGGCACCGGGGGCTTCTTCCTGCTGGGGAGCGTCCTGCTGCTGGGGCACCTCCTGCGGGAGTGGGCAAGGAGGCGGAGGTAGGAGACACGAACCCCCCCAGTCCCAGCAACCCCCACAGCAGGACAGGGGCGGGGACAGGACACCCCAGACTTCGGGGGTGGGGGGGGCTGGGAGCCCGGACACCTGGGTTCTTCCCCCGGCTCTGGGACGGGAGTGGGGGCTTGGGGGTCAGAGCAGGGGGGGCTGGGAGCCAGGACTCCTGGGTTCTCTCCCTGGCTCTGGGAGGGGAGTGGGGGCTGGTGGGTTAGAGCAGGGGGGGGCTGGGAGCCAGGACTCCTGGGTTCTCTCCCCGGCTCTGGGAGGGGAGTGGGGGCTGGTGGGTCAGAGCAGGGGGGGCTGGGAGCCAGGACGCCTGGGTTCTCTCCCCACTCACTGTACCCCCTGCTCTCTTTCTCTCTAGGAAGCTGAAGGTCTCTCATCCCCACCCCGACCTGCCCAGCTCTCAGGTGACACTGCCTTGCTCTCCACGGGGCTGGGGGGTGGGATGGCACTGGGGGCCCTGATGGGGGGGCACCTCATGCACTTTGTCTGCTGGCCTGGGGCACCGAGGCCCCCGTGGCCAGTCCTCCATGGGGCAGAGGGGTCAGTCCGAGCCAGCCCCTGGGGGGGGAGGGAGGGCATGGACATTAGCCACCCCCCTGTCCTGGGACTCTACAAAGCAGATGGACTCTGCTCTATTCACCCCCCCACACGTCTGATCACCCCCCCACCCCCACCACCGTAGACGCCTGCTGGAAAACATCGGCTGCAGCGTCACTGAACAGGAAACCACCCCGGTTTTCAGTTCCTTGCCCGCCGCTCGGCTCAGACCCGCCCCTGCCTTGCCCCCACAGCCTGGGTCCTGCAGGGCCTCCGTGGGGCACGGGTTCCGGGCTGCGGCCTGAGCCCCCCAGCACACGGACCCTGCCCCAGGGAGCGTGCGGAATGGCAACCCCCTGGGACTACATATCCCATGGTGCAGCGGGATGCCCTGCTCCATGGCAGCATCCAGCTCGGCTTCCATTGCATGCTGGGAGCTGTAGTCTCCTTGGGCTGGCACGGGGAAGGGCGCTCTGCTGGGCCCCATTGCATGCTGGGAGTTGCAGCCCCCCCCCGAGGGGCGAAGGTGGGTCGCTGGGTCCTGTTGCATGCTGGGAGTTTGCAGTCTCTGTGGGGAACTCTGGGCCCCATTGCATGCTGGGAGTTTGCAGTGTTTGTAGGGGGCAGCTGGGTCCCATTGCATACTGGGAGCTTGCAGTCTCTGTGGGGGGCAGCTGGGCCCCATTGCATGCTGGGAGCTTGCAGTCTCTGTGGGGGAGGTGCAGTGGGGGGCTCTGCCCTAGGGGGAGCGGTAAGTGGGGCAGGTCCCCCTCCCTAATGCTCGTCTTGTGTTACCAGGAGACCCCCATGGCGCTGTGGGTGCAGCAGGGGCTGCCGGGCCGGCGTAGCTCTTTCTCCGCCCCCTACGTGCTCATCAACTTGGACTATTTCACCCCCCAGTCCAGCGCCACAGCCTACGGGGGGGCCCTGCCCCCCAAGGTACCCCCCCGGCCTGGCCGGGACAGAGGGCAGGGCCCGGGGCACAGCAGGGCCGCGCGCTGGGAGCAGGGGCGCGAGGAGCAGTGCCCGGACCTGACGCTGACTTCCTACCCCTCGGGACGCGGCGCCCCGCAAAGCTCCAGGGACCGTCCCGCCTCTGCGAAGACAGGACGCGGTCCGCCCCTCGTGCCGCGCGCTGGATCCCATGGCTGGAGCCGCCCCCTCCCGGAGCCGCCCGCCCCGGCGCCGTCGTGACAGGATGGGAATTTTCTGGAACGTTTTCTGTGAAGGCTGTGCGTGCCTCAGTTTCCCCCGACACGCAGCGGGGTGGGGAAAGGCGGCTCGCTCTCGGGCTGGGCACAACACAGGAGGGGGGACCGGCGCCGGGCCGCACCGGGTCTCTGGAGACAATGGCAAAGCGAGTGACTGGGACATTTGGTACCGAGCGACCATGAACGGCCCCCGCCCGCAGGCAGCCGGCTGGAGAGCCAAGAACCGAGCCTGGCCAGGCTCCGGGTGACCTGGATGGGCCAGGCTGAACATCTCTGTTCTCCACAAATAAACCACCCGGGGGGAAACCAGTCTCAGCGAGCCGCCCCCCGCCCCCGTTCCTCTAGGTCCTACAGATAAACAGGCTGCTTGATTCGCTCTCTCGGCCAGGGGGCGGGTGCTTTGTTTGGTTCTGTGAGTGTCACTGCAAACGCCGGGCGAGGGGCGTTAATCCCTGCGGAGCGGGCGAGTCCCCCCCCAGGGACCGGAGCTCACGGACGGCATCGGGGGGGCTGCAGGACCCGAGCTCCACCCTGAGGAGGCGGTGAAGCCGCGTGGCCGACTCTGGAGGAAGGGGGAGACCCCTCGGGGGTCTGGCCCACTGACGGGTTCCTCCTAGAGACCGTGAGAGCTGTTCCCTCCTGGTGCCACCTCTGGAGCCATCCCCTCCTGGTGCCACCTCTGGAGCCATCCCCTCCCGGTGCCATGCCACTTTCATGCTCTCGTGTGACACTCTGTGATACCGATTTCCCATCCCTCTGTGATGCCCGGGGCACTATGGGGCATCTCGGGCCCTGCCCCGCAGGGGATGATCTTGCCCAGGTCCTGGGAGGGTCTTGGGGACGGCGACAGCTGCCCCTCCCCCCTCGCCCCCCGAACACCTGGGTCCGTTTCAGAGCAGGGCCTCAGCAGCGGTGGTTTCCTGCCTGGCCCCGGGCTGCGAAGATGCTGCTGCTGTGTTGTGTCGCATCCTGTGGCGGCGGATTTCACCCCGCAGGCGCGTCACCTGCGCTGTGGTTCCTCGCAGCTCCGGCCCCGAGTGTCCGTCCGTTGTTTTGTGTCTGTCTGTCTGTCTGCTGCCCGCCCACCCCTTCCCCTGGGCCCCAACGCTCGGGGGGCAAACTCGGTCTCAGCGAGCCCCCCCCCCCCCGTTCCTGTAGGTCCTACAGATACACAGGCTGCTTGATTCGCTCTCTCGGCCGGGGGGCGGGTGCTTTGTTTGGTAACAGCAGCAGGGCAGGGGTTGATGCCGCCTCACTGCACCCGCCTCCCGCCGCCACCACGTTCATTGCTGGTGGGCGCAGGGAGCTGTGGGGTACCCCGGGTACCAGCGCCCCTGCAGTGCATCGTGGGAGATTCCCAAGTGCTGCGGAGGATGGGAGCGGGAGGCGGAGCTGGGCCAAGCAGGAGGGTGCGTTCGATCACAGGCACCACCTTGGGACCGTCACCTGACGTGCTGAAATGACCTCTGAGCCCGGTTCCCCTGCCAGCTTGGGACTCCAGCACCCTGCCTTGTGGAGCCAGGCACCCCAGCCTGCTGCAACACAGACCCGGGGTCTGAACCACGCCCCCAAAACTGCAGGCTTTACGTGAAAGCCGCTCAGCCTTGTCTCCAGCACCAGACACCCCGTTCCCAATGGGATCCAACCCCCAAATAAATCCATTTCACTCTGTATAACGCTTATACGGAGTCAATTCATAAATTGTCCATCCTCTGTAACACCGATAGAGAGATGCCCAGCTGTTTGCTCCCCCAGGGATCAATCACTTTCTCTGGGTTCATTAATAAGCAAAAAGTGATTTGATTAAATACAGAATGCAGGATTTCAGTGGCTCCCAGTAAGAACAGACAGAACAAAGTCAGTCACCCAGCAAAATAAAACCAAATCACGCAAGTCTGAGCCTAGTACAGGAGGAAACTGAACACAGGGAAAATCTCACCCTCAGAGTCGTTCCAATGAGCTTCTGTCACAGACCAGACTCCTTCCTAGTCTGGGCCCGACCCTGTCCCCGGCGCAGCCCCTGTTCCAGCTCAGGTGGGAGCTGGGGGATTGCTCATGACTGGCCCCCTGTGTCCTGCTCCACCCCCTCCTAATAGCTGTGGCACAAGGCGGGAATCTCCTGTCTCTCTGGGTCCCCCCCTCCTGCTAGATGGCAAAGCCCCAGGTGTGAGATGGGTTCCAGTTCCAGGGGACGTGGGCACATGTCCTGTGGGACCCCCAAGCCTCCATCCTTCCCGGCCTGACTCACAGGAAGCCCTGCGAGTAAACAGAGCCATTTACAGCCAATTGTCCTGGTCAATGGGAGCCATCAAGCTTCCAAACCACCGTTAATGGCCCCCACTTTGCGTAGTTACAACAGGCCCTCAGAGTTCTCGTTCATCTTTCTAGCGTCAGATACACGAGTGACACATTCATACAAACAGGCTGGCCACACTCAGCAGAATACAAGCTCTGTAATGATCCCTTACACGAGACCTTGTGCATGAAGCATGTTCCAGTTACATTACATTCACGCTCATTAGCATATTTTCATACAATCATATCGAGTGCAACGTCACCCACCTCTATCTATCCCCATCCACCCCCTCTATCTATCTATCTATCTATCCCCACCCACCCCCTCTATCTATCTATCTATCTATCTATCTATCTATCTATCTATCCATCTATCCCCATCCCCCCTCTATCTATCTATCTATCTATCTATCTATCTATCTATCTATCTATCTATCTATCCCCATCCACCCCTTCTATCTATCTATCTATCCCCATCCAACCCCTCTATCTATCTATCTATCTATCTATCTATCTATCTATCTATCTATCTATCTATCTATCTATCTATCTATCCCCATCCCCCCTCTATCTATCTATCTATCTAGCCCCATCCACCCCGTCTATCTATCTACCCCCTTCCACCCCCTCTATCTATCTATCTATCCCCACCCACCCCCTCTATCTATCTATCTATCTATCTATCCCCATCCACCCCCTCTATCTATCTATCTATCTATCTATCTATCTATCTATCTATCTATCTCCACACTCCCCCCTCCACTCCATGCACACTATCCATCCCTCTCTGCTCCGGCTAGTGGGTGTTTTGCTGGAGGATAACAGCTGTTCTACTGCTGCTGGACAGTGTCATTCCCCGGGGATGCCTGGCGAAGGGCTCTGCACCAGGGAGGTGAGTTCAAATCCTGATGCCGACAGTGCGTCACTCCTGGGCACCCGCTCGGTGACGCTCTCTGAGCCGTGAACCCAGCCCAGCCGCCAGCCCAGGGCAAAGACCACGATGAAGATGCCGGCCTTGGAGAGCAGCAGGACGAGGCCAATGAGGACGAGGTGAACAGTGTCGATGCGTCGGGGGTAGGTTCTCTCGGCACCCCCTGTGCCAGTTGTGACCATTTCCGGGTGCCGGGTGCTGTCTGTGGTGCTGGGAGCTTCCCGCACTGGGGAGGGAGCAGGGGGCAGCAGGTGAGTCCGGGGTCCCCTGGCAAACTCTGTCCCCCCAAACCCACCCGCGCTCTCCCCTCGAAGGGTGCAGTGACCCCTTCCCCCCCAGCCCTCCGGATATCGGCGGTCCCTGCTCCCCTTTATGGCCCCCAGGGTATGGGAGACCCTGCTTCCCCCCACAACCCCCCAGATATGGGAACCCCCCCTTGCTCCTAAATGTGGGGGATCTGTGCCCGGTAGCAGCTCCCTCTGTCTCTCTCTCTGTCTATCCCCCTGCTTCCCCCCAGTGCCCCCTGGATAATTGGGGACCCTGCATCCCTGAACTGCCCCCCCAGATATGGGAAGCCCCCCAGTCCCTGGATGTGGGGCTCTGTGCCCGTAGCAGCTCTCTCGTTCTCTCTCCCCCCGCCCCGCCACGGTATCCCGGTGCTGCCACGGTTCATCCCCTCTCACCTGTCACCGTGAGGTTGGTCCCAGGGTAACTGCGCCAGCTCTCCCATCGGTTGCTCTTCTGCGCCCTGATTTCGCAGACGTACATGCTGGCGTCCGACTCCCGCAGCCGGTCGATGCGGATCGAGGCCGTTCGGTTCCCCCGCGGGTCCCCGACCAGGGTGATGCGGCCCCCGTAATCCGGGTGGGTGAACCCCTCGGTGTGACTGTAGATCAACTCGCCATGGTATCCGCCTCGTCCCCAGTGAACCCGGAGGTCCTGCGGCGACTCGAACCCAGGGGGGTACCAGAAGGTGCAGGGCAGGGTGACGGAGCCCCCGGCCGGCGCCGACAGGAACTCGGGCAGGCTTGTCATGTACCGGTCGTCCCAGGCAACCGCTGCAAAGACCCCCAGAGACACCATCCCGTCACCGCGGCCGGCCCTGGGGTCCCACCCGCAGCCAGGGGGGCACAAACACCCCCCGGCCTCCCCCAGCCTCCTTCCAGCCCCCCAGCACCCACACTGCACAAGCCAGCCCGGCCCCAGGCCCCCCGCCTGTTCCCCTCCCCCATCGAGCCCCTTGCCGTGTCCCCTCCCCATCCCCATTCACCTCCCCCAGCCCCTCCCTGTGCCCCCGCCCCATTCACCTCCCCCAGCCCCTCCCTGTGCCCCTGCCCCATTCACCTCCCCCCAGCCCCTCCCTGTGCCCCTGCCCCATTCACCTCCCCCCAGCCCCTCCCTGTGCCCCTGCCCCATTCACCTCCCCCCAGCCCCTCCCTGTGCCCCCGCCCCATTCACCTCCCCCCAGCCAGCCCCTCCCTGTGCCCCTGCCCCATTCACCTCCCCCCCAGCCCCTCCCTGTGCCCCTGCCCCATTCACCTCCCCCCAGCCCCTCCCTGTGCCCCTGCCCCGTTCACCTCCCCCCCAGCCCCTCCCTGTGCCCCTGCCCCATTCACCTCCCCCAGCCAGCCCCTCCCTGTGCCCCTGCCCCATTCACCTCCCCCCAGCCCCTCCCTGTGCCCCTGCCCCATTCACCTTCCCCCAGCCAGCCCCTCCCTGTGCCCCTGCCCCATTCACCCCCCCAGCCCCTCCCTGTGCCCCTGCCCCTTTCACCTGCCCCCATCCCCTCCCTGTGCCCCTGCCCCATTCACCTCCCCCCAGCCAGCCCCTCCCTGTGCCCCTGCCCCATTCATCCCGCCCCAGCCAGCCCCTCCCTGTGCCCCTGCCCCATTCACCTCCCCCCAGCCAGCCCCTCCCTGTGCCCCTGCCCCATTCACCTCCCCCCAGCCAGCCCCTCCCTGTGCCCCTGCCCCATTCCCCTGCCCCTCCCCCTTCCCTGTCCCCCGTCACCCCCTGCTGGTCGGGTCCCGCCCGTGACAAGGGGCTGCCCCCCACTCCTGTGCCCCCCCGTGTCATGCCCCAGGGCTCACCCCCCACCAGGGACAGCAGCAGCAGCAGCAGGTCCCGGCTCATGGCCCCAGCGGAGGCAACTCCGGCCCCACTGACTCTGCCCCCCCCCTGCTCATTTGAGGAAGCTGGTGACAGCTTGGTCCTTCCTGTGTGAAATTCCGCCCCCCCCCCACCTGGGCCAATGAGGCACTGTATGGGGGGGGGTGGGAGGAGGGGGTAGCAGGGGCCAGGACTCCTGGGTTCTCTCCCTGGCTCTGCGAGGGGAGTGGGGGCTGGTGGGTCAGAGCAGTGGGGGCTGGGAGCCCGGACTCCTGGGTTCGCTCCCTGGCTCTGGGAGGGGAGTAGGGGCTGGTGGGTTAGAGCAGTGGGGGCTGGGAGCCAGGACTCCTGGGTTCTCTCCCCAGCTCTGGGAGGGGAGTGGGGGCTGGAGGGTTAGAGCAGTGGGGGCTGGGAGCCAGGACTCCTGGGTTCTCTCCCCGGCTCTGGGAGGGGAGTGGGGTCGGGTGGTTAGAGGAGGAGGGATTGGTTGGGGAGCCAACTGGGGACATGGGCTGGGGCTGGCTGGGTTGGGGGGGTCGGGGAACAGGCTGGGGGCGGAGGGGGATGGGGGCCAGGTCACCATCACAGCCTGGTTCCGGGGCCTGCTGCCCGGTGAGGATTGGTTTCACACCAGTGCACAAGCGCTAGTGATCCTGGGGCGTCCCGTGTGCAGGGGGCTGGTTCCCGGGGAGTGGCCAGGACCCCGGGGTGATCGCTGAGCCCTGCCCCAGATGAGCAGGGACCCACAGACCCCCCTCCCCCCTCGGGGGGGCGGTACCCGACTCAGAGACACTGGTTCCTCTGCGGGTCCGGCTGAGCTGCTCGTATGTGGAAAAAGGGGAACTAGGGTAGCTAATTATAGTGCAGCTTGGCACCCCGCCCCCGTCCCCTCCCCCACAGCTCCAGCGTCCCTCCCCCCCTGAGTTCCCATGTCCCCTGCAGCCCCCACCCAATTATGCAGGCCCCATGGATCCCCCCATGTCCTCCACCCCCTGTGCCCTACGTGCCCCCTTGTGCTCTGGACCTGCTCCCTACGAAGGCAGCCCGGACTCTGGGGGATCCTCCCCTCTCGGGGAGCAGCCTGTCCCCTGGGGCGGCCAGCGGGCCCTGCACCCCAACGCCACATGTGAGACGTGCCTCTCAGCCAGCCGGGAGATCAGAAGCTTTGTCAGTCGACAGGAACACGGCTCAGTGTAGAACTGATCAATGAAATTGTTTTTAATTGTTCACGTTATCAATAGAACTTCTGTTCACTGTTCGCCCTCCACTGCACTTGTCTAGATTGTAACTTCTGTTCACTGTTTGCCATGGTGTAATTCAACCCCCATTTTAAAACGCTCACTCCATGTTGTAAAAGCTTCCTCCCACCTTCATTTCTGCAAACCCTGCTGTACTCTTATTAGTTAGTGTAGACGTGTGACTGAGGGATGGATGGATGATGGAATCAACCTCCAGCCCCAGCCGGTCCTGATGAAATAGACTTCAGACCCCACCGGCTGAAGCTGCAGACAAGAGTCCTAACAAAGTAAGCAGAGGCCACCCTAAACAGAAAAGGTGCAATAGAAGGAAGATCAAAGCCAGGTCCCCGGCTGAAAGTCGCCTGCAATTGCCGGGTGATCGATCACCAAACCCAGAGGCAGCGGGACACAGCAAGACCTAGAGACTCTGGATTCAAACTGAAGCCTACAAAAAGGATGGGTGAGAAGGGAGACTTTGGAGGGTAACGTTCTGCTGCCAACATGGAAGGGCATCGGTGCAGGCCCAACAGAGACCCAGCCCGTCCTTGTGCCCGGCTTTCCTGGCCAGTTACCGCCACAACCTCCGAACCCAAGCTGCAAACTCAAGCCTCGAACTCAAGCTGTGTCCAGGACTGGGAACTATGCAGCAGCCGCAGAACAGCTGATGGGGTGTGTGTGTGTGGGTGGGTGGGTGGGTGGGTGTGGGTGTGTTAGGTATAACGTGTGTGTATAAGGATTAAGATATTAGTTATTGGTCATAAATCAAATTGTTTTCATAATAAATGTGGCATCTTTGTCTGCCCCCCCGAAAAGATCCTGTGTCGTTTTGTCTGTACGACAGAGCAGAACTCGTCAGCACGGACATCAGTGACTTTCCGCCAAGTCCATTTGGGGGGACCCCAGGCAGGGTGCCCAGGGCTCCCCCCTTCCAGTCCCCCCACAGCAGACTGCCCTGGCCCGTGCTACTGCCGACATGCCCATTGCTCCTCCTCTGGTCTTTGTCCTGCTTCCCGGGTCACCTGGTCGCATCCCTCCCCTGGTTCCCAGCTTAGGAAGGGGCCCGTCCCTCGCCTACCTGCAGACAGCTGGCAGCCTCACCGGCTCCCTCCGCAAAAGTCACACACCCAACTCCCGCCATCAAGGCACTGGTGCAGTGCACAGGGAAACTGAGGCACACACAGCCTTGGTACAGGACAGTAAGACTCACATGGAACAGAACAAGGTGAACAACACCCCACATCGTCTCATCGGGCCGCCGGCACAGGACATGACACTGGCTTCCTGCCCCTCGGGAGTCGGCGCCCGCAAAGCTTGAGGGACCATTGGGACATTCTCTACCTGGGGGGAGCCTCCCGTAACCCCCCATATTCCTCATTTTCATGTCAGCGTGATCTCACCGATAACGCGCCTTGTAAGGTATCGGGGAAGGGTTATGAGCGTCTGGAAGTCATTTCTCTCCCCAGACATGGCTGTCACTGACGCACATGAAGTGTTGTGTGGTTGCCACTAACACATGCTGGAAGTTGGGGGAACCAGCCAGATATTAGCTCCCCAGAGGCAACAGCGAGGAAAGTAACCAGCGCCCGGGCGGGTGTCGAACAACCATTGTCCAGCAAGGCAGGGACAATGCAATGACCCACCTGCGTGAGGCCCCACCAGGGGAATTGCTCAACCTTGCCTGGAGAGACCCGGTAATGCTCCCCTGGCTCTGAACGGGGGAGAAAGGACACGAGAAACGGGAGAGACGTTTGCCAGGCTCTCGCTCTCTCTTCCACCTCCAGCTACAGACACCAGCACCACGCGACTGAAGCGCTGATCGAGGGGGAGAGCCTGGCTGAAGAGCAACCAGCCGGCCTGTGGTGAGAAACATCTACGTTTGTCGGTATCGGGGGGGTGGCCGTGTTAGTCTGTGGCCACAAAAACAACGAGGAGTCTGCTGGCACCTTTAAAGATTGATTTGGGCATAAACTTCCGTGGGTAAAAAAACCCACTTCTTCAGATGTGGGCTGCTTCTGAAGAATTAGATCGGATGCATCTCAAGAAGTGGGTTTTTTACCCACAAAAGCTTCTGCCAAGATAAACCTGTTAGTGTTTAAGGTGCCAGCGGACTCCTGGTTGTTTGTAAGGTTGTCAGGGCAGTGAAAGTGTTACGATCAGCGTGGAATGTGTTTGCTTTGACTTCGCTGGTTGTGCTTTGACTTATCATCACTTCAAATCGATCTTTAGCGTTAATAAATCTGTCTGTTTATCCTACCCGAAGCTGTGCGCTTGGTTTGCGGCGTGTCAGAGACTCCCCTTGGGAGAACAAACCTGGGACAGAGCAGTTTCTTTGTTAAATGGATGAACTCATATAAGCTTGCAGCATCCCGCGGGCAAAACTGGGCACTGCCAGACGCAGGTTCCCAGGGTCGTGTCTGGGACCGGAGATACTGGCCAGCGTCATTCGGCTGCACGATCCAAGGAGCAGTTTACACGCCAGAGGCTGTGCGTGACCAGCCCAGGAGAGGGGCTCTCCCAGCAGAGCAGGGTCAGGCTGGCTCCCGGAGTCAAGGATTGGGGTGACCTAGCAGATCACCGGTCCGGATAACGCCAGAGGGGATGTCACATCCGTCCCCACCTCTGCGAAGACAGGATGCTGTCCACCCCTCATGCCACACACGGGACCTCACGGCTGGAACTGACCCCTCCCGGTGCCACCCTCCGCGGAGCCCTTGTGATGGAATGAGAATTTTCTGTAACATTTACTATGAAGACTGTGCCTGCCTCAGTTTCCCCCTACATGCAGCGTGGTGGAAAAAGGCGGCTCGCTCTCAGGTTGGGCATGACACAGGGGGGGACCGGTGCCTGGCTGTCTTGGGTCTCTGGAGACAATGGCAAACCCAGTTGGGACGAAGTCGGGTTTTATTCATCTAGTTATGTTGCACGTGAGTCTTACTGTCCTATACTAATCCTGTGTGTGCCTCAGTTTCCCTGTGTGCTGCCCCAATACTTCGGGGGTGGGAATTGGGGGTGTGATTTTGCTGAGGCCCTGGGGCAGGTGAGGGTGTTTGCACCTGCGTAACCTGAGACCCAGGAGGGGGGTGCGACCAGGTGACACCTTCGGCCCGGGAAGCGCGACACAGAGAAGGAGGAGGAGCATGAGGGGGTGTCGGAGGTCAACCGAGGTGCTGCTGGGGGGTGACCTGGCAGATTGGCCGGGTGGCCCCGGAGCGCCCTCGTCGGCACCCGTAGCCAGCTCCTGCGAAGGGCCCTGTGCCCTGACACCGGGGGCTGTGCCTGCCGGGGTGTCGGCCCACCGCAGAGGGAAAGGACCGGAGGAGGAACAAGCCGCCCGGGACGGCCCCTTCAAGGCCATCAGACAGGTAAAGGAGGTGAACTGTGGGGTGGAAGTGTCCAGCCGGGCTCACAGCCGCCGGACGCACCATGTCGACGTGAGGAAGCCGAACTGGGACAGGGAGAAGGTGGTGCTGGCCGTGGGTGGCCAGTGGCAGGCGCAGGGAGAGGATCCCCGGGTGGATCTGTTCCCTCAGACCGGGGCCGGCCCTTGGCTGGGATCAGTTCCCCTCTCCGACCGGACCCGCTAACCCCGGCCCAGCAGGCAGAGAGCCGAGAGGTGCTGGGTTCATCCCGGCAGCTGTTCTCCCCCCGGCCTGGGCTCATGAACCCGGCTGCCCACCGGGTGGAGACAGGAGCCCGCGTAAGATGCTCCCTGTTCTGGGTCACGGGGAAAACAGCCCAGGACCTGGAGAGAGAGGTCGGGGAGATGCTGGTCTCAGGGGTGATCCAGCCGCCCGCCAGCCCCTGGGCCTCTCCCGTGGTGGACCCCGACCATTCGCCCCTGACGGGGCTGCACCCGGTGAAAGGGGCCAATGCCAAACTCCTGAGGTGGCGTCTCCAGCTTCCGGATCACAACATGGACATGGGTTCCTCCTAGAGACCGTGAGAGCCGGCCCCTCTCGGTGCAGACCCCGGAGCCGGCCCCTCCCGGTGCCGGGCCCAGAACTGTCCTCTCCTGGTGCCGCCCCCGGAGCCGTCCCCTCCCAGTGCCGGGCCCGGAGCCATCCCCTCCCGGAGCCGCTCCCGGAGCCGTCCCCTCCCGGTGCTGCCCCCCGGAGCCGTCCCCTCCCGGTGCCAGGCCCGGAGCCGTCCCCTCCCGGTGCCACCCCCAGAGCCGTCCCCTCCCGGTGCCGCCCCCAGAGCCGTCCCCTCCCGGTGCCAGGCCCTGAGCTGTCCCCTCCCGGTGCTACGCCAGGGTCGCACTTTCATGCTCTCGTGTGACACTCTGTGATACCGATTCCCCATCCCTCTGTGACGCCCGGGGCACTATGGGGCATCTCGGGCCCTGGCCCGCAGGGGGTGATCTTGCCCAGGTCCTGGCAGGGTCGTGGGGATGGTGACAGCTGCCCCCCCACCCCCCGAACACCTGGGTCCGTTTCAGAGCAGGGCCTCAGCAGCGGTGGTTTCCTGCCTGGCCCTGGGACACGAGGATGGTGCTGATAAAGGGAGGGCGGGGGGGGGGAGCGGATGTTGTGTGGCATCCTGTGCTGGTGGCCTATTTCACCCCGCGGGCGCGTCACCAGCACCGCGGGTCCTGGCAGCTCCATCCCTGACTGGGGGGTCCGTCGCTCTGTGTCTCTGCCTGCCCACCCCTTCCCCTGGGCCCTGCTGCTCGGGGGGAACCCGTCTCAGCGAGGCCCCACTCCCCTCCTTCCTGTAGGTCCTACAGATAAACAGCCTGCTGGATTCGCTCTCTCAGCCAGGGGGAGGGTGCTTCGTTTAATAAATTATATATGGAGAGATCCCTATCTCGTAGGGCTGGGAGGGACCCCGAAGGCTCATCGAGCCCAGCCCCCTCCTTCACCAGCAGGACCAAGGACTGATTTTGCCCCAGACCCCTAAGTGGCCCCAGCAAAATAAAACCAAATCACGCAAGTCTGAGCCTAGCACGGGAGGAAACTGAAGACAGGGAAAATCTCACCCTCAGGGTCGTTCCAATGAGCTTCTGTCACAGACCAGACTCCTTCCTAGTCTGGGCCCGACCCTTTCCCCGGCGCAGCCCCTGTTCCAGCTCAGGTGGGAGCTGGGGGATTGCTCATGACTAGCCCCCTGTGTCCTGCTCCACCCCTCTTAGAGCTGTGGCACAAGGCGGGAATCTCCTGTCTCTCTGGGTCCCCGCCCCTGCTAAATGGCAAAGCCCCAGGTGTGAGATGGGTTCCAGTTCCAGGGGACGTGGGCACATGTCCTGTGGGACCCCCAAGCCTCCATCCTTCCCGGCCTGACTCACACGTACCCCGGAAGGTCTGTAAGTAAAGAGAGTCATTTGCAGCCAATGGGAGCCATCAAGCTTCCAAACCCCCATTAATGGCCCCCACTTTGCGTAGTTACAATCGGCCCTCAGAGTTCTCGTTCATCTTTCTAGGGTCAGACACACGAGCGGTACATTCATACAAACAGGCTGGCCACACTCAGCAGATTACAAGCTCTGTACTGATCCCTTACACGAGACCTTGTGCATGAAGCATGTTCCAGTTACATTATATTCATGTTCATTAGCATATTTTCATACAATCATATAGAGTGCAACGTCACACCCCCTCTATCGCTCTATCTCCACACTCCCCCCTCCGCTCCATGCACACTATCCATCCCTCTCTGCTCCGGCTAGTGGGTGTTTTGCTGGAGGATAACAGCCGTTCTACTGCTGCTCGATGGTGTCATTCCCCGGCGATGCCTGGCGAAGGGCTCTGCACCAGGGAGGTGAGTTCAAATCCTGATGCTGATGGTGCGTCGCTCCTGGGCACCTGCCCGGTGACGCTCTCTGAGCCGTGACCCCAGCCCAGCCGCCGGCCCAGGGCAAAGACCACGATGAAGACGCCGGCCTTGGAAAGCAGCAGGACGAGGCCGATGAGGACGAGGATTACGGCGTCGATGCGTTGGGAGTAGGTTCTCCCCATGCCAGTTGTGACCATTTCCGGGTGCCGTGTGCTGCCTGTGGGGCTGGGAGCTTCCCAACGTGGGGAGGGAGCAGGGGGCAGCAGGTGAGTCCGGGGTCCCCTGGCAAACTCTGTCCCCCCAAACCCACCCGCTCCCCTGCTCGAAGGGTGCAGTCACCCCTTCCCCCCAGCCCTCCGGATATCGGGGGTCCCTGCTTCCCTTTACAGCCCCCAAAGTATGGGAGACCCTGCGTCCCCCACTCCCCCCTAGATATGGGAACCCCCCCTTGCTCCTAAATGTGGGGGATCTGTGCCCGGTAGCATCTCTCTTTCCCCGTGGCATCCCGGTGACCCCATGGTTCATCCCCACTCACCTGTCACTGTGAGTTGGATCCCAGGGTGACCGCGCCATTGCTCCCATTGGCCATCGTTCTTCTGCACCCTGATGTTGCAGACGTACTTGCTGGCGTCCGACTCCCGCAGCCGGTCGATGCGGATCGAGGCCGTTCGGTTCCCCCGCGGGTCCCCGACCAGGACGATGCGGCCCCTGTAATCCGGGTGGGTGAGCCCCTCGGTGTGATTGTAGATCAACTCGCCATAGAATCCCCCCCATCTCCAGTAAACCCGGAGGTCCTGCAGCGGCTCGATCTCGCGGGGGTAGGTGAAGGCGCAGGGCAGGGTGACGGAGCCCCCGGCCGGCGCCGACAGGGACTTGGGCTGGGTTACCATGTACCAGGGATACTGGGCAGCCACTGCAAAGACCCCCAGAGACACAATCCCGTCACTGCGGCCAGCCCCGGGGTCCCACCCGCAGCCAGTAGGGCACAAACACCCCCCAGCCTTCCTCAGCCCCCTTCCAGCCCCCCAGCACCCACACGGCACAAGCCAGCCCGGCCCCAGGCCCCCCGCCCGTTCCCCTCCCACATCGAGCCCCTCCCCATGTCCCCTGCCCCAACCAGCCCCCCCATGCCCCCTCCCCAATCCCCTGCGTCCACCCCATTTCCCACCCTCTCCCCAGAGCAGCCCCTCCCTGTCCCCCCATCACCCCCTGCTCTTCGGGTCTCGCCAGTGACAAGGGGCTGCCCCCCAGTTCTGTGCCCCCCCGTGTCACGCCCCAGGGCTCACCCCCCACCAGGGACAGCAGCAGCAGCAGCTCCTGGCTCATGGCCCCAGCGGAGGCGACTCCGACCCCACAGGCTCTGCTCCCCCCCCCCCCCCCATGCTCATTTGAGGAGGCTGGTGACACCTTGGTCCTTCCTGTGTGAAATCCGCCCCCTGCCCTGTGCCAATGAGACAGTGCGGGGGGGGAAGAGGGGGGACCAAGGATTAGGACTCCTGGGTTCTCTCCCCGGCTCTGGGAGGGGAGCGGGGGCTGGTAGGTTGGAGCAGGGGAGCTGAGAGCCAGGACTCCTGGGTTCTCTCCCCGGCTCTGGGAGGGGAGTGGGGGCTGGTAGGTTGGAGCAGGGGAGCTGAGAGCCAGGACTCCTGGGTTCTCTCCCTGGCTCTGGGAGGGGAGTGGGGGCTGGTGGGTTGGAGCAGGGGGGGCTGGGAGCCAGGACTCCTGGGTTCTCTCCCCGGCTCTGGGAGGGCAGTGGGGGCTGGTGGGTTGGAGCAGGGGGGCTGGGAGCCAGGACTCCTGGGTTCTCCCCCTGGCTCTGGGAGGGGAGTGGGGGCTGGTGGGTTGGAGCAGGGGGTTGGGAGCAGGGATTTGAGGAAGGGGTCCAATAGGGGCAGGGAGGGGGCAGAGTTGGGCAGAGACTTTGGGGAACGGGTTGGAATGGGGGCGGGACAGGGGTAGGAGGCCGTGGGGCAGGGGTGGAGTCAGGGCAGGGCCGGGGGTCGCAAGCACTCACCAGCGCCAGGAGAAGTTGGTGCCTATGAGTCCTGGTGAATCACAGGAATTGGGGGTGCAGGACCCTGACTCCCCCACACTCCGTGACAACTGGTGGCAGGGGTGGGATCTACTGCACCCGTGGCTGGCGCTTCCTGCAGTAGGTGACTGGGGGGCAGTAAAACGAAGGGGGGTTAACAAGGACCAGGCCTGCTGGAGGCTCAGAGAGGAGCGGTTTCGGGGGGCGGAGGAGCTACGCTTAACCCCTGGGAGTGTGTGACCAGTGAGAAGGACTGTTGCAGTAACGGGGTCCCGCTGGGGACTGTGGCGAACAGTCTCAGGGGCGGAGGACTCTGCGGCTCGACCCTGGGAGAGAGGTGGAGACCTGGAGAAGGGCAGGCGCACTAGGGATTCCTCCTGGAAACCCTGGGGAGCTGAGAGCAGACGGGCCTGTGCGTGCATCCTGAGACCCCTCCAGCCTATGGCTGGGGAGGGGCTGGAAGGAGCTGGCGAATCCCGAGGGCACCCTGACCCCGCAGGCCAGCAGGGGATCCTCCCGGCGGAGCTCCCCATCGCTGGAGCTGAGGCGGCTGGAATGGGAGAAGCAGCTAAAGCTAAAAGAGCTTGAGCTGAGGCAGCAGGAACTAAAGGAGGAGCGGGAAGAACGAGAGAGGCAGAGGCAGCACGAGCTGGAGGGGCGCCCAGAACGGGAAAAGCAGCGCCAGCACGAGCTGGAGTCGGCCAAGCTGAGGCGCAGCGAGCCCCCGGCTGCGGTGAGTGACGGGGGACCCAGGACTACTTTGATAAGTGCCTCCTGCCCCAGTTTAAAGAAGGGGAGGACATGGATGAATTCCTGATGGCGTCTGAGACGGCCTGCGGGCTGCACAGGGTTGATCCTGCAAACGGGCTCCAGTTCCTCATCCCCTTACTGGACCCCAAAGCCTCAAGGGAGCGCCGGCCACCTTCCAGCGCCTGGTGGATCAGCTACTGAGGGGGATGGAGAGTTTTGCTGTGGCATATATTGACGACATCTGCGTCTTCAGCCAGACCTGGGAGGACCACGTGTTCCAGGTTAGACGAGTGTTGGGAGGCGGGGTTAACCGTAAAGGCGGAGAAGTGCAAGGTGGGGATGGCTGAAGTATCTTACCTGGGCCATCGGGTGGGGAGCGGCTGCCTAAAGCCGGAACCAGCCAAGGTGGAGGCGATCAGAGACTGGCCCGCTCCCCAGACCAAAAAGCAGGTCCAGGCCTTTATTGGGATGGCGGGGTACTATCGGAGGTTCGTGCCCCACTTTAGCACCATAGCCACCCCCATCACTGAGCTGTGCAAGAAGGGGAAGCTAGACAAGGTGGTCTGGACCGAGCAGTGCCAGGAGGCTCTCCAGGCGCTGAAGGAGGCTCTGCTCAAAGGCCCAGTTCTGGCAAACCCAGATTTTGACAAGCCCTTTATGGTGTTCACCGACGCCTCAGACATGGGCCTGGGGGCGGTGTTGATGCAGGAGGATGAAAAGGGGGAGAGACACCCCATCGTGTACCTGAGCAAGAAGTTGCTACCCCGGGAGCAGAACTATGCGGCCATCGAGAAGGAATGCCTGGCCATGGGGTGGGCCCTGAAGAAACTGGAGCCATATCTCTTTGGGCGCCACTTCACCGTGTACACCGACCACTCTCCCCTGACCTGGCTGCACCAGATGAAAGGAGCCAACGCCAAGCTCCTGAGGTGGAGCCTGCTCCTGCAGGACTATGACATGGACGTGGTCCACGTGAAGGGAAGCGCCAACCTGATAGCGGACGCGCTGTCCCGGAGAGGGGGCCCCGAACTTCCCCGGGTCACTGGGCAGAGTGACCCCGCTCAGTTCAGTCTCGGAGGGGGGAGAGCTGTGACGGAGCAGGGAGCGGGGAGGATTGACCTGGGGATTTTGCAGGGGAGTTTTGCTGGGACTGTCTGCACTGGTGCTGGATGGTGCTGGGATATCAGGGGGTGACTTCACTTGAGGGATGATACATGAGCACGTAACCTGAGCCAGGAAGGGGCTGGGGCCAGGTGACCCCTTCTGCCCGGGAAACTGGACAAAGGCTGGGGGAAGAGCCAGGGGGTGGCTGCAGGCTGGAGGGGGTTTCAGCTGGGAGCTGGCTGGGGAAATGGAGGGAGGCCAGAACCGAGGTCTGGGCTCCCTGCCCCCCAAGATGGACCTGACTGAGGGGTCCTGTTCTCTGTATCTACAAGTCCTACTGGGGACCGGGTTCCTGTCGGCTAATAAACCTTCTGTGTTACTGGCTGGCTGAGAGTCCCAGGG